>NC_091284.1:440971114-441294386 GCF_032444005.1 Ranitomeya imitator
GATATGCACTGTTATGACCTGGTGGTTAGGAGCACCCGGAATGACCTGATAGTTAAATCTCATACAGGACGAGCTCTGGGATGTGGAAGCTCTGCTGACCGCAAGCCCTAATCCTATCACACACACTAAAAATAGCCGTGGAGCGCTCCTGACCAGACCTAGGTGCCTCGTCACAGCCTAAGAACTATCTAGCCCTAGAGATAGAAAATAAAGCCTACCTTGCCTCAGAGAAATTCCCCAAAGGTAAAGAAAGCCCCCCACATATATTGACTGTGAGTAAAGAGGAAAGTCACAAACGCAGAGATGAAACAGGTTTCAGCAAAGGGAGGCCAGACTTACTAAATAGACAGAGGATAGGAAAGGTAACTTTGCGATCAGCACAAAAACCTACAAAAGACCACGCAGAGTGTGCAAAAAAGACCTCCGCACCGACTCACGGTGCGGAGGGACCACTCTGCATCCCAGAGCTTCCAGCTAGCAAGACAAAATCATGAAAACCAGCTGGACAAGAAAACAGTGAACAAATAATGACTATCAGGAACTTAGCTTCTGCAGGAGAAGGCAGGTCACCAGAGAGATCCAGGAGCGAGCAGAACAAATGCAAAAACATTGACAGCTGGCATGGAGTAACGATCTGAGAGGAGTTAAATAGAGCAGCCAACCAAAGGACAACCCACGTCACCTGTGTAAGGAACCTCAGAAGCAGCAGCTTCACTCATAGCCACCAGAGGGAGCCCATAGACAGAACTCGCTGAAGTACCACTCACGACTACAGGAGGGAGTTCGACAACAGAATTCACAACAGTACCCCCCCCTTGAGGAGGGGTCACCAAACCCTCACCAGAGCCCCCAGGCCGATCAGGACGGGCCAAATGAAAGGCATGAACAAGATCGGCAGCATGAACATCAGAGGCAAAAACCCATGAATTATCTTCCTGACCATAACCCTTCCACTTGACCAGGTACTGGAGTTTCTGTCTCGAAACACGAGAATCCAAAATCTTCTCCACCACATACTCCAACTCCCCCTCGACCAACACCGGGGCAGGAGGATTAACGGAGGGAACCATAGGCGCCACGTATCTCCGCAACAACGACCTATGGAACACATTATGGATGGCAAAAGAAGCTGGAAGATCCAAATGAAATGACACAGGATTAAGAACTTCAGAAATCTTATATGGTCCAATGAAACAAGGCTTAAACTTAGGAGAGGAAACCTTCATAGGAACGTGACGAGATGACAACCAAACCAAATCCCCAACACGAAGTCGGGGACCAACACAATGCCGGCAGTTAGCGAAACGTTGAGCCTTCTCCTGGGACAATGTCAAATTGTCCACCACATGAGTCCAAATCTGCTGCAACCTGTCCACCACCGCATCCACACCAGGACAGTCCGAAGACTCAAACTGCCCTGAAGAGAAACGAGGATGGAAACCAGAATTACAGAAAAACGGAGAAACTAAAGTAGCCGAGCTGGCCCGATTATTAAGGGCGAACTCAGCCAAAGGCAAGAAAGACACCCAATCATCCTTATCAGCAGAAACAAAGCATCTCAGATATGTCTCCAAAGTCTGATTAGTTCGTTCGGTTTGGCCATTAGTCTGAGGATGGAAAGCCGAAGAAAAAGACAAAATCAATGCCCATCTTAGCGCAAAAGGACCGCCAAAACCTCGAAACAAACTGGGAACCTCTGTCCGAGACGATGTTCTCTGGAATGCCATGCAAACGAACCACATGCTGGAAAAACAATGGCACCAAATCAGAGGAGGAAGGCAGTTTAGATAAGGGTACCAAATGGACCATCTTAGAGAAGCGATCACAAACCACCCAAATGACCGACATCTTTTGAGAAACAGGGAGATCAGAGATAAAATCCATGGAAATATGCATCCAGGGCCTCTTCGGGATCGGCAAGGGCAAAAGCAACCCACTGGCATGAGAACAGCAGGGCTTAGCCCGAGCACAAATCCCACAGGACTGCACAAAAGAACGCACATCCCATGACAAAGAAGGCCACCAAAAGTATCTAGCCACCAAATATCTGGTACCAAAGATTCCAGGATGACCAGCCAATACTGAACAATGAATCTCCGAGATAACTCTACTAGTCCATCTATCAGGGACAAACAGTTTCTCCGTAGGACAACGGTCAGGTCTATCAGCCTGAAACTTTTGCAGCACACGCCGCAAATCAGGGGAAATGGCAGACAAAATTACCCCTTCTTTAAGAATACCCGCCGGCTCCGGGAACACCCGGAGAGTCAGGCACAAAACTCCTTGACAGGGCGTCAGCCTTCACATTCTTAGATCCCGGAAGGTATAAAACCACAAAATCAAAATGGGAGAAAAAGAGCGACCATCGAGCCTGTCTAGGGTTCAACCGTTTGGCAGACTCGAGATAAGTTAAATTCTTGTGATCCGTCAAGACCACCACGCGATGTTTAGCTCCTTCAAGCCAATGTCGCCACTCCTCGAATGCCCACTTCATGGCCAACAACTCCCGATTGCCCACATCATAATTGCGCTCAGCAGGCGAGAATTTTCTAGAAAAGAAGGCACAGCGTTTCATCACCGAGCCATCAGAACTTCTTTGCGACAAAACAGCCCCCGCTCCAATTTCAGAAGCATCAACCTCCACCTGAAAAGGAAGCGAAACATCTGGCTGGCACAACACAGGGGCAGAAGCAAAACGACGCTTCAACTCCTGAAAAGCCTCTACAGCCGCAGAGGACCAATTGACCACATCAACACCTTTCTTGGTCAAATCAGTCAACGGCTTAGCAACACTGGAAAAGTTAGTGATGAAGCGACGATAAAAATTAGCAAAGCCCAGGAACTTCTGCAAGCTCTTCACAGATGTCGGCTGAGTCCAATCGTAAATGGCCTGAACCTTAACAGGGTGCATCTCGATAGTAGAAGGGGAAAAAATGAAACCCAAAAATGAAACCTTCTGAACTCCAAAGAGACACTTTGACCCCTTCACAAACAAGGAATTCGCACGAAGGACCTGGAACACCATTCTGACCTGCTTCACATAAGATTCCCAATCATCCGAAAAGACCAAAATGTCATCCAAATATACAATCATGAATCTATCCAGGTACTCTCGGAAGATGTCATGCATAAAGGACTGAAACACAGATGGAGCATTAGAAAGCTCGAATGGCATAACCAAGTTCTCAAAATGGCCCTCGGGCGTATTAAATGCCGTCTTCCATTCATCACCCTGTTTAATTCGCACAAGATTATACGCACCACGAAGATCTATCTTGGTGAACCAACTAGCCCCCTTAATCCGAGCAAATAAATCAGACAGCAGTGGCAAAGGATACTGAAATTTGACTGTGATCTTATTAAGAAGGCGGTAATCAATACAAGGTCTCAAAGAACCATCCTTCTTGGCCACAAAAAAGAACCCTGCTCCCAATGGTGACGACGACGGGTGAATATGACCCTTCTCCAAGGATTCCTTTACATAACTCCGCATAGCAGCGTGCTCTGGCACAGATAAATTAAACAGACGGCCCTTAGGAAACTTACTACCAGGAATCAAATCAATAGCACAGTCGCAATCCCTATGAGGAGGTAGGGCACCAGATTTGGGCTCTTCAAATACATCCCGGTAATCTGATAAAAACTCAGGGACTTCAGAAGGAGTGGAAGGTGAAATTGAGAGCAATGGAACATCACCATGTACCCCCTGACAACCCCAACTGGACACAGACATAGATTTCCAATCCAACACTGGATTATGGACCTGTAGCCATGGCAACCCCAAAACGACCACATCATGCAGATTATGCAACACCAAAAAGTGAATATCCTCCTGATGTGCAGGAGCCATGCACATGGTCAATTGAGTCCAGTACTGAGGCTTATTCTTGGCCAAAGGCGTAGCATCAATTCCTCTCAATGGAATAGGATACTGCAAGAGCTCCAAGAAAAAACCACAGCGCCTGGCAAACTCCAAGTCCATCAAATTCAGGGCAGCGCCTGAATCCACAAATGCCATAACAGAATAGGATGACAGAGAGCAAATCAGAGTAACGGACAAAAGAAATTTAGACTGTACCGTACCAATGGTGGCAGACCTAGCGAACTGCTTAGTGCGCTTAGGACAATCGGAGATAGCATGAGTGGATTCACCACAGTAAAAACACAGCCCATTCCGACGTCTGTGTTCTTGCCGTTCAGCTCTGGTCAAAGTCCTATCACACTGCATAGGCTCAGGCCTATGCTCAGAGAATACCGCCAGATGGTGCACAGCTTTGCGCTCACGCATGCGCCGATCGATCTGAATGGCCAAAGACATAGACTCATTCAGACCAGCAGGCGTGGGAAATCCCACCATGACATCCTTAAGGGCTTCAGAAAGACCCTTTCTGAAAATTGCCGCCAGGGCACATTCATTCCACTGAGTAAGCACAGACCACTTTCTAAACTTTTGACAGTAAACCTCCGCTTCATCCTGACCCTGACACAAAGCCAGCAAGATTTTCTCTGCCTGATCCACTGAATTAGGTTCATCATAAAGCAATCCAAGCGCCAGAATAAACGCATCAACATCACGCAATGCAGGATCTCCTGGCGCAAGGGAAAATGCCCAGTCTTGAGGGTCACCACGCAACAAAGAAATAATAATTTTTACCTGTTGAACGGGGTCACCAGAGGAGCGGGGTTTCAAAGCTAGAAACAGTTTACAATTATTTTTGAAATTCAAGAACCTAGATCTATCCCCAGAAAATAAGTCAGGAATAGGAATTCTAGGCTCTAACATAGGATTCTGAACCACAAAATCTTGAATGTTTTGTACCCTTGCAGAGAGATCATCCATACAAGAGGACAGACCTTGAATGTCCATATCTACACCTGTGTCCTGAACCACCCAAAGGTCTAGGGGAAAAGAAAGACAAAACACAGTGCAAAGAAAAAAAAATGGTCTCAGAAGTTCTCTTATCCCTCTATTGAGATGCATTAATACTTTGGGCCAGCTGTACTGTTATAACCTGGTGGTTAGGAGCACCCGGAATGACCTGATAGTTAAACCTCATACAGGACGAGCTCTGGGATGTGGGAGCTCTGCTGACCGCAAGCCCTAATCCCATCACACACACTAAAAATAGCCGTGGAGCGCTCCTGACCAGACCTAGGCGCCTCGTCACAGCCTAAGAAATATCTAGCCCTAGAGATAGAAAATAAAGCCTACCTTGCCTCAGAGAAATTCCCCAAAGGTAAAGGAAGCCCCCCACATATATTGACTGTGAGTAAAGAGGAAAGTCACAAACGCAGAGATGAAACAGGTTTCAGCAAAGGGAGGCCAGACTTACTAAATAGACAGAGGATAGGAAAGGTAACTTTGCGATCAGCACAAAAACCTACAAAAGACCACGCAGAGTGTGCAAAAAAGACCTCCGCACCGACTCACGGTGCGGAGGGACCACTCTGCATCCCAGAGCTTCCAGCTAGCAAGACAAAATCATGAAAACCAGCTGGACAAGAAAACAGTGAACAAATAATGACTATCAGGAACTTAGCTTCTGCAGGAGAAGGCACAGGCGCAGTCAGCTAGACATCAAATGATGTCAGAAGACTGGCAGCGCTAACTGTTAATGCCCAAGGCATAACATAACAGCGCAGGCGCCGGGACAGTTGAAAACAACGCTGAGGAGGTGGCGTAAGGGGGGCATGAGTGATGGCGGTGCTGTGTCTGCATTAGTGGGGAGCATGCCCAGGTGTTGTAGGGAGATCATACAGGCACGTGGAGGCCACACACACTAGTGAGCATCATTTCCTTGCCTTGAGGCATTTCCACTGAAGTTGGATAAGCGTGTAACTTTATTTTCCACTTTGATTTTGAGCATCATTCCAATTCCAGACCTCTGTGGGATATTAGTTGTGATTTATGTTGATCATTTTTAGGCTTTATTGTTCTCAACACATTCCACTATGTAATGAATAAAGGTTTACAGCTGGAATATTTCATTCAGTGATATCTAGGATGTGGGATTCTAGTGTTCCCTTTATTTTTTTAAGCAGTGTATATGTATGCTATGATTGTCAGACCTGTGAAACCGGCCTGATGAGGCTTGGATATGTAGAGAAAACTAAAGAACAAGTAATAATCACACTTAGGCCTAGGAATTTTTATGGAGCCCACAGAACCTGCTGCCACATAACAAAATACCAACATTATAAATGGCAAAGATTTTGCACTGGGGAAAAGGAGCCTCTACTTATGTAGTGTGAATGTTTCCTAAGTAGCATTGTATAAAATAGATTCAAAAGAAAAAAAAATCTAAATTTTTGCTTTTGCACAATCCATATCGTGTGTAATAGCTAATTATATACTTCATTTCTATGGAATTCACAGTATAGAGTTCTTAACTGTAATTCACATGTTTTCTTCAAACCATCTAACAAAAATGTACGTTTTCTTGGTTGTGCATATTTTTGCTATGCAAAAGGCTGATCTCTTTTCCATGCTTGCATATTAATGAATAAGTCTCCGGATTCACACACAACAAGCTGTTCAAGCTGTTTTCACTCTCAGTAACTCAGAGTCAGACCGAAATAACTTGCCAAAGGAGACGTCTTTATTGCAGAGGATGCCTCACTCACAAATGTACATGTCATTCATTCACCGGATAAAGATTCTCCATGTGTAATACCTTAAAGTTATCATCTACGCAAGCATGAATGGGAAGCCAAAGTCAGTTTATTCTACTTGTCTTCATTTGGTCATGGCAGAATTTCTAAGTCAAAAATAAACAATATCACATGCAGTTATATTCCTAAATTGGATTTGTCATCAGGTTTCAAAACACAAATTGAATACGTTACTAAATAGCTTTAAGACCTGGTGAGAAGGATGTATTTACTTAATCTATGTCAGGGCTTACTCACAGGAGCATATACATTGGACGAGTGCTATTCGATGTTTTATGAGATGGTACTCGGACCAATGTCATTCTACGGGGCATTCTATTCTATTCTATTCTATTTTATGCCACTCACTGATTTCAAGTCTATGGGTGCATATAATTAATCGGACTGCACTTGGGTGACATAATCAAAGTGACTCTCTCGGAAGAGTGAATCTACAGTCATGTGAGCGAACCCTCAAAAAGACCATATAATCCTTTACCAAAGTTTAACTCAATCTCTGCCCATCTAGTCTGATTGACAGCTCCTCAGTGTCCCTCCTGCTGCTGAGATCTCACACTCTTACTTTGAAATTGTTCACTTTTGTTGATTATTCTAATGGGAATTATCTTATCAAAAAGTTTTCTAAGACCCTGAGTAAGTTTAACCCCTTCCCGACCTTTGACGCCACGTGGGCGTCATGAAAGTCGGTGCCAATCCGACCCATGTCGCCTATGTGGCGTCATGGAAAGATCGCGTCCCTGCAGATCCGGTGAAAGGGTTAACTCCCATTTCACCCGATCTGCAGGGACAGGGGGAGTGGTAGTTTAGCCCAGGGGGGGTGGCTTCACCCCCTCGTGGCTACGATCGCTCTGATTGGCTGTTGAAAGTGAAACTGCCAATCAGAGCGATTTGTAATATTTCACCTATTTTAACGGGTGAAATATTACAATCCAGCCATGGCCGATGCTGCAATATCATCGGCCATGGCTGGAAATACTAATGTGCCCCCACCCCACCGATCGCCCCCCCAGCCCCCCGATCTGGCCGGTACACTGCTCCGGCTCCCCTCCATCCAGTGCTCCGCTCCCCCCCGTGCTCTTGTCCGCTCCCCCCGTGCTCCAATCACCCCCCCATGCTCCAATCACCCCCCCTGCATTCCGATCCACCCCCCCGTGCTCCGTTCCGCTTCCCCGTGCTCCGTTCCAGCCCCCCGTGCTCCGTTCCACGCCCCCCGTGCTCCGTTCCACGCCTGCCGCGCTCCGATTCCCCCCCCCGTGCTCCGATCCCCCCCCCGTGGTCCCCCCCACCCCATCATACTTACCGATCCTGCCGGGGTCCCGTCCGTCTTCTCCCTGGGCACCGCCATCTTCCAAAATGGCGGGCGCATGCGCAGTGCGCCCGCCGAATCTGCCGGCCGGCAGATTCGTTCCAAAGTGCATTTTGATCACTGAGATATAACCTATCACAGTGATCAAAATAAAAAAAATAATAAATGACCCCCCCCCTTTGTCACCCCCATAGGTAGGGACAATAAAAAAATAAAGAAATTTTTTTTTTCCACTAATGTTAGAATAGGGTTAGGGTTAGGGGTAGGGTTAGGGCTAGGGTTAGGGGTAGGGATAGGGGTAGGGTTAGGGGTAGGGTTAGGGGTAGGGTTAGGGTTAGGGTTAGGGGTAGGGGTAGGGTTAGGGGTAGGGCTAGGGTTAGGGCTAGGGTTAGGGGTAGGGTTAGGGCTAGGGTTAGGGTTAGGGTTTCGGTATGTGCACACGTATTCTGGTCCTCTGCGGATTTGATAAATCCGCAGTGCTAAACCGCTGCGGATTTATGACGGATTTACCGCGTTTTTTTCTGCGCATTTCACTGCGGTTTTACAATTGCGATTTTCTATTTGAGCAGTTGTAAAACCGCTGTGGAATCCGCACAAAGAAGTGACATGCTGCGGAATGTAAACCGCTGCGTTTTCGTGCAGTTTTTCCGCAGCATGTGTACAGCGATTTTTGTTTCCCATAGGTCTACATTGAACTGTAAACTCATGGGAAACTGCTGCGGATCTGCAGCGTTTTCCGCAGTGTGCACATACCTTTAGAATTAGGCTATGTGCACACGGTGCGGATTTGGCTGCGGATTGGCCGCTGCGGATTCGCAGCAGTATTCCATCAGGTTTACAGTACCATGTAAACATATGAAAAACCAAATCCGCTGTGCCCATGGTGCAGAAAATACCGCGCGGAAACGCTGCGTTGTATTTTCCGCAGCATGTCAATTCTTTGTGCGGATTCTGCGGCGTTTTACACCTGTTCCTCAATAGGAATCCGCAGGTGAAATCCGCACAAAAAACACTGGAAATCCGCGGAAAATCCGCAGGTAAAACGCAGTGCCATTTACCCGCGGATTTTTAAAAAATGGTGCGGAAATATCTCACACGAATCTGCAACGTGGGCACATAACCTTAGGGTTAGGGTTGGGGCTAGGGTTGTGATTAGGGTTATGGCTACAGTTGGGATTAGGGTTAGGGGTGTGTTGGGGTTAGTGTTGGAGGTAGAATTGAGGGGTTTCCACTGTTTAGGCACATCAGGGGTCTCCAAACGCAACATGGCGCCACCATTGATTCCAGCCAATCTCGTATTCAAAAAGTCAAATGGTGCTCCCTCACTTCCGAGCCCTGACGTGTGCCCAAACAGTGGTTTACCCCCACATATGGGGTATCAGTATACTCAGGATAAACTGTGCAACAATTACTGGGGTCCAATTTCTCCTGTTACCCTTGTGAATCTTAAAAAATGCTTGCTAAAACATCATTTTTGAGGAAAGAAAAATGATTTTTTATTTTCACGGCTCTGCGTTGTAAACGTCTGTGAAGTACTTGGGGGATCAAAGTGCTCACCACATATCTAGATAAGTTCCTTGTGGGGTCTAGTTTCTAAAATGGGGTCACTTGTGGGGGGTTTCTACTGTTTAGGCACACCAGGGGCTCTGCAAACGCAACGTGATGCCCGCAGACCATTCCATCAAAGTCTGCATTTCAAAAGTCACTACTTCCTTTCTGAGCCCCGACGTGTGCCCAAACAGTGGTTTACCCCCACACATGGGGTATCAGCGTACTCAGGAGAAACTGGACAATAACTTTTGGGGTCCAATTTCTCCTGTAACCCTTGGGAAAATAAAAAATTCTGGGCTAAATAATTATTTTTGAGGAAAGAAAACGTATTTATTATTTTCACGGCTCTGCATTATAAACTTCTATGAAGCACTTGGGGGTTCAAAGTGCTCACCACACATCTAGATACGTTCCTTTCGGGGTCTAGTTTCCAAAATGGGGTCACTTGTGGGGGGTTTCTACTGTTTAGGCACATCAGGGGCTCTGCAAACGCAACGTGACGCCCGCAGAGCATTCAATCAAAGTCTGCATTTCAAAACGTCACTACTTCATTTCCGAGCCTCGGCATGTGCCCAAACAGTAGTTTACCCCCACATATGGGGTATCACCGTACTCAGGAGAAACAGGACAACAATTTATGGGGTCCAATTTCTCTTGTAACCCTTGGGAAAATAAAAAATTCTGGGCTAAATAATTATTTTTGAGGAAAGAAAACGTATTTATTATTTTCACGGCTCTGCATTATAAACTTCTATGAAGCACTTGGGGGTTCAAAGTGCTCACCACACATCTAGATAAGTTCCTTTGGGGGTCTAGTTTCCAAAATGGGGTCACTTGTGGGGGGTTTCTACTGTTAAGCCACATCAGGGGCACTGCAAACGCAACGTGACGCCCACAGAGCATTCCATCAAAGTCTGCATTTCAAAACGTCACTACTTCACTTCCGAGCCCCGGCATGTGCCCAAACAGTGATTTACCCCCACATATGGGGTATCAGCGTACTCAGGAGAAACTGGACAACAACTTTTGGGGTCAAATTTCTCCTGTTACCCTTGGGAAAATAAAAAATTGCAGGCTAAAAGATCATTTTTGAGAAAATAATTTTTTTTTTTAATTTTCATGGCTCTGCGTTATAAACTTCTGTGAAGCACTTGGGGGTTCAAAGTCCTCACCACACATCTAGATTAGTTCCTTTGGGGGTCTAGTTTCCAAAATGGGGTCATTTCTGGGGGATCTCCAATGTTTAGGCACACAGGGGCTCTCCAAACGTGACATGGTGTCCGCTAATGATTGGAGCTAATTTTCCATTTAAAAAGCCAAATGGCGTGCCATCCCTTCCGAGCCCTGCCGTGCGCCCAAACAGTGGTTTACCCCCACATATGGGGTATCAGCGTACTCAGGACAAACTGGACAACAATATTTGGGGTCCAATTTCTCCTATTATCCTTGGCAAAATAGGAAATTCCAGGCTAAAAAATCATTTTTGAGGAAAGAAAAATTATTTTTTATTTTCATGGCTCTGCGTTATAAACTTCTGTGAAGCACCTGGGGGTTTAAAGTGCTCAATATGCATCTAGATAAGTTCCTTGGGGGGTCTAGTTTCCAAAATGGGGTCACTTGTGGGGGAGCTCCAATGTTTAGGCACACAGGGGCTCTCCAAACGCGACATGGTGTCCGCTAACAATTGGAGCTAATTTTCCATTCAAAAAGTCAAATGGCGCGCCTTCCCTTCCGAGCCCTGCCGAGTGCCCAAACAGTGGTTTACCCCCACATATGAGGTATCGGCGTACTCGGGAGAAATTGCCCAACAAATTTTATGATCCATTTTATCCTACTGCCCATGTGAAAATGAAAAAATTGAGGCGAAAATAATTTTTTTGTGAAAAAAAAGTACTTTTTCATTTTTACAGATCAATTTGTGAAGCACCTGAGGGTTTAAAGTGCTCACTAGGCATCTAAATAAGTTCCTTGGGGGGTCTAGTTTCCAAAATGGGGTCACTTGTGGGGGAGCGCCAATGTTTAGGCACACAGGAGCTATCCAAACGCGACATGGTGTCCGCTAACGATGGAAATAATTTTTCATTCAAAAAGTCAAATGGCGCTCCTTCCCTTCCGAGCTTTACCATGTGCCCAAACAGTGGTTTACCCCCACATGTGAGGTATTGGTGTACTCAGGAGAAATTGCCCAACACATTTTAGGATCCATTTTATCCTGTTGCCCATGTGAAAATGAAAAAATTGAGGCTAAAATAATTTTTTTGTGAAAAAAAAGTATTTTTTCATTTTTACGGATCAATTTGTGAAGCACCTGGGGGTTCAAAGTGCTCAGTATGCATCTAGATAAGTTCCTTGGGGCGTCTAGTTTCCAAAATGGGGTCACTTGTGGGGGAGCTCCAATTTTTAGGCACACGGGTGCTCTCCAAACGTGACATGGTGTCCACTAAAGAGTGGAGCCAATTTTTGATTCAAAAAGTCAAATGGCGCTCCTTCCCTTCCAAGCCCTGCCGTGCGCCCAAACAGTGGTTTACCCCCACATATGAGGTATCAGCGTACTCAGGACAAATTGGACAACAACTTTCGTGGTTCAGTTTCTCCTTTTACCATTGGAGAAATAAAAAAATTGTTGCTAAAAGATAATTTTTGTGACTAAAAAGTTAAATGTTCATTTTTTCCTTCCATGTTGCTTCTGCTGCTGTGAAGCACCTGAAGGGTTAATAAACTTCTTGAATGTGATTTTGAGTACCTTGAGGGGTGCAGTTTTTAGAATGGTGTCACTTTTGGGTATTTTCAGCCATATAGACCCCTCAAACTGACTTCAAATGTGAGGTGGTCCCTAAAAAAAATGGTTTTGTAAATTTCGTTGTAAAAATGACAAATCGCTGGTCAAATTTTAACCCTTATAACTTCCTAACAAAAAAAAATTTTGTTTCCAAAATTGTGCTGATGTAAAGTAAACATGTGGGAAATGTTATTTATTAACTATTTTGTGTCACATATCTCTCTGGTTTAACAGAATAAAAATTCAAAATGTGAAAATTGCGAAATTTTCAAAATTTTCGCCAAATTTCCGTTTTTATCACAAATAAACGCAGAATTTATTGACCTAAATTTACCACTAACATGAAGCCCAATATATCACGAAAAAACAATCTCAGAACCGCTAGGATCCGTTGAAGCGTTCCTGAGTTATTACCTCATAAAGGGACACTGGTCAGAATTGCAAAAAACGGCAAGGTCTTTAAGGTCAAAATAGGCTGGGTCATGAAGGGGTTAAAGTTACACATTTGTATGTAACAGTCTGGAAATCATGCTGCAAGCTTGGACTGAATGAGGGCCTCTCAACCGGAGCTCAATTGCTTCATGTACCCCTATGAGATTGTAGAGTTCAGACATCCATATATCACTGACAAAGTACAGACTGTGATTTCTAGACTGAATGCGGGTCCTCACATATCCTCAAAGCATAATATATCCCTTTGAGTCTGTTGAGTTGAGGCCACGAGACTTGCGGTCAATACAAAAATCAAGGTCCGTGCTTGGATGAATACGGTATATACGGATAACTGAATCCAGCCTCAAATATATACTCAGTGATAAAAGATTAAGGAGCTTTTGATAGTTCTTTCCTAATTTCTATAGAAAACTTTAGTAATGATCACATAGGAAAGCTGCAACTGTGGTCAATTTCATAGAAACATATGGATCACAACAAACGGGGCTGCCATCGACAATTTCTCTATGCAGCCAAGTTGTCAGGCTCCTAGCAAAATGTGTAACGTGAAGAGTCTAAATGGCAGGATCAGATGACTGGGCAAACAGAAACTGACAAGGACAAATGGAAGGCTTTTTGGAGACTGTAGGTATATAAGGGGCAACATAAAAAAATGGATGCACTGATCTCTAATCAGTATGCAATGCTCCTCAGCATTCATCACTAGGCTGCTTCATGTGTAATTTGTATGTAGCCATCATGGACTAACCCTTTTGTCTTTGACTTCATTGAATATTTCAGAGAAACATAGGAGATAGCGGTTGGCATATGATCAGCTTTATACAAATTGCAAAAGAAGTGGTTACATAATGAGCCCAGGGCTCAGCAGAACTCAGACGGTGACTACATTACACAATGTTAGGATTGTGCATGTTTGAGTCCCTGGAAAATCCAGGATAACCTCTTTTAAAAGGTTACATCACTGAGTGAATGCAATATAGTATTGTAGTATAATACAATTTATACTACATTAGTACAGTGGCGAACATTTGAGGAAAAAGGGCCCTGTTTGAGAATAGTGTGTGGCCCCCTGCCTTAAAGGGAACCTGTCACCCCGTTTTTTCAGATTGAGATAAAAATACTGTTAAATAGGACCTGCGCTGTGCGTTACAATAGTGTATGTAGTGTACCCTGATTCCTCACCTATGCTGCGAAATCCTGAAGCCGAGATGCAAACTCGGCTTTGGGAAAATGGCCGCCGCGATCTCCATCTGCGCACGCGCGGCATCCCGCGGCCATTTTCCTGAAGCCCCGTGCAGCAGAGCACTCCATCTGCGCATGCGCGGCCCCAGGAAGATGGCCGCCCCCACCGATGACAAGGGTAATAGCGCAGATCGCGCGCTGTTTCTTCACGTGCGCACAGTGGATTTGGCACTTGGACAAGCGCACACCACTACGCCACCAACGGAAAGCTGGGGAAGAAACAGCGATGTCACCACGCCCACCTGACCTGACCAGCCTGATTGACAGGCGAAAACGGCGACTTTGGTAATGTATTTCGCAGCATAGGTGGGGAATCAGGGTACACTACATACACTATTGTAATGCACAGCGCAGGCCCTATTTAACAGTATTTTTATCTCAATCTGAAAAAACGGGGTGACAGGTTCCCTTTAAGTAACACGTCATGCAACAAAAACAAACTGTACACATATGAGAAAATCATAGCATACACATTAGACAAGTACAACACACATCACAGTAACATAAATCGCGTCACACAAGCACACATAATACAAGAACATACACTGTCTGCAGAATTATTAGGCAAGTTGTGTTTTAGAGGATTATTTTTATTATTGATCAACAACTAAAGACCCATAAACATCAAAGCTTAATATTTTTGGAAGTTGGAGTGTTTTTTTTTTTTTAGATTTGGCTATCTTAGGAGGATATCTGTTTGTGCAGGTAACTATTACTGTGCAAAATAATTAGGCAACTTAATAAAAACCAAATATATTCCCATCTCACTTGTTTATTTTCACCAGGTAAACCAATATCACTGCACACAATTTAGAAATAAACATTTCTGACATGCAAAAACAAAACCCCCCAAAATTAGTAACCAATATAGCCACCTTTCTTTATGATGACACTAACAGCCTTCCATCCATAGATTCTGTCAGTTGCTTGATATGTTTACGATCGACATTGCGTGCCGCAGCCACCACAGCCTCCCAGACACTGTTCCGAGAGGTAGACTGTTTTCCCTCCCTGTAGATCTCACATTTTATGAGGGACCACAGGTTCTCTATGGGGTTCAGATCAGGTGAACAAGGGGGCCATGTTATTATTTTTTCTTCTTTGAGACCTTTACTTGCCAGCCACGCTGTGGAGTAGTTGGAGGCATGTGATCGTCATTGTCCTGCATAAAAATCATGTTTTTCTTGAACGATACCGACTTCTTCTTTTACCACTGCTTGAAGAAGTTGTCTTCCACAAACTGGCAGTATGTCTGGGAGTTAAGCTTCACTCCATCCTCAACCCGTAAAGGTCCCACAAGTTCATCTTTGATGATGCCAGCCCATACCAGTACCCCACGTCCACCTTGCTGGTGTCTGAATCGGAGTAGAGCTCTCTGCCCTTTACTGATCCAGCCTCTGGCCCATCCATCTGGCCCATATCAAGAGTCACTCATTTCATCAGTCCATAAAACCTTTGAAAAGTCTGTCTTAAGATATTTCTGGGCCCAGTCTTGATGTTTTATCTTATGTTTCTTGTTCAAAGGTGGTCATTTTCAGCCTTCCTTACCTTGGCCATGTCCCTGAGTATTGCACACCTTGCGCTTTTGTTACTCTAGTAACGTTGCAGCTCTTAAATATGGCAAAACTGGTGGCAAATGGCATCTTGGCAGCTTCATGCTTTATTTTCCTCAATTCATGGGCAGTTATTTGCTCCTTTTTTGCCCAACACGCTTCTTGCAACCGTGTTGGCTATTTGCCATGAAACGCTTGATTGTTCGGTGATCACGCTTCAAAAGTTTGGCAATTTCAAGACCGCTGCATCCCTCTGCAAGACATCTCACAATTTTGGACTTTTCAGAGCCCGTCAAATCTCTCTTCTGACCCATTTTGCCGAAGGAAAGGAAGTTGCCTAATAATTAAGCACACCTTATATAGGGTTTTGATGTCATTAGACAACACCCCTCCTCATTACAGAGATGCACATCACCTGATTTACTTAATAGGTAGTTGGCTCTCAAGCCTGAACAGCTTGGATTAAGACAACATGTATAAAAAGTATCATGTGATCAAAATACAACTTTCCTAATAATTCTGCACACAGTGTAGTTCACACCACACAGCACACATCTTACAGCTGCACGTCACTCAAGTGCACCTCACACAAATACATAGTACATATCACAAAAATATAGAGCACATGCAACACTATTGCACAGTGTAAGACACATGACTTACTCCTTCCAAAAACCAAACTAAGGACCAGGGGGTCCTTGTTGTGAGTGGATGAGAAGGCAATTTCAGAAGCTAAATAAGACAAAGTCTGGGGTTCTTCACAAGTTTAGAGCTGCCCTTCACCAAATAGAGTTGGGAATTTGATCAAGATTAATAGTGTTCTCATTGCTGAGAAATACAGATATGTATTTCTCATGCAATACCATCAGGGAGGCTTCTGATTGCTATCTTTAACGTTCAAAGTACAAGGAGTCTTGTAACAGAAGAGATTAATAGATCCCTGATCTCAACATCTATGAGTCTGAATGTGATGAGATGAAGAGACACAAGGATTTAGGCAAGTCTACATTTACATAAGATTTGTGGTTAGCGCTACAAGATATTTGGAACAATCTGGCTGCCAAGAGGCAAATGGTATTATTAACCCCAAATATTGATTTGCTTTAGATTTTTATTTTGTTCATTCACTTTGCATTTTATTAATTGATCAAAATAAACTATTAACACTTCTGTTTTTTTAAAGCATTCTTACTTTGGAGAGTATTCTATACTTGATAACTTGTGACAGTGCTCTACATCGGAAACATACATGAATTCTTCCAGTATCCAATGATTTCCCAAAATCCACTCCCCATACTGATATATTCTGTCCACTAACAATACTAAGTTACTCCCCCAGTCGAATGACCAGTAAACTTTCCAGGGTCATGTGCCTTTGTGATGGGCCCTCTCTTCTCATGAAAAGGATGATGTGTTTCGAATCAGCATGGTTCTTACTCATAGGATATGAGTAAGAACCATGTTTGTTCGAAATGCCTCATCCTTTTCCTCATTTTCTATGTAATTTATTCCTAGTTCCATTCAATATGGTTTTTTTTTAAATCTGAAGTGAAGTTTTAAAATATAATATATTTTTTCTTTGGAATTGCTGGATTTCTCCTATTGCTCTTGTGCCTCACCCATCCTCCAGCTGGGATTTTTCCTTCCGTGCGTCTCTACGTTGACTGAAAGATCCCAGGGCTATAGTATACTTTGGGCAGATCTGGTAAGTATTTTCATTTTTGCCGTAGAAGATTGTAAGATCTCGATTTACATCCAGGCATCCTCCTACCTAATTTGGACTCAACTTTTTTTAGCAAGTCAAGGAGTTTAGTGGGTCATTATGGACTAAAATCCCATGTCTGAGGCTGTAAATAAAGAGAGAGGCCTCAGACTAGTCATAGATGTTCTTTAATAATTTATGTATTCTTTAATATTTTAAATAGAGGTTGTGTCGTTCAAACAATTCCTTTTCAAATGCTATAATAGATGCATTATCATATTGGTTCCATTACTCAATGCATGGAGTATATTTTCTACTCAGATTAAAAAAGTCCTTAACATAGCTTGTAAAAAATACATTCAATCATACAGTCCTACAGGCATCCAATCAATGTGTATTACAAATAACATGCTTACTACGGCAGTGACTTCTAACCTCTGATAAGACAATGGTTGCACCAGTTTTAAGAGTTCAAGGCATAGCGGAAAATCACTCTCTTAAAATGGCAGATGACATTTCATGAAATTGACAGGTGCAACTGCCCCAGGAAATATTTAGCTAATAACATACTAGAACCACTTTTATGTACTTCATGGATATGTCAATAGCTTCTATATAACTGTCATTCTTCTATTAATGTTTGGAAGAATAAAAGTGAAGCGAGAATGGATATTCAACAGTAGGGAACTGTATACTATATCCAGCCCAGGGACACACATATAAATTATTGGGCACCATAGCAAACATCCTAATTGCCCCCCACCAAAATAAATAAATATAAATATTCATCAGTGGGGGGGTCGCAGTGTTTATGTGCAGTCACAGAAGGGTATACCGTATCTCCTAACATTTAAAGACAGGGAGAGGTACATGTATTGCTACATTTACACAATCATTTCGCTCCTATTGAAGGCCACTATATTAACTCTTTATCTGCCCACATAGAGTGCCCCCCCATTCACCATATGATAGCCTCACGCTGTATTATGGCCCTGGCATATAGTAAGAGGACCCTCACAGCTGACAGCTCCATGTTCCACCATTGCATTCACCTGTATCTGCATCCTCTGTGTGGGAGCCATGTGGTTAGCCATTGTTAGAGGTATATTACTATATCACAGGATAATATTGTTTGGCCAACAGTTATTTCTCCCAACTTTCACACACGCAGGAGCGCTTGCCCCCGAGCGCTCCTGTGTTCTCTATAGAAGACTCCTCTGGTGGCTTATTAATCTGAGAACAAAGGATTATCATTCCAAAATCTAGCATAGATATCTGGGAGGTTACCTCCACTGACATCATTATCACTAACCATTAGCTGACCCCACCGATATGGAGAGTGCATGTGAATTGGCGAATAAAACTCACTTTTTTCACTTACTTCCTTGGATTATTTGGCATATGTGCTACAGGATACAAATAATTACAGGCTCTGGATAGAAATCCAGAGTCACAAAGTGTAAACAAGAATCATGATAAACCCAATTATCTATTAATTATTATTGAAAATAAAATTAAAGTAAAAAACAAGGTGCCACATGTCAAAAAAGGACACAGTAGCATGCATGAATTATAGATTTGAATCATGTACAGACTATCTAGATGGTTAAATAATATCTATATGGTCTTTCGTGAATTTATATATTCATAGTAGATATTAAAAAGTTTTCTGATACAATTGGAAAAATGTGGGAAAGTATATCTACAAGAAGTTCAAGAAAAGTGCTTAGTGCTATCAATATAAGATGCTTGTATAAATCCCATAGAGTCAATGGTATACATAGTATCCCACAAGTATCCAAGGATCAGTAAATAAAATGTATATCAACATAAAAACGTGCCAAGGCCTAAAAGTATACATAGCAGCAACCAAATGTTCAATATTAAATAGTAACAGATTGAATGATCATACAAAAGAGAAGATGGTATCATGAAGTGCATGAACAAGAAGGTAAGATCATAAAGTGCATAGTGCTAAATAATATATCAATGCCTGTTAGGTATTGTATGTAATCAATAAAACAGTCTGATACTGCACTAATAATGTCACTATGAATGGGGTCAACAGTTACAGTACCTAAATGAAGGCCAAGGGGAACACGAGTGCTGGCTGCGTCCCTCACCCCAACTCGCGTTTTGCCTATCTTCTTCCATGGGGGAGCGGAAAAAAACCCCGGAAGAAGATAAGTGAAACGTGGTATTTTTATTTTTTAATATGTATGTATACACATGTACTGATTCATGTACTATTCTATTTATTAAAAAAAATAACTGCAGATGTGCAGACGGTATCCATGCATGGCGCCTTTGCTTTCCAGTCCCAGATGCTTTGAAACTATTATTGCAAGTTATTCTGTTGCCAAAGTGGCACATACTGTATGTGACTTGGAATTAGTGAGGAATGCCTTTAACCCCTTTCCGACATTGGGCGTAATAGTACACCGATGTCAGACTCCCTCCCTTTATGTGGGCTCTGGCTGTGAGCCCACATCTTTCCGGGGACATATCAGCTGTTTTGAACACATGACATGTGCCCGCAATTGCTGATCGTGGGTCACTGGTGTATTGGCATGACAACTGGAGGTCTCCTGGAGACGTCTATGATTGTCAGTGCCGGATTACTGTGAGCGGTAAGCAACGGTCAGCTCTCACAGCAAGTGAGAGATTCTGCTATACAGAGGCGATATGATCATCTATGCAGCAGAGCGGATCGGAATATGGCAGCTTCTAGTCTCCCATGAAGACTATTGAAGTATGCCAAAAGTAAAAAAAAAAAGTTTTTAAAAATATAAAAAAATATGTATAACAGTTCAGATCACCCCCCTTTTGCCCCATTCAAAATAAAACAATAATAATAATAAAAAATCAATCATACACATGTTTGGTATCGCCGGGTTCAGAATCTCCCGATCTTTTAAAAAAAGGAATAACCTGATCGCTAAACGGCGTAGCGAGAAAAAAAGTCAAAACTCCAGAATTATGTTTTTTTGATCACCGCGACATTGCATTAAAATGCAATAACGGACGATCAAAAGATCATGTCTGCACCAAAATGGTATAAAAGAAATGTCAGCTCGGCACGCAAAGCAAAGTTTGGAATTTTTTTCACAACTTAGAAAAAAATCTATACATGTTTGATGTCTATGAACTCATAATGACCTGGAGAATCATAATGGCAGGTCAGTTTTAACATTTAGTGAAACTAGCAAAAAAGCCAAACAAAAAACAAGTGTGGGATTGCATTTTTTTTGCAATTTTATCGCACTTGCAATTTTTTTTCACATTTTCTAGTACACGACATGGTAAAATCAATCATGTCATTCAAAAGTGCAAATTGTCCTGCAAAAACAGGCCCTCACATGGCCATATCGACGGAAAAGTAAAAAAGTTAAGGCTCTGAGAAGAAGGGGTGCCAAAAACGAAAACGCAAAACCGAAAAAAGCTCCGGGGGTTTAAGGGGTTAAAGAATGAGCATGTCGTGAGGCTGTATGTACTTCAACATGTACATATGATAGATGCTCAGTTCAGTGGGCTTAGGGAGAGGGATACTTATATTGTAAAGACTCTAGGAATATAAAAAAGTGAGGCAGCACTGCAAAGTCCAGAGGGAAAAAGGGTAAGGCTGTGGTCATATTATCTATGATTCTCTCATGCAAACTAATCAGCTCAATTATGCTATCTTCTCCATTGTCTGAGTCTGTGGATGTCGGACTGCACTCCGATGATATTGGAGTGCAGTCCGATGTTTCACACGCAACCATAGACTTGCATTGGTGCAAGTGATTCAAATTCCGGAGCCACTCGCAGTATGGTGAGTTATTCTTTTTCACAAACCGACTTGGTTTGTAGAAAAATTGCAGCTCTGCAACACTCCCATAGTATAACATTAGTATGAGTGCTATCCAATAAAACAAAGCAAAGTAATCAGCCATGTTATACGCTCGTGTGAACGAGCCATAAGAGCTTTTATTCACTCCTGCAGATCTTCACCAATTAGCCCCTCTCATGCTGGAGTCCTGCCCCAACTATTATTTTTTGCAATACTGTAGAATTTTTGCATATTTCTAGATATACTGTGCTTGTGATATGTATACACATATAATATGTTTATGTTTTAATGGTATCTCTGGAAGTTGAATTGAGTATTTTTCAGCTATGAATCTGATAAACACAATGTGTAAATGACACCTGTGGTAATATTGAGACTGAAGCTGCGGTGTCCTGTCATGGGTCCGATTGGACACAGCCAGCCTTATCCTTCTCTGCAGGAGGTGAGGGAGAGGAGAGCTTATCAAGGTTTATAGCTGACAAAAAAGCAGGGGTCAGTGTTACGACATAACAGTATCCTCACATCCTTGGTGAGCTGACTGGTGTGCAGATAGCCTGGCTGATACTGTCAGTGAGCACAGTAGCTAATTAATTGACGATGCCTTTGTTGCAGGCACTTTATTAGCACAGGCTCAGCTTGACATTCACCTTCACTCTATGACAGACTCACCCCAGCGCTGTGCCGCTTCTGATGCCTAGTGATGACTGGTGATGATAATACTGCAGGAGCCTGGGCTCAGCGGGAGTTGGTGATGGAGTCCCACCTTCCTGTGGCTCGGCACTGACTACATTCTCTCAGGTGCCTGTCACAATAAAGATCCTCCTTGTTGCTCCATCCACAGACCGCTCCTGTCTAACGTTTGCGCTGTTTGCAGTAAAAACTGTTGAAGGTAAACCCTGATACCGGATTCGCCAGCTCACGGGCCGTGCGGTCAGCCACTATGAGTAATTCACCCCTGATCTAGCAACAATACTGTATGTATTTCTATCATTTTCAATTATTAATAGAAATGGAAAAAAAATCAAGAAAATCCATGGATACAAGACTTATAACAATATAGAATAATAATATAAAGAATATAGAAAATATATAATAATAGAAAATATAAAATAAAATAAAAAATCTCAATCCAAAATTGATCCTTATTTACAAAACAAGAGCTAAGAAGCTCTGTATGGTGTTTGACCCCCTTAAAGGAAATCTGTCAGCAGGAATTTTCTACCACATCTCTGAGCAGCCTGATGTAGGGGCAGTGACCCTTATCCAGGTGATGAACTGTATAAATTATAGTTTTGCTGCAGATCTTGCAGTTCTCTGAATACTGAGCTCTGTATATCCCCGCCCACACCACTGAAAATGTCTCATAGAGCTCACGCTGACATCAGATAGGTGAAGTGAGTTCATTGGCTGTGAACTCCCAGGACCTTGCTGACGGCACCGCGAGCATTTTAACATTCTCACGCTTGCAGTGCCGTCAGACAGGTAATAGGAGTTCACAGGGAGACACTGAGCACACACTACTCAGTGTCTCTGCTGGATGACAAGCTATACGGTTGCATCATGTAACCATGCAGCCTGCCATCTAGATGTAACATAGCTAGACCCATTGTAGGACAAATGGATTATCATCTTCTCTGCGGAAATGTGAGGAAAATTGTTGATTGTTTAATTTAACTCTTTTGCAGGAGACAATGGCGTCTGTGGAATGGGCAATGTCGTAAGTATGGTTTAAATAAGATTTTTAAAGGAGTCTATATCATATATGACTATGGGGTTAGTAAAGGGGGCATCTTATTAACGCCTCTCCATTACTAATCTTGGGGCTTGATGTCACCTGACAATACAAAGGTGACATCCACATCCTCAAATACCACCCCACTTGCCACCCCTACAAGGCAAGTGAGAAGAGTGAGGCTAAGTGCCAGAATTGGCACATCTTATAGATGCGCCTTTTCTGGGGTGGCTAAGAGCTGATGTTTTCAGCCTGGGGGGCCAGTATCCATGACCCCTTCCTAGACTATGAATATCAACCTGCAGCTGTTATAATGTTTTATAATGTTTTTAGTCATTACTATTGTTTATTTAACCTGTTTTATGAATGGATAGAGAAAGGTTTGTGGATATTTCATATAAATAAGGCAAATTTTCTTACAAATGAATGGCTATTTGGTGGGAGTTTTGAAATTTGTGTATATCAAAGTTATTACTTTTATGTTGAGTAAGTGGGTTTGTTTTGCACCTGATAATGTGTAGTCTCTTTTATTACATCCCTATAAAGGTCTATGATCACTTTTAGATCACTGAAATTGAGAAAATTAGATATTCTAGGCATTTTTCTAGCCTGCGCTTGACAGGCACATTGTTCCATTACGAGTTAGTGCGAATATTGTTCCTGACGGAGGGTTAATTATAGAGGGACCCTACGTCATTTTCTTGGGGGGGGTCTCCCATTTTCATAGCCAGTAAATCTAAGTACACAGCTGTTAGCTGATATTAATGGTCTGGGAAGCTCTATGGGTATTATCCCCTTCCCAGGCTATAGACATCTGCCCCAAGCCATCGGCTTTCCCTCTGCTGGTTAAGAAAGTTATGCTGGAGCCCACACTATTGTTTTTCAAAAAAATAATCTTTTAATAACTAAATACATGTACACTGAGCTGCACACACACTGTACTAATTGTATGTGTCACGGCTGCTGAACTGCAGACTTTTATTCTATCATCTATCTATCTACTATATATATATATACACAGTATATATATATATATATATATATATATATATATATATATATATATATATATATATTTATATACATATATGTGTGTGTGTATGTGTGTGTGTTTCGAAGAATATTTCCTTTGAAAACGATGTGTAAATAACATAGAGAATCACGAACCAGATAAAAGTTTCTCACACAAATTGAATATATAGCAAGATTATTACTCAAGGAATCTAGATTTCAGGCTGAAGAACATTATGTTGCAGACTTTGACATTAAAATTACATTTTAACATATTGTGCTGTGTGAAATACGAAGGTGTATTGTTTCATTGTCAACATACATAGAATAAGGTCAATGATTGAGAATGAAATGCTGCTGTCAGGCCTGTCATGTATTTGTGACCATTAGACCCTAATATGCTACTTGCCAGGGTCAGTCATAACACATTACAGTACAAAAGTATTGCAATTAAAGATGATAGGATCAAATCGTGGAAGATCAAGGTTGAGTGGAATTTCCTGAATCTCATGGTTTCTCACAAATTCTAATATTTTGTGATTCAATTATCATACCTTATAAAGTGCTGGTCAGTTCCTGGACCAACACAAATCAGTGGAGCACAGTTTGTACAGTAGAATCATTGTTAGTGATGAGCGAGTATGCTCGTTACTCATGCAAAATGCATTCTAAATGATAGAATGCATAATGTATGCATTTTTAATGAGTTTTTATAGCGTTTTTACCGCGAAAAAACCTGAACGTGTGCACATAGCCTTAGACTAGGTTCCCATTGCGTTAGGGCAATCCGTTAAGCGCATAGCGCTAGCGGATTGCACTAACGCAATGCTTCTATAGGGTCGGCATTCTTCCTCCCCGCTAGCGCAGATCTCCGATCTGCACTAGTGAGGAACGGGCTTCGGACGCACCTCGGATGCTGCAAGCAGCAAGCAGCATCCGAGGTCCGTCACAAAAGAACGGCACATCGCTAGCGCGTGCCGAAAATGGCATGCGCTAGTGATGCGCTTCAGCAAAAAATAACATTGCTGTCAATGGGTGCGCTAACGGACCCGTTGCACGGCGTTAATTGCGACATTTTCGCCGTACAACGCAGTCCGTTAGCGTGCACACATTAACGCAATGGCAACCTAGCCTTATGGTGAGTGGGGTGCTCTCTCTTTCTCCTATAGAATATAATCTCTTATGTAATCTCTCTCTTGCCCATGAAGTGCAAGCCCTCCTCTCCCTCACATTGTATATTTTAGGAGCAATTACAAGCTTTCCAGTACTGAAATCGATGCAAATTTATTCACTGTAAATCACATTTTTAAAGAAAATTCAGCAAAGTCAGCAAATTTAAATTTCAAAAGATTTGGTTATCTGTAAATGCAAAGTTTTATAGACACAATTGCTTTGTTCAGGTTTTATACTAGGAAAAAAGTCCCTGGAATTAATACCGTATGTTATGTGTCTCCCAAAATAGGCCCACAAAAAATAAGCCTCCTGTGAATACAGTATATAAGGTAAAAAGTGAGGTAAAAGTGCGGCTGCAGAAATGCAGAAATAATAAAACAATTATAAAATCTGTACTTCATTTAAATGCCAAACTAAGAAAATCATTTTAGGGAACCTGACAGGAGATTTATGCTGACTGTACCAAGGGGACCATGAATTAGAGACAGCCATGTATACTTCACAATTGGCCAGCTTTTAAAAGTACCGTATATACTCGAGTATAAGCCGAGATTTTCAGCCCATTTTTTTGTGCTGAAAGTCCCCCTCTCGGCTTATACTCGAGTCATACCTGGGGGTCGGCAGGGGAGGGGGAGCGGGGGCTGTCTAGTTATACTTACCTACTCCCGGCGCGGTCCCTGCAGTCCCGGCTTCTCCCGGCGCTGCATCTTTTTCCTGTATTGAGCGGTCACATGGTACCGGCTCATTACAGTCATGAATATGCAGCTCCACCTCAGGCATATTCATGACTGAAAATGAGCGGTAACTGTGATCGCTCAATACAGGAAGAAGATGCAGCGCTGGGAGAAGCCGGGACTGCAGGGACCGCGCCGGGAGCAGGTAAGTATACCGGGAGGGGAGTGCTGCGCGATATTTACCTGCTCCTCGCTCCGGTGCGGCTCCATCTGCAGCATCCTCTGGCAGTGACGCTCAGGTCGGAGGGCGCGGTGATGTGGTCAGTGCACGCCCTCTGCTGAGCGTCAGTGCTGGAGACGGAGCCGCACGAGGAGCAGGTAAATATTGAAAGCGCAGGCGTCCTGAGCAAGAGAGGTAAGTATGTGATTTTTTTTTATTGCAGCAGCAGCATTATATATTGGACAGCTTTCTATGGAGCATCTATGGGGCAATAATCAACGGTGCAGATCATTCCATATGGCACAGCTTTATAAGGGGCATCTATGGAGCCATAATGAACGGTGCAGAGCAATATATATGGCACAGCTTTATATGGAGCATCTATGGGGCCATAATGAACGGTGCAGAGCATTATATATGGCACAGCTTTATATGGAGCATCTATGGGGCCATAATGAACGGTGCAGAGCATTATATATGGCACAGCTTTATATGGAGCATCTATGGGGCCATAATCAACGGTGCAGAGCATTATATATGGCACAGCTTTCTATGGAGCATCTATGGGGCCATAATGAACAGTGCAGAGCATTATATGTGGCACAGTTTTATATGGAGCATCTATGGGGCAATAATGAACGGTGCAGAGCATTCTATATGGCACAGCTTTATAAGGAGCATCTATGGGGCCATAATGAACGGTGCAGAGCATTCTATATGGCACAGTTTTATATGGAGCATCTATGGGGCCATAATCAACGGTGCAGAGCATTCTATATGGCACAGCATTCTATGGAGCATCTATGGGGCCATAATGAACAGTGCAGAGCATTATATGTGGCACAGCTTTATGTCGAGCATCTATGGGGCAATAATGAACGGTGCAGAGCATTCTATATGGCACAGCTTTATAAGGAGCATCTATGGGTCCATAATGAACGGTGCAGAGCATTCTATATGGCACAGCTTTATATGGAGCATCTATGGGGCCATAATGAACGGTGCAGAGCATTCTATATGGCACAGCTTTTTATGGAACATCTATGGGGCAATAATGAACGGTGCAGAGCATTGTATATAGCACAGTTGTATATGGAGCATCTATGGGGCAATAATGAACGGTATGGGGCATCTATTTTTATTTTTGAAATTCATCGGTAGCTGCTGCATTTTCCACCCTAGGCTTATACTCGAGTCAATAAGTTTTCCCAGTTTTTTGTGGCAAAATTAGGGGGGTCGGCTTATACTCGGGTCGGCTTAAACTCGAGTATATACGGTAAGTTTTTCTCTGAAACAATGCAACATGTGAAACATAAACAGCTGCATTAAC
This sequence comes from Ranitomeya imitator, assembly GCF_032444005.1. Taxonomy (NCBI): domain Eukaryota; kingdom Metazoa; phylum Chordata; class Amphibia; order Anura; family Dendrobatidae; genus Ranitomeya; species Ranitomeya imitator. The sequence continues at coordinate 440,998,342 of NC_091284.1, forward strand.
ACAGCTGGTCTGATTCATGCTGCTTTATTAGATTAATCTCCATATAATGCATGGAGCCAGTACAGCAATGCAGCTACAGATGTATTCCTGTGGCTTTTTTTTTTAGAGAGAAAATATCAAATGTTTTTTTAATGTAGCCGTTTACCCTTTCACGCATTTTTCCTTTATTAGTGTAATTCCATATAGCGAAAAATATGTATAGAACTCATGGTAGTTGAAAATAAAACTAATAATGAGGAAAGCCGGAAATCTTGGGATTTTTTTCAGTTATTTACATCTTCAGATATAGGTATTGCTCAGGACCTGGCACAAGGGCAGTAAATTATATATCAGTACCCTTTATCTGAAGAGTTAACTAATCCTTATGGTCTTATCTCCATAATGGAAGTAGATAAATTGGCCTTTTCTGGGAAAGCTCCATGTCCAGATTAATTTTGTTAGTTTTATCTTATAAGTGAACCCAGATATATTCCTATCTATCCTACCCCCCCTCACTCGACTTTCCCCTCTCCAGTCCATCCTTAATGCAGCAGCCAGGGTCGTCCATCTGGCTAATCGTTACTCGGACGCGTCCGCTCTTCGCCAGTCGTTACACTGGCTGCCCATTCATTACAGGATACAATTCAAAGTACTTGTTCTCACCCACAAAGCTCTCCACAGTGCGGCACCCCCTTACATCTCCTCCCTCATTTCTGTCTATCAGCCTAACAGACCACTGCGCTCTGCAAATGACTTTCGGCTAACCTCTGCACTAATCCATACCTCCCACTCCCGACTCCAAGACTTCTCCCGTGCTGCGCCAATCCTCTGGAATGCTCTACCCCAAGATATTAGGACCATCCATAATTTGCATAGTTTTAGGCGCTCGCTCAAAACACATTTGTTCAGAGCGGCCTATCACGTTCACTAATCAAAGTTATGTTATGTTTGTGTGTAGCCCATTCACTATCCCCATCTATTCCCCAACCCCTGAAGATGGCTGGACCATGATTGTAAATACATCATTGTAAATACACACCTGTACTTTGTATCTCCCCCACCTCATTGTAGATTGTAAGCTCTCACGAGCAGGGTCGTCTTATTTTGCTTTAATTATTGTATTGTTAACGTTGTTACTTATGACTTTTGTGTTTGAAACTGTTAAACTGTAAAGCGCTGCGGAATATGTTGGCGCTATATAAATTAAGATTATTATTATTATTATTATTATCCTACGCAACCATCTTATTGTAAAGGAGTAGTAATGAAATTAAGGAAATAACACAAAAGTTAAGGTACCTTCACACTAAGCGACGCTGCAGCGATACCGACAACGATGTCGATCGCTGCAGCGTCGCTGTTTGGTCGCTGGAGAGCTGTCACACAGACAGCTCTCCAGCGACCAACGATCCCGAGGTCCCCAGTAACCAGGGTAAACATCGGGTTACTAAGCGCAGGGCCGCGCTTAGTAACCCGATGTTCACCCTGGTTACCATCGTAAAAGTAAAAAAAACAAACACTACATACTTACCTACCGCTGTCTGTCCCCGGCGCTCTGCTTCCCGCACTGACTGTGAGCACAGCGGCCGGAAAACAGAGCGGTGACGTCACTGCTGTGCTTTCCGGCTGGCTGGCGCTGACACAGGATGCAGGAGGAGTGCAGAGAAGCAGAGCGCCGGGGACAGACAGCAGAAGGTAAGTATGTAGTGTTTGTTTTTTTTACTCTTACGCTGGTAACCAGGGTAAACATCGGGTTACTAAGCGCGGCCCTGCGCTTAGTAACCCGATGTTTACCCTGGTTACCAGTGAAGACATCGCTGAATCGGTGTCACACACGCCGATTCAGCGATGTCTGCAGGGAGTCCAGCGACGAAAGAAAGTTCTGGCCTTCTAGCTCCGACCAAAGACATCACAGCAGGTTCCTGATCGCTGCTGCGTGTCAAACTGAACGATATCGCTAGCCAGGATGCTGCAACGTCACAGATCGCTAGCGTTATTGTTGTGAAGTTGTTTAGTGTGAAGGTACCTTTAAAGTGTCGCTGAAGGTGTCCTGGACTTGGCTTCATTCAGAAGTGATAATATAAAGCATTTCTTGCAAAACTTCATTAAATTTCAATAGAGTAAAAAAAATAGAGCAATTTTTGCCCACCATTTGGAAAAAAGGAAATGTATCAAGTGGAGCAGCCGAGGGCCGTGCTGGCCTAGTCAAGCCTCTGCTCATAATCTCCACCCGGCTTTTCAAACGTCATTTTCTCTAAAACACAACAGCATTTCAGTGAAAGATATACCTGGCTTCTTTCACACAGCCAGGCGCTGATTTATGCTGTCTGTAGTTTCGGAAGCATAAATCTAAAGCATAAAGCAGAACATGTAAATAAAATATATTTACAGGTAAACGGGGATGTATTATTTTATCCATATAACAGTGGTTTCTAACTTGAGCAGTCAGGATCAGATTAAGCTTGGTTGTCACCCTTCCCCACCTTCCAACTCTGAAACCCAAACACCGTCTGACCCAATTTTGCATTCAACTATAAAACCAGAGAACATATGGCTTCTCCATTAAATTCTGGAGTGAAATGCATGAAAAAAGAGCCACTTGCATGGCCATCATGGAGGCTGGTGGCTATGGAGACCATAGATCAATGGTTAGCACTGTAGCCTTGCAGCGCTGGGGTCCTGGGTTCAAATCCCTCCAAAGACAACACCAGCAAGGAGTTTGTATGTTCTCTCCGTGTTTGCGTGGGTTTCCTCTAGGTATTCCAGCTTCCTCCCATATTCCAAAGACATACTGATTGGGAATCTAGATTGTGAGTCCCATTGGAGAAAGTTCTGATCTCTGTAGAGCACTGTGGAATGCCTAAAAACTGGACACCACATCAAAATCTTGTTACAGAAAACTCTTTTTCCTTTTGTGTAGAATTTAGAAACAGTTAGGCTGCCATCACACTAGCAGTATTTGGTCAGTATTATTATTATTATTATTATTTATTTATTTATTTATATAGCACCATTGATTCCATGGTGCTGTACATGAGAAGGGGTTACATACAAGTTACAGATATCACATACAGTAAACAAACTAACAATGGCAGACTGATACAGAAGGGCGAGGACCCTGCCCTTGCGGGCTTACATTCTACAGGATTATGGGGAAGGAGACAGTAGGTTGAGGGTTGCAGGAGCTCCGGTGTTGGTGAGGCGGTAGCTTCGATAGTGATGAGGCGGCAGTGGTGTCAGTGCAGGCTGTAGGCTTTCCTGAAGAGATGAGTTTTCAGGTTCCGTTTGAAGGATCCGACTGTGGTTGATAGTCGGACGTGTTGGGGCAGAGAGTTCCAGAGGATGGGGGATATTCGGGAGAAGTCTTGGAGGCGGTTGGATGAGGAGCGAATAAGTGTGGAGGAGAGAAGGAGGTCTTGGGAGGACCGGAGATCACGTGAGGGAAGATATCGGGAGATTAGTTCAGAGATATATGGAGGAGACAGGTTATGGATGGCTTTGTAGGTCAGTATTAGTAATTTGAACTGGATACGCTGAGTGAATGGGAGCCAGTGAAGGGATTTGCAGAGGGGGGAAGCGGAGGAGTAGCGAGGAGAGAGATGGATTAGTCGGGCAGCAGAGTTAAGGATGGACTGGTGAGGTGCAAGGGTGTTAGCAAGGAGGCCACAGAAAAGGATGTTGCAGTAGTCAAGGCGGGAGATGATGAGGGCATGCACAAGCATTTTAGTAGATTGGGGGTTGAGGAAAGGACGGATCCTGGAGATATTTTTGAGCTGGAGGCGACAGGAGGTGGAAAGAGCTTGGATGTGTGGTTTGAAGGACAGGGCAGAGTCGAAGGTTACTCCGAGGCAGCGGACTTCGGGTACGGGGGAAAGCATGATGTCATTGACTGCGATAGATAGGTCAGGTAAGGAAGATTTGTGGGATGGAGGAAAGATGATGAGTTCAGATTTGTCCACATTGAGTTTGAGGAAGCGAGAGGAGAAGAAGGAGGATATGGCTGATAGGCACTCTGGGATTCTGGACAGCAGAGCGGTTACGTCTGGGCCAGAGAGGTAGATCTGAGTGTCATCAGCATAGAGGTGGTACTGGAATCCATGGGACTTTATGAGTTGTCCCAAGCCAAGTGTATAGATTGAGAAGAGTAGGGGTCCTAAAACAGAGCCTTGGGGGACTCCAACAGAGAGAGGGTGGGATGAGGAGGTAGTATGGGAGTGGGAGACGCTGAATGTGCAGTTGGAAAGGTACGAGGCGATCCAGGATAGGGCGAGGTCTTTGATGCCAAAGGAGGAGAGGATCTGTAGTAGGAGGCAGTGGTGAACTGTGTCGAAAGCAGAGGACAGGTCTAGAAGGAGGAGTACAGAGTATTGTCCAGTAGCTTTGGCGGTAAGTAGGTCGTTAGTGATTTTGGTCAGGGCAGTCTCAGTTGAGTGATGGGGGCGGAAACCAGATTGTAGATTGTCGAACAACAAGTTAGATGAGAGGTGGGAGGAGAGTTCAGCATGGACGTGCTGCTCCAGGAGTTTGGAAGCGATCGGGAGCAGCGATATTGGGCGATAGCTGGACATAGCTGTTGGATCAAGGATTGGCTTTTTAAGGATAGGCGTGATTGTGGCATGTTTGAAAGCAGAAGGGAAGGTGCCAGAAGATAGTGATAGGTTGAAGAGGTGGGTTAGGGATGGGATAAGTGTGGTGGTGAGGTTGGGGAGGAGGTGGGATGGGATGGGGTCGAGCGCACAGGTGGTGAGGTGCGATTTGGAGAGGAGACAATTAAGCCCCCCTTCAGTGATGTTGGATAGGGAGGTTATGGGGTTTGGACATTGGTCTGGTATACAAAGGGGTTGTGGTGGTTGAACAATAAAGACTTGCCTTGTCTGGTCGATCTTATTTTTAAAGTGTGTGGCAAAGTCCTCAGCAGAGAGGAGGGAGGTTGGAGTGGGCAGTGGGGGGCGGAGGAGGGAGTTAAAGGTTTTGAATAACTGTTTGGGGTTGTAGGATAGGGAAGATACGAGGGTTGTGAAGTAGGCCTGTTTAGCAGAGGTGAGTGCAGACTTAAAAGCGAGTGTTGCTTGTTTGAATACAGTGAAGTCATCTTGTGAGTGTGTTTTCTTCCAACGCCGCTCCGCAACCCTGGACACTTGCCGGAGCTTTTTGGTGGTGTTATTGTGCCGAGGTTGTCTATTCATATACGTCGCACTCTGCCATGGACGAGAGGGGCAACCGTGTCAATAGCTGATGCGAGAGTGGCATTGTAGAAAGCAGTGGCAGTGTCTGTGTCGTGGAGTGAGGATATGGATGCCAGTGGTAGGATGGAGTCAGAGAGTGTGTGGGTGTCTAGGTGTGCAAGGTTTCTGCGTGGGTGCGCATGTTGCTGGACATGGATGACTGGTGAGGACAGGGATGAGAAGGTGAGCAGATGGTGGTCGGATAGAGGGAGAGGGGAGGTGGTGAAGTTAGATAGAGAGCAGAGACGGGTGAATACCAGGTCTAGTGTATGCCCATCTGTGTGGGTGGCTACGGAGGACCACTGAGTAAGTCCAAAGGATGAGGTAAGGGACAGAAGTTTGGAGGCTGTTGACTGAAGGGTATCAATGGGGATGTTGAAGTCACCCATGATGATAGTGGGAATGTCAGCAGAGAGAAAGTGAAGAAGCCAGGTGGATAATTGGTCAATAAAGGCAGTGGCCGGGCCCGGAGGTCGGTATATGACGGCCACTTGGAGGCTGGAGGGAGAGTAGATGCGGACAGAATGGACTTCAAAAGAGGGGAGGATAAGAGAGGGTAGAGGTGGGATTGGGTTAAAGGTGCAGTTTGAAGAAAGGAGAAGACCCACTCCTCCACCATGTTTGTTACCGGGTTGAGGGGTGTGGGTGAAGTGGAGGCCTCCATAACACAGCGCAGCAGGGGAGGCGGTGTCAGAGGGTGTTAGCCATGTTTCTGTGAGGCCAAGGAAGGCAAGGTTGCGGGAGAGAAAAAGGTTGTGCATCACATGAAGCTTATTGCAGATTGAGCGGGCATTCCAGAGTGCTCCAGAGAGAGGGAGCAGGGGGGTGGGAGTCAGGGGCACGGGTTTTATGTTGGAAAGGTTGCGGAAGTTCATGTTGGATAGGGAGTGATAGGAGGGAGTAGTAATGGGAGGTATGAGATGTGGGGGTCCAGGGATGGGAGATATGTCTCCAGCAGTGAGGAGAAGCAAAGAGAGAGAGAGAGCAGGTGGGAGAAAGAGAGTGGCGACTTGTTTTATGTGTTTGTAGGACAGATTTGAGGTTGAGGAGCTGTCAGCAGAGGACAGGTGGGGAGGTAAGAGGGAGGGGGAGATGATTACTAGGTTAGAGAGTGCTGGGCTTTGTGATAGCGAAGGAGAGAGAGGACTAGTGGCGCAAACACAGTATTTTACATCAGTATATGTAAGCCAAAACCAGGAGTGGGTGATAAATGCAAAAGTGGTGCATATGTTTCTATTATACTTTTCCTCTATTTGTTCCACTCCTGGTTTTGGCTTACAAATACTGAGGTAACATACTGACCAAATACTGCAAATGTGACACAGGCCTTAGACTCCAGGCTGCTCTGACCTGTTGCATTGCAAAAGGCAACAGAATAAATGCATCTGGTTGCTGAACAGCTTAGTGTCATTACCGCAGCAATTGCACTTAGATTGTCATCATTGAAGTACCTTTTGACCTTTTGAAATCAGCAATTTAGCTAATATATTTCCCCTTCACAATATGTACAAGTATAAGTACAAGTGTATAAAGTACAGTGTGAGACCAGGTGTTATTGACTTACATAGCCTAGGAAATCTAGTATTACACCATATGAAGATGAAGTAATAGGCAAGTAATATTGGTTCATACTGATCTCTTAATTGGGTTCACATTTCTCTTCACTCTTAATAACAGATGATAGTGCTGCAATTTTTAAACTAAACGAATTTGCGTCTAAGATTTAAGAGGGGACTGGATGCCTTTCTGGAAAAGTATAATGTTACAGGTTATATAGACTAGATTCCTTGATAGGGAGTTGATCCAGTGAACTAGTCTGATTGCCGTATGTGGAGTCAGGAAGGAATTTTTTTCCCCAATGTGGAGCTTACTCTTTGCCACATGGTTTTTTTTTGCCTTCCTCTGGATCAACATGTTAGGGCATGTTAGGTTAGGCTATGGGTTGAACTAGATGGACTTATAGTCTTCCTTCAACCTTAATAACTAAGATGGCATTTTAAGTCTAATTTAAAAAGTAGAATTGTCTTGATTCAGTGTCCAGTATCATGGTTTTCCCATTATTGTGAATTTCATAGAAATCATAGGATTGAATATCATTATAATATGGGTTGAGATGGATTTTTTTGTTATAAATGAATCAAAATCCACACTGTGTCTGCGAATTGAGATACTGATTTGGCTTTTATCCTAGGTCATATTGCACGACTCGGTAAAGGGTTGATTGTGACTTGTAGGATCGCTACTTCCAACAAGTGGCGCTATAGAGTTTAAGTCCTCTTTCTCTCTGAAGAGGCAATTTGCATATTATAATTCCCAGAGGAGCATTGCACGGCAAATAAGCCTCCTTACCTTGACAAGCCAGAGCTGGTATGTCACTCTCCATAAGGAGAAATGTTACCCCTTAGCCCTCAAAATCCATATGTCATCCTTTAAGAATTCCCCTTTAAATTTGCTCCTGGTTTTAGATATAAAAGCACTGGTTCACTACATAAAATAGGTGATGAACAATATATTGATACAATGGCAATTTTGGGAAAATTCAAATTATTCATAACATACAATATGGGCACTGTAAGAAATATTATAATGGCCCATTGTAATATACAGGATAAGGAAGGATCCTTCAGCAATATATAGATTAATGATTAAACTTCACATTTCTTAGTATATTTTAAAAGCCATATAGAACCAGCAGGGAAACAATTCCTATATTAACCTACATGTATCGTCATAATGCCTTACTCATGGTAATGTGATGCCGAAATGAGTAGGTTAATACAGGAACTGTTTCCCTGCTGGTTCTATATGGCTTTTAAAATATACTAATAAATGTAAAGTTTTATCATTCATCTACAGAGGGGGAAATAAGTATTTGATCCAATGCTGATTTTGTAAGCTTGCCCACTGACAAAGACATGAACAGTCTATAATTTTAAGGGTAGGTTAATTTTAACAATGAGAGATAGAACATCAAAAATAAAATCCAGAAAATCACACTGTACAAATTATATAAATTTATTTGCATTTTGCAGTGAGAAATAAGTATTTGATTTCCTACCAACCATTAAGAGATTTGGCTCCTACAGACCAGTTAGATCAGCGTTTCTTAACTCCAGTCCTCAAGACCCACCAACAGGCCATGTTTTCAGAATTTCCATAGGTGATGGAGTTAATGCTGAAGCAGGTGATGAAATTATCACCTGTGAAATACTAAGAGATCCTGAAAACTTGACCTGTTGGTGGGTCTTGAGGACCGGAGTTGAGAAACACTGAGTTAGATGCTCCTAATCAACTTGTTACCTGCATTAAAGACAGCGGTCTTACCTATATAGTCACCATTATAAAAGACTCATGTCCACAGACTCAATTAATCAGTAAGACTTTAACCTCTACAACATGGGCAAGACCAAAGAGCTTTATAGGGACAAGATCATAGACCTACACTAAGCAGGAATGGGCTACAAAACCATAAGTAAGATGCTGGGTGAGAAGGAGACAACTGTTGGTGCAATAGTAAGAAAATAGAAGTACAAAATGATCGTCAATCGACATCGATCTGGGGCACCATGCAAAATCTCACCTTGTAGGGTATCCTTGATCATGAGGAAGGTGAGAGACCAGCCTAAAACTACACGGGTCAGCTTGTTAATGATCTCAAACCAGCTGGGACACCAGTCACCAAGAAAACCATAGGTGTTATGAACTGGTGGTTTAGGAGCAACATGGGACGAGCTCTGAAGGACGTGGTACCTGTACTGACCGCAGTCCCTAAGCTCAACACAACACTAGAAGTAGCCGTGGGATGCTCCTGTCACTCCCTAGGCACCTCGTCACAGCCTGAGAACTAACTACCCCTAAAGATAGAAACAGGAAAACTATCTTGCCTCAGAGAAAATCCCCAAAGGTTAGATAGCCCCCCACAAGTAATGACTGTGAGTGGAGAGGGAAAAGACATACACAGAATGAAACCTGGATGTAGCACAGGAGGCCAGTCTAGCTAGATAGATAGGACAGGATAGAATACTGTGCGGTCAGTATTAAAAACTACAAAAATCCACACAGAGTTTACAAAAATCTCCACACCTGACTAAAGGTGTGGAGGGTAAATCTGCTTCCCAGAGCTTCCAGCTTAACTGAATTAATCCATACTGACAAGCTGGACAAAACATAGAATGCACTGAACGAATAAGTCCACAACATGTGGACAGAAAAGCGCAAAGCAAGGACTTAACTTTGCTGAACTGGTCAGGATGTCAGGGAAATCCAAGAGAGATGTGAATCCAACCAGGAACCATTGACAAGTGGAACTGGCTGAAGGGAAGAGCCAGGCATAAATAGCCGAGCAGAAAGACAATCAGTGGAAGCAGCTGCAGACTGCTAAATCCAAGGAGCAGCCATACCACTTAAAACCACCGGAGGGAGCCCAAGAGGAGAACTCACAAAAGTGCCACTTACAACCACCGGAGGGACCCCAAGAGCGGAATTCACAACACATAGGTAACATATTACGCCATAAAGGTTTAAAATCCTGCAGTGCCTGCAAGGTCCCCCTGCTCAAGAAGGCACAAGTGCAGGCCCATCTGAAGTTTGCAAATGAACACCTGGATGATTTTGTGAGTGATTAGGAGAAGGTGCTGAGGCCAGATGAGACAAAAATTGAGGTCTTTGGCATTTTCCTCAACTCGCCGTGTTTGGAGGAAGAGAAATGCTGCCTATGACTCAAAGAACACCATCCCCACTGTCAAGCATAGAGATGGAAACATTATGTTTTGGGGGTGATTTTCTGCTAAGGGCACAGGACTACTTCACCCCATCAATGGGTTAAAAATGAGTGTTAGCTGGGTCTTCCAGCAAGACAATGGCCCAAAACATACAGCCAAGGCAACAAAGGAGTGGCTCAAAAAGAAGCACATTAAGATCATGGAGAAGCCTAGCCAGTCTCCAGACCTTAATCCCATAGAAACCTTATGGAGGGAGTTGAAGCTCCGAGTTGTCAAGCGACAGCCTCAAAATCTTAATGATTTAGGATGATCTGCAAAGAGGAGTAGACCAAAATTCCTCCTGACATGTGCGCAAGCCTAATCATCAACTACAAAAACCGTCTGACTGCTGTTCTTGCCAACAAGGGTTTTGCCACCAAGTCTAAAGACTTGCTTGCCAGAGGAATCAGCAAGGGATCAAATAATTATTTCCTTCACTATATATATACACTCCCTGACAGAAGTTATGGCGTTTATCCATGTGATGTAAATAAAAGCTTTTAACCTGATTTTAAATTCATCCATTGGTTGTATAAACTATTCTTTTGAAAGCTGAAACCCTCCGAAATGTGGTTTAGGTTAAGAAAATACCGTATTTTTCTGACCATAAGACGCACTTTTTTTCCTCCAAATTTGGGAGGAAAGTGTGGGTGCGTCTTATGGTATGGATGTAGCATGTGGGGAGGGGGGCAGCAGTGAGTGGGATCGCACTGTTATCCCACTTCAGGATGTCCTCGCTGCCCGGAATCAGTGCTGGGGAAACCATGTGGTCCCGATGATTAAGTGCAGTGAATATTCATTATCTACTCCCCTCCCACCTATCAGCTGAGAGGTGAGCTGGGAGAGGCAAATGAATACTGCACTTAAGCAGGGACACGCATGGCTTCCCCAGCGCTGATTCCTGCAGCAGCTGGGGAGATCTGCGTGTCCGGGGGAGGAGGAGGCAGCAGGGTCCGGGGAGAGGAGATCGCTATACCTTTCTGGGCTGGAGCTGAGTGCTGTGCATAAGGAGGACCTGTGATGTCAGAAGTGGGCGGGCTGGAGCATCACATGGCAGCACAGAGCCCTCCCTCTTCTTGATATCATCACAGGTCCTTTAGACTCCAACACTAGAATCTGCTGTAAATTGGCATCAATGCAGAAATATTGATCTTTGAATGGACACAGAATGGTCAGATTTTGTCAAGACAAAAGTTTTGTCGCCTGGTCATATAATGCACCCAATCCTAGTTTACATCCTCACCTGTGCTCAGTAAATGATCGGTTAATTAGTGTGTGTATATTAAAAGAAGACCAGCACCCCAGACCTTCACTTGAATTGCAACTTGAGCTCTGACAACATGCCAAAAATCTACCCTGTGACCAAAGCCTAGATTATCAAGAGGCTGAAGACCAGATCCACTGCAGATGTGGCTGGCACCTTTAATGTGTCTCAGCGTCAAGTACAAAGAATTAAGAAAAGATTTGAAGAGACTGGAGATGTGTTTGACAAGCCCAGCTCCGGCAGACCCCCGCAAGACAACGGCTCAGGAGGAACCTTTGTTGGTTAGAAAATCCAAAGCAAGCCCCTCTTCCACTGCAGCAGAGCTCCAGCAGGCCTGGTCACCTCAAGTCTGTGTCAACTAGAACAGTTTGTAGGATTCTGTCTCGAAATGGCCTCCATGGCCGAATCAGTGCCCAGAAGCCAGCACTAAACAAAAGTCAAATAAAAAAATGTGTGGCATTTGCAAAGTCCCACAGCCTGCTAAACAGATGGACGCTGGAAAAGTGGCAGAAGGTGGATTTCTCTGATGAACCTTCAGTAGAATTACACCACAGCCACCGCAAATATTGCAGAAGACCTACTGGAGCCAGTATGGATCCAAAATACACCCAGAAAACAGTTAAATTTGGTGGTGGAAAGATCATGGTCTGGGGTTACATTCAGTATGGGGGTGTGCGAAACATTTGCAATGTGGAAGGCAATATCAATAGCCTAAAATATCAAGAAGTATTAGCTGCCTCTTATATTCCAAATCATAAAAGGGGTCAAATTCTGCAGCAGGATGGTGCTCCATCTCATACATCCATCTCTACAACAAAAAAGATCAAGGTGCTCAAGTACTGGCCAGCCCAGTCACAAGACATGAACATCATTAAGCATGTTTGGGGTAGGATGAAAGAGGAAGCTTGGAAGACAAAACCAAAGAATCTAGATGAACTCTGGGAGGCATGTAAGACTGCATTCTTTGCTATTACTGATGACTTCATTAATAAATTGTATGAATCATTGTTGAACCGCAAGGATGCAGTCCTTCAAGCTCATGGAAGTCACACAAAATATTAAATATGACTCTAATAGCACCACAACTTCATTCACCAATGTTATGCAACATGTATTTGTATTTTAATTTAATTATTTGTTTGAATATAACATTACTTTCTGTGGGCGACAAAACTTTTGTCTTGCCAAAATCTGACCATTCTGTGTCCACTAACTGATCAATATTTCTGCATTGATGCCAATTTATTTTCTTAACCTAAACCACATTTCGGAGGGTTTCAGCTTTCAAAACAATAATTTATACAACCAATGGATGAATTTAACGTCAGGTTATAAGCTTTTATTTACATTCCATAGATAAGCGACGTAACTTCTGTCAGGGAGTGTATATTGTCATATTTAAATTTTACATTTTAAAAATTACAAAAAGGAAAATGGATCCCTTGGTGATTTGTGTGCTCAGATAATTTTGACAAGGTTCCAGATCTTAATTAGCCTGTTAGGGTTATGGCTTGTTCACTATCATCATTAGGAAAGGCCAGGTGATGCAAAATTCCAAGTTTAATAACCTTGCACCAAAAAAACAGCAGCCATAGTTTCTTCTAAGCTGCTGCCTAGCACTTTGAAAATGAAAATATTAGAGGTCCCCATAGTAGTAGAAGGCCATAAGAAGATGGGGTAACATTTTGGTGTTACGGGGAACGGATGCACGCCTTCTGTCTGTGGCAACCACACTGCTTCTTCCTGGCTGTTGTGGTGATATGCCTCCTTCCCCATGTGTGCTGCTGCCCTCACTCTGCACGTCCTCCTGCCAGGTTGGGTCACTCACTATGTCATCCTACACCTCGTCTTCCACATCCGCAACCTGCTTCTCCTCCTGAATTTCTGGCAATTGTGTGTCATCATCGTCCACCTCTTCTGACACTTTCCCACCATCGCCTTCGCGTGACCGGGGCTGGTCAAAGCTTTGGGCATCTGTACATGCGATGTCATCTGTCCCCACTTCAAGTTGACCGGCTGAGCGTTCAGAATCTTGAAATGGAAAACTGAACAGCTCTTCAGAGTGTCCAAGGGTGGGATCAGTTGTTTCAGGGCACTCAGCATGGTGGAAGGAAGGAGGATCAGGGTGAGGAATATCCGGGCCACACTTACGGCTACTTAGACTTGACCGTGTGGAAGACATGGTGGTGGTGTTGGTGGCTAAGTGACTGTTAGCATTATCCGCTATGCAACCAACAACTGTTTCACACTTCTCTTGATTCACTAGTGGTGTGCTGCGGTCACCTAGATACTGGGACAGGAAGGTCAAGCGAGAAGATGTGGGTATTTTTTGTTGCCCACTTTCACCTTGGCCACGGCCTCGTCCTCTGCATGCACCATCATCAACATGTCCAATTCCCTGTCCCTTGCACCTTGCCTTGCCCATTTTAAATGGACTACTGCACTATTTCAAATGCTCAACACAATTTATTAGTAGTGAAATAATATCTGATAAGTATGCCTGCAAATCTACGATCTTTAAAACCCAACTACCAGACAGGTATCAGCCTGATAGAACAAAAAATAATTTTGGGGGACTATTTTGTGAAATAAATTTATGCAAAATAGTGCTTTATAGAATTAGAGTATCAGACAGCAAAAAAAGAGGTACACAGGCCTACAATGACCAAACTTGGAGCATGCCGATATATGCAGGCTGTCACGGAAATACCACACTGTCAAATATCTGGCCTTTTTATAATTTTTTAAACTAAATAGTGCTGTGTGTAATTAGAGTATCAGACAGCAAAAAAAGGGGTACACCGGCCTGCAATGACCAAACTTGGAGCACGCAGATATATGCGGGCTGTCACTGAAATACCATACTGGCAAATATGTGGCCTTTTTACATTTTTTGAAGCAAAATAGTGCTGTATAGAATTAGAGTATCAGACAGCAAAAAAAGGGGTACACCAGCCTACAATGACCAAACTTGGAGCACGCAGATATATGAGGGCTTTCATGGAAATACCACACTGGCAAATATGTGGCCTTTTTATATTTTTTGAAGCGAAATTGTGCTGTATAGAATTAGAGTACCAGACACCAGAAACAGTGGCAAAACGGCCTAAAATGCCAATACTTGGAGTTTGCAGTTATATGAGGGCGGTCAAGGAAATACCACACTGGCAAATATGTGGCCTTTTTATAATTTTTGAACCTTAATAGTGCTGTATAGAATTAGAGTATCAGACAGCAAAAAAAGGGGTACACGGGCCTACAATGACCAAACTTGGAGCATGCAGATATATGAGCGCTGTCATGGAAATACCACACTAGCAAATATGTGGCCTTGCAATATTTTTTGAAGCAAAATAGTGCTGTATAGAATTAGAGCAACAGACACCAGAAACAGTGGCAAAACGGCCTAAAATGCCAAAACTTGGAGCATGCAGATATATGAGGGCTGTCACGGAAATACCACACTGGCAAATATGTGGCCTTTTTAGAATTTTTGAACCAAAATAGTGCTGTATAGAATTAGAGTATCAGACAGCAAAAAAAGGGGTACAGCGGCCTACAATGACCAAAGTTGGAGCATACAGATATATGAGGGCTGTCATGGAAATACCACACTGGTAAATATGTGGCCTTTTTATATTTTTTGAAGCTAAATAGTGCTGTATATAATTAGAGTATCAGACAGCAAAAAAAGAGGTACAGCGGCCTACAATGACCAAACTTTGAACACACAGATATATGAAGGCTGTCACGGTAATATCAGACTGGCAAATATGTGGCCTTTTTATATTTTTTGAAGAGAAATAGTGCTGTATAGAATTAGAGTATCAGAAAGCAAAAAATGGGTACACCGGCCTACAATGACCAAACTTTGAGCACACAGATATATTAGGACCGACGCAGAAGGGGTACACGGGCCTACAATGACCAAACTTGGAACATGCAGATATATTAGGACCGACGCGGAAGTACCACACTGGCAAATATGTGGCCTTTTTATAATTTTTGAAGCTAAATAGCGCTGTATAGAATTAGAGTATCAGACAGCAAAAAAAGGGGTACACCGGCCTACAATGATCAAACTTGGAGCATGCAGATATATGAGAACTGTCACGGAAATATCAGACTGGCAAATATGTGGCCTTTTTATATTTTTTGAAGAGAAATAGTGCTGTATAGAAATAGAGTATAAGACAGCAAAAAAGGGGTACACCGGCTTACAATGACCAAACTTGGAGCATGCAGATTTATGAGGGCTGTCACAGAAATACCACACTGGCAAATGTGTGGCCTTTTTCTAATTTTTGAAGCTAAATAGTGCTGTATGGAATTAGAAAATCAGATAGCAAAAAAAAGAGGTACACCAGCCTACAATGACCAAACTTGGAGCATGCAGATATATGAGGGCTGTCACGGAAATACCACACTGGCAAATATGTGGCCTTTTTATATTTTTTGAACCAAAATAGTGCTGTATAGAATTAGAGTATCAGACAGCAAAAAAAGGGGTACAGCGGCCTACAATGACCAAAGTTGGAGCATACAGATATATGAGGGCTGTCATGGAAATACCACACTGGTAAATATGTGGCCTTTTTATATTTTTTGAAGCTAAATAGTGCTGTATATAATTAGAGTATCAGACAGCAAAAAAAGAGGTACAGCGGCCTACAATGACCAAACTTGGAGCACACAGATATATGAGGGCTGTCATGGAAATATCAGACTGGCAAATATGTGGCCTTTTTATATTTTTTGAACCAAAATAGTGCTGTATAGAATTAGAGTATCAGACAGCAAAAAAAGGGGTTGGCGGAACGCACCGAATATATATTTATTAGAAAAAGTTGGTGCGTTTGCAACCCGGGATCCACTGTGCAGGAAAGCATCTGCTGCTAGAGATGGCGGTACAATATAGTAGAATAAACAGACTCTGTTACTTCACAGAGTCTGTTAGCAAAGATAACGCTGTGCCCTGTTTGGCTCACAGAGGAACACAGCTACTTGGTAGAGCAGATGGTGGTCATGCAGTCAAATGCAAGCATGAAACTCCTCGCTGGAGGTGCCAGCATTCTAGGGGCTTATTTCAGCCGGGTCCCTGAATACACACACACGTAACTCCTCACCGGAGGTGCCAGCATTCTAGGGGCTAATTTCAGCCGGGTCCCTGACTGCATACAAACATGACCACACTGGTGCTGAGCTCATACATAAATTGATACTATCGCATGGCCGTGCGGTCATGCGCACCTCTTATAGCTGCAGCAAGTACAGGACCTTCCTAGAAGGACCAATGAGAGGCTGCCACAGACGTTGAACACCTTCAGGACTTTCGTAGAGGACCAATAGGATTTGCTGCAGTACCTGAGCATGTGACCCTTGATCTCCAATGAGAGATCTTACCCAGGGCATGCTCAGAAGAGGAAAAGTAGGACTTAGTCCCAAAGACGTCTGCCCGCTCCTGACCAGTACTGGCTACAATGGCAGAAGCTGGAAGGACAGCAGTAACCCTTCGCACAGTGTCAGACTGAGCATGACGCTGGGACCGATGCCTCCGCTGAGCAGGCTCCACTGAGGCAGGAGAAGAATGGGAGACCGCAGCGGAGATGGCTCGAGATTCCCCCTGTGCAGAGGCAGGAACTCGACCCCTAACATTACCCCCCTCCTAGCCCCCCCTCCTTGGACCTCACCACGCTTGAAGGCAGCAATGAGCTGTGGAACCTGAATATTCTCAGCAGGCTCCCAGGACCTGTCCTCAGGACCATAACCCTTCCAGTCCACCAAATAAAATTTTTTGCCACGTACCACCTTGCACCCCAAAATAGCATTCACCTAATAATCGTCCGTAGACGAACCCGATGTCCCGGCAGATGACTCGGAAAACCGGGACATGTATACGGGCTTCAAGAGGGACACATGAAAGGTGTCAGTGATACCCAGACATGGTGGAAGGGCCAGACGGTAGACTACTGGGTTGACCTGTTCGAGGACCTTGAAAGGGCCCAAGTAGCGAGGAGCAAACTTAGTGGACTCAACTCGCAGCCTGATGTTATGGGCGGAGAGCCACACTAAGTCACCAGGAGCAAAGGTCGGAGTGGGGCGCCGATGTGCATCGGCGGAGGACCTCATTCTCTCCTTGGAGGCCCGAATGGCATCCTGAGTGCAGTCCCAAATGTCCCGTGCCTCCACAGCCATGTCTGCCACCCTGGAGTCGGCGGAAGACACGGGCGTAGGCACAGGTACCCGCGGATGCTGACCATAGTTTAGGAGGAATGGGGTCTGTCCGGTGGAGTCGGCTATGGCGTTATTCAGCGCAAACTCCACCCATGGTAGCAAGGATGCCCAGTCATCCTGCCTGGCTGAGACAAAATGTCGAAGATATGTGTCCAAGGTCTGGTTGGCCCTCTCTACCAACCCATTCATCTCGGGATGATAAGCTGAGGAGAGATTCAACTCAAGGCTGAGTAAACGACAAAGCTCTCTCCAGTATCGAGATGCAAACTGGGGACCCCGGTCACTGACAATTTTGTCCGGCATACCATGTAGGCGAAATATGTGTTTGATAAACAACGCCGCCAGAGCCCGTGCAGAAGGTAGCCGTGGAAGAGGCACCAAGTGCACCGTTTTGGAAAAATGGTCTGTGATAACCCAAATAATGGTGCAGCTACGAGACTTGGGTAAGCCCACCACAAAATCCATACCGACCATCTCCCAGGGTCTGTCTGCCACCAGCAGGGGATGAAGCAACCCAGCTGGCCGTTGATGAGGAGACTTGTTCCTGGCGCAGGAAACACATGCCCGAACATAGTCTGCGACATCACGGGCCATATACGGCCACCAATACGTCCTCGCCAGTAGCTCAGATGTCCTTTTTGTCCCAAAATGTCCACCCACCCTAGACGAGTGAGCCCAAGAGAGAACGTCCGGACGCAAACTGGATGGTACAAAAGTCTTGCCCGGAGGCACAGATTCTAGCGAAACCGGGGCCACAGTTCTCAGGCTCTCGGAAGGGACAATAAGCCGAGGCTCCTCTTCCTCCTCCTCAGATGATACAACGGAGCGAGAGAGAGCATCGGCACAAATGTTCTTCTCCCCGAAAAGAAAATGGAGGGTGAAATGGAACCGAGAGAAGAACAAGGACCATCTGGCCTGGCGAAAATTTAGCCACTGGGCGGTCTGTAAATAAACCAAATTCTTGTGGTCAGTGAATAATTTGAAAGGAAAACGAGCCCCCTCCAAGAGATATTTCCACTCTGAGAAGGCTAACTTCATTGCTAGCAACTCCCTGTCCCTGATGGAATAATTCCTCTCCGCTGGTGTGAAGGTTTTGGAAAAGAAGAAGCACGGATGCTTCCGACCTTGAGCATCCTTTTGGAAGAGGACTGCTCCAGCACCAACAGAAGAGGCATCCACCTCCATTATAAACGGCTTATCTACATCAGGGCGATGTAGAATGGGAGCGCTAGCAAAATGAGATTTAATAGAAGTGAAAGCCTTGGAGACCTCCACAGACCACAACTTGGGATTTGCTCCATTCTTGGTGAGCGCTACCAAGGGGGCTACCAAAGTTGAGAAATGAGGAATGAACTGGCGATAATAGTTAATGAACCCCATAAAGTGCTGCACCGCTTTAAGGGAGTGGGGTTCTTGCCAGTCCATCACAGCCTGTAGTTTGGCAGGATCCATAGCCAATCCTTGGGCGGAGATGATATAGCCCAGGAAAGGTAAAGACTCCTGCTCAAACACACATTTCTCCAACATGGCGTAGAGGGAGTTAGTTCGTAAGAGGTCGAAGATTCTGCAAACATCTCTCCGGTGAGAGTCAATATCTGGAGAGTAGATGAGAATATCATCCAGATAGACTACGACCGAGGTGGACAGCATATCCCGGAAGATATAGTTTACAAAGTCTTGGAAAATGGCTGGGGCATTACAGAGCCCAAAAGGCATCACTAGATATTCATAGTGCCCATCCCTGGTGTTAAAAGCCGTCTTCCATTAGTCCCCCTCACGGATTCGAATCAGGTTGTAAGCACCCCGCAGATCTAGTTTAGTGAACACCCTTGCTCCCCGAAGCCTATCAAAGAGCTCAGATAACAGGAGCAGAGGATACTTATTCTTAACGGTGATGGCGTTAAGACCCCTGTAATCTATGCATGGATGTAGTTCCCCGTTCTTCTTCTGCACGAAGAAGAACCCAGCCCCTGCAGGTGAAACTGACTTCCTAATGAATCCTCTTGCCAGATTTTCCAGGATGTACTGTGACATTGCCTCCATCTCTGGGAGAGATAACGGATAAACTCGACCCCGTGGAGGCTCAGCACCAGGCAAGAGGTCAATAGGACAATCATAGGGGTGGTGAGGCGGAAGGGTCTCCGCAGCTCTTTTGGAGAACACGTCCGCATAGGGCCAATATTGCTTGGTGAGAGAGGATAGATCTGCAGGTACCTCAGTATTAGCAACCTGAACACATTCCATCTGACATCTACCCCTACAAGATTCACCCCATCCCAAAATTCTGCCCGTGGACCACTCAATATGAGGAGAGTGGTACCATAGCCAAGGTACCCCTAACAGGACCTCATCAATTCCCTCAGGAATGATGAGCAGAGATATAATTTCCTGATGAGATGGCGACATGGATAGAGAAAAAGGGATGGTCTGGTGTGTTATCTGTGAGGGCAGTGTCGACCCATTTACCACTTGTACGGTTACTGGTTGAGCTAACATTACCAGGGGAATTGCGTGACGTTGGGCGAAGGCAGAAATCATGAAATTGCCCTCCACCCCAGAATCCACGCAGAGCTCTACCGAGTGGGTAAATGAGCCTATAGTAATTGTCCCTTTGAATGACAATTTGGAGGCAAACGTTGCCGTGTCTAGTGTACCTCCACCTACTACCACTAGACGCTGACGTTCCCTCGACCACTGAGGACATCTGGTGGCAAGATGTCCTAACTGCTGGCAAACATGACAAACCTGGAGTGCACGAGTGGTCCGGGACTTAGATCCTGCTCGTGACCCTACCATGGCCTCATGTGACTCAGGGACCAGGACTAGAGATTCCAAAGGTTTGGCAAAGGTGGGAGTCAGCCGAAACCTCTGCCTACACTGGGCTCGCTCTAACCTCCGCTCGTGAAAATACGAGTGGAAACAGTTATTAACTCCTCCAGTGTGGCGGGAATCTCCCTAGTGGCCAGAGCGTCCTTCACGTGGTCAGCCAGCCCCCTCCAAAATATCGGAATAAGGGCTTTATCCGCCCACTCCAGCTCAGATGCTAGGATGCGAAAGTGGACAGCAAAATGGCTGACCAAGGACAAGCCCTGAGTCAATGCCAACAGCTAGAGTGCAGTATCATGGGTGACCCGAAGTCCTAAAAAGACCTGTTTCAAAGTGCTCAGGAACAACGGAACACTCTGCACCACATGATCGCCATGCTCCCACAGCGGCGCAGCCCACTCCAATGCCCTGTCCGACAGGAGAGACACAATAAATTCCACCTTAGCCTGCTCTGTGGGGAAATGTGCGGCCACAAGCTTGAGATGTATAGAGCACTGGCTCACGAAACCGCTACAAGATTTACTATCACCAGGAAATTTTTCTGGCAGCGGGAGGCGAGATAGAGTCGGAACAGGGGTGGCAGTGGACATGGTTGCTGCAGCCACGCTAGCAGCCTGAACAGCAACTGCAGTTACATACACAACTGCGGATCGAGAGCCTTCAATCTACCCTCCAATCTACCCTCCAGTTGCTGGATGTACCGCATGGATTGCTGTGTGTCTGCCATGACTAGCCAGACCCTGGCGCTAGTATGCTGTTAGGGTTGGCGGAACGCACCGAATATATATTTATTAGATCTCTATGGAAACAATGATGCATCAAGCGGATTTGCTGGATATAAAATAAACAAAGCACAAATCTGCATTTATATATGGATTACTGGATTGATTTGTATGGTAGATATATTAATATTGGAGACTAGCTTATACACGTATTTCTGATGTTTGTTATGTGATGCATTTTTGTATAGTATTTTAATGTGAGCTAGGACTTGATAGTGATTGGTGCCCTGTGTGGTATCCACACTATTTAAGCCAGCCATTTGTACTATTTTGTATGCTTGAAAAAGACCAAATTGTGGTCGAAACGTCGCTTTACCATGGCTGAATAAATACATTCCTTTGATACTACCACACCCGGCTGGAGCACTGTTCATTCGTTTTGGACTATTTGGCATATCCAGGAAGGTTCCCTGGACATGGAACGGACGCCCCATTGAGTGAGTGCTGTCAGCCACCTTTCTATTTTCTATAGGTGAGGACACGGAAGTCTTGCCTGTTAGAAGTCTGGCACGCATGGCTGACTTTATGTTGCGCTGCGTTTCATGAGACCGTCGCAAATTTTGCGTGACACTCATTACAGGTTGGTGACAGTACCAGAGGCAGAGAGGTGTACTAAAATGTTGCAGTACCAGAGGGCCCTTGTAGCGGAATTACTTAGAAAATTCCCATTTGAGAACGCTGGCAGCAGACGTCAGAGTTTGTTGTACAACCAAGGAGTCCAAGCGAGAGAGACAGAAGTGCAATCCAGCTCAGGCAGGGGAACAATGGTAAAGTTCTGGGACCGTTATCTCAGACCCTGCCATCGTGACAGCACAGAGGCAAGGGGTGCTGTCACAAGAAGTGCAATGTTTGTGAAGATGGTGAAGGAGTACCTTGCAGATCGTACAAATGTCATCCGTGATCCCTGTGTTCCTTTTAATTATTGGGTATCCAAGCTGGACACGTAGCATGAACTGGCTCTCTACACCTTGGAGGTCCTGGCCTGCCCTGCTGCTAGCGTTCTGTCAGAGCGGGTTTATAGTGCCCCTGGTGGAATTATAACAGATAAGCACATCCACCTGTCAACTGAAAATGCTGACAGACTGACTCTTAGGCCGGGATCACAATCCAAGCTCTGGCGCCAGCACTTGGGAGCGGAGCGTGTGGCTCCATGTGTTCCTATGCGGCCGCACGCTCCGCTCTGGAGTGCCGGCGCCAGAGCTTGGATATCACATGCGAGACACGGACATGTTTCTCGCATGTGTGATCCCGGCCTTATAAAAATGAACAAGGGCTGGATTGGGAAAGACTTCTGTACACCAATAAGTGAAAACAACGAAACATAACCTCAAATACATTTTCTCTTTTGGCGAGGTGTATTCTCATGCACCTCTTCACAACCACACATAGGTATATGCTTCCACATTTGGTCTGTTTTTTGTTATCCTCCTCCTTATCCTCATCCTCATCACCCAGAACCACTAGATGACTAGGGTGAACGTGCTCTGTATTGTTATAGGCCGGTGAATTTTGGGCACGGGGGCTGTGAAGGCACTATTTTATTTAGTAAAAACAGGACCCCACATTGGGTAATTGGGCATTACATTACATTGGGCCTACTTCTTAAGTCTGTCTCCTGCAATGTGTCCTTTAACTGCCACTAGATGACCAGTGTGCACGTGCTCAGTACTTTTATAGGCCGGTGCTTTTGGGGCACGGGGGCTGTGAAGGCACTATTTCATTTTGTAAAAACAGGATCCCACATTGGGGAATTGGGCATTACATAACATTGGGCATGCTTCTTAAGTCTGTCTCCTGCAATGTGTCCTTTAACTCAGGGGTCCCCAACTCCAGTCCTCAAGGCCCACCAACATGTCATGTTTTCAGGATTTCCTTAGTCTTGCCCAGGTAATAATTGCATCACCTGTGCAATGCAAAGGAAATCCTGAAAACATGACCTGTTGGTGGGCCTTGAGGACTGGAGTTGGGGACCCCTGCTTTAACTGCCACTAGGGTAAATGTGCTCAGTACTGTTATAGGCCGGTGAATTTTGGGCAAGGGGGTTGTGATGGCACTAGTCTTTATTTAAAAAAGGTACCCCCAACGGGGAATTGTTTGGAGATTACAAGTCTCAGAGACACACACCAGTACATTGGGCCTACTTCTTAACTCTATCTCCTGCATTGTGTCCTTTACATGCAACTAGATCACCAGGGTGAACATGCTCTATAAGGTGCATTTTGGGCAAGGGGACTGTGATGGCACTATTTTAATTTGTAAAGAAAGGACCCCACATTGGGGAATTGTCCACTACATTAAATTGGGCCTACTTCTTAACTCTGTCTCCTGCAGTGTGTCCTTCATCTGCCACTAGATCACCAGGGTGGACGTGCTCTGTATGGTGCATTTTGGGTAAGGGGGCTGTGATGGCACTAGTCTATTTTTTAAAAAAAAGTACTCCCATTGGGGAATTGTTTGGCAGCTCATGCACTTCATTACAAGTTTCAGAGACACACCACTACATTAGGCCTAATTCTTAACTCTGTCTTCTGCAATGTCTCTTGTTTAACTGCCACTAGATCACCAGGGTGAATGTGCTTTGTATTGTTATAGGCCGGTGAAGTTAAGGCAATTGCACTAGTATATTTTTTAAAAAAGGCACCCCACATTCGTGCAACCACATCCTTGTGGGCAAAGACTTCATAATATTTGTGTACCTTAAAGATCTCCCTTAGAAAGCTCCTTTTTGTGTTGCCTGGTTGCTCACATTGGACACAATACACTTCATATAAATTTGCTAAAGCAATGCTGTTAGTTTGGCTCAGTAGTTCACAAAAAATATTGCTTTGTCCACTATATTAGTTACTCTCCTTGAGAGCCATAATTTTGGCTGCCTCAAATGTACAAACGGCGAATATACAAATGGCGATTTGTAGCCAAGCTTTAAATATACTGTATTCCCAATGCATTCAGACAATCACATAGCTGCATTTCTTGTAAAACATTTACAGATGTGACAGTCAATGGTCATAGTGACACAATCTTGATAAATGTTTGTTTATTCACTTCACAAACAGTTCTAAGCCTCTTTATGTTTGCTGTTTGTCATAGTAAATCATTAAGGTTTACTGAAACTCCCAGGGGTTCTCTGTCTTTGTGTTGCTTCTCTGATATTCCAGATGGATGATGTTTAAAAGCCTCTTGGTGATGATCTAAGTATACTGTATGTAGGTAATCTTCATATATACGTAATCACTATATTTATTGAATCCTTATATGTACTTATTAACCTGTGTATGTTAACATATGCAAAAGTGTACGCACTCACACTATTCAATCATACTATTCCTTGAATTTTGTAGTTTGCAATAAAATTGCATTGTATTGCAAGTATTATCCTTTTTCAAGCTGTATCTGAACCTTAGTGTTAAAAACATGGCAAATAAAATTGCCAAATTCTCCTGTAAATAATTGTGCAAAGAGGGAACCATCATACCATTAAAAAATACGAGTGGATATTCATGGGCCCATCCAGTATGTGGGTTCCAAGGCGTAATGGGGTGCACATGACTGACTATGCAGCAGGGCTGGCCTTGCTGCCAATGTGTAAAACAAAGGAGTACGGGAGTACAAAATGCATATTGTGAAGTGGATTTTCATGGGCCCATCCAGTATGTGGGCTCAAAGGCTTATTGGGGTGTATATGAATTGGTATTTATTGAATTCAAAGCAACACTATTTCAGGAGTCCCCCCTGCACATCTTATGACAGGGGTATTGTGGTGCGTCGTAATTCTTGGCAGCCCATCCACTCTCCACTCACAGCATAGGCTACAACAGCTTAGGAGGCCCACTGTTTCATAATGGTCCTTTAAGAAGATTAATGCCGCCTGATGCACCAGTAAAAATAGGCTCTGTGACTTTAAGAGTCCCTCCTTCATAAATGAAACAAGATAGGACTGCTTATGTGTCACACACCACATGGCCAGCTAGGGTTGTGAAATGTTACGATGACATTTCCCAGTGAATGCATTTGTAGTGGTTGAAAGCAATGTTAAAGTTGAAAAACGCTTCAAAAACGCTGCGTCTGAACTAAGCCTAAGTGGGGGAGGAATTTTTTGGGTCTGGGGTTAAATATTTGGCCTTACAGCGAAGTCATTAACCTGCAAAGGATGTACCTTGACATATTTCCAAGCAAAACCCATTTTGGTTTCGTTTTAATGTGTTTTTTGTGGCACCGGGAAAAATGGCATGAATCTCAGAAAAAATGATTAAGGCTGTGAACTAGAAGTCAGGAATGCTTCCAGGGGCGATCCCCATGATGTCCCTGTGTCATTTGAGCAATGTTTCCATCATTTTCAGACCTTAAAAAGACCCAGGAAGGGGATCACGGTAAAAATACTTGGGTCTCCCATAGACTTACATTGGGCTCGTTGTTCTGGCCGAGTATCCGAATATTCCAATCTGCTCAACCCGAGCAACGAGCACCCGAGCATTTTAGTGCTCGCTCATCACTATTAATACCGGTAATTCAAAAACTAATATTTATTTTAACCTAAGGACGTTTTTGTAGTGTGCGAGAAAATCTAAGTACTGAAACGAAACTTCCTAAATAAGTTGATGGCATACAGTGTGCAGATGTTGCCTTACTCAGATAAGGAGCTAAAAGATATTCATTCATCAAAGCACATTGATTGACATTACTGTGGATTATTCTGAATTCCAATTATTTATGATTTCACAGCTGTACTCCCATATCATTTAAGCCGATGTGGGTTTAAAGTTCAGTCACTGATTATAAGCCTGTGTGAAAATGATAGATTTGTCAATAATCTGCTCTATTTGTCATTTCTCAACACATATTTTAACTCATCGGAAATAATCCCTTAAGATTGGAGATAATATTCTAAATACCCACAGTTAATATATTTTCCAGTACTGAAAAACATCCACATCTGGTAAGTCACTACCAACTGTGAGGGTGCCACCTGTTACAATGCAAAATGCTCTTTACAAGTCCAAGTCTGTGGAAACAAAACACCAGCTGGTCAAGGAAAATCCACCTTAATTGACTTTTATGCTATCAATTAAACTGACTTAAAAGGATGAGGATAATACAGATGGTTTGTTTGGGATATTGGGGTGGAATTGTGAATGGATCATGAGTTGAACATGACATGGACTACAAAAAGAATTTAACACTATGCAGGATCCAGTAGACAATGAGCATAAACCATGTTACATCTGTAAAACTAAATCCAGACAACAGTGAGGCTGTAATTAGTATCGCAAATACTGGAGTCCAGATTAGACTTCTGTAATCATTACCTTCATGGTAATGTGATTTCACGTGCACTTGCCATCATTATTGTGTGATACGGCCACATTTATTAGCAAGTACAACACCTGGGAGAACAGAGGGATTAGCTCTAGGTACACAAATCTTTTTTAATTGCTTAACAAATGGAAATAAGAGCAGACGAGTATTTAGTAAATGACAGTAGATGTGATCATTAGTCTAGATTAGTTTGGGATAAATTTAAAGTACCTTGCTTCATATATTTGAGGACATGTATATGTATATATCTGGAGACACCTACAGTCATGGGCAAAAGTATTAACACCCCTGCAATTCTGTCAGATAATACTCAGTTTCTTCCTGAAAATGATTGAAATCACAAATTCTTTGGTATTATTATCTTCATTTAATTTGTCTTAATTGAAAAAAACACAAAAAGAATTGTCCTAAAGCCAAATTGGATATAATTCCACACCAAACATAAAAAAGGGGGTGGACAAAAGTATTCACACCTTTCGAAAAATCATGTGATGCTTCTCTAATTTGTGTAATTAACAGCACTTGTAACTTACCTGTGGCACCTAACAGGTGTTGGCAATAACTAAATCACACTTGCACAGATGATTGGCCTCGGGGAGACTAAAACATCCAACACCGCGGAGACACCATCACGTGTTTCTCAACGCAGTGATTCCAGAACACTGCCCCCATCCCTTATGGGAAATAGGCAGATGCATGTAAAGAAGCTGCGGAGACACCATCACGTGTTTCTCGACACAAGCAGTGAATAGCCAGGCCTTTCCCCGGGAAGGAACAACCACGGGAAGGGCAGCATCCTATGAAGGAAAGCCACCTATGCCAAGCATGGTATCCATCCACAGACAGCTGTTTCGGGGTATTTGCCCCTCATCAGTGTGGAGTAGGAATCTGGCTATTAGGAGCAGTGCCTAGTAAAAAGGCTATAAAGGCACAGATGATTGGCCTCGGGGAGACCAAAACATCCAACACCGCGGAGACACCATCACGTGTTTCTCAACGCAGTGATTCCAGAACACTGCCCCCATCCCTTATGGGAAATATGCAGATGCATGTAAAGAAGCTGCGGAGACACCATCACGTGTTTCTCGACGCAAGCACTGCTCCTAATAGCCAGATTCCTACTCCACACTGATGAGGGGCAAACACCCCGAACCAGCTGTCTGTGGATGGATACCATGCTTGGCATAGGTGGCTTTCCTTCATAGGATGCTGCCCTTCCCGTGGGTGTCTCCGCAGCTTCTTTACATGCATCTGAGTTTTGCATGTGAGCCTAGTTTTGCATGTGGCGGGTTTTGCGCGTGGCGAGTTTTGACTTTTATGTGGCGAGGTTGGTGTATGTGTGGTAAAATGTGTGCTGAGGGTGGTATATGTGTTCAAGCACGTGGTATTGTGTGGCGCATTTTGTGTGTGTGTTCATATCCCCGTGTGTGGTGAGTATCCCATGTCGGGGCCCCACCTTAGCAACTGTATGGTATATACTCTTTGGCGCCATCGCTCTCTCTCTTTAAGTCCCCCTTGTTCACATCTGGCAGCTGTCAATTTGCCTCCAACACTTTTCCTTTCACTTTTTCCCCATTATGTAGATAGGGGCAAAATTGTTTGGTGAATTGGAAAGCGCGGGGTTAAAATTTCGCCTCACAACATAACCTATGACGCTCTCGGGGTCCAGACGTGTGACTGTGCAAAATTTTGTGGCTGTAGCTGCGACGGTGCAGATGCCAATCCCGGACATACACACATACACACACACATTCAGCTTTATATATTAGATGTTCAGATTTATATATAAATTAAATATATTTTCAATCAAAAGCAAGATAATCTTAGATGCAATTTTTGTTACTTATCTAATATTGATCCTGAATTACAGCCTGTATTAAAGGCTAGAGATGAATTAACAATTCACAACTGACATCAGCTTAGGGCTGATGTTTTTCACATTTAATGTGTTTACCAGAGAAGCTCCAAGTGTGCACGTTAAGGTACCGTCACACTCAGCGACGCTGCAGCGATATAGACAACGCGCCGACCTAAACTAGATTGCTGGAGCGTCGCTGTTTAGGTCGCTGTAGAGACGTCAAACACAGCAACTCCAGAACGATGCAGGAACGATCCAGTGACGTAACGGCGACTCACTTCTCTTTCTCGCTGGTTGTTAGCTCCATGTCAAACAGCAGGAATGTACCGATCTGACACACATCTAGGGGCCCTATGCTCGTTGCTGGCGTCATTGCTTTTGATGTCAAACATGACGATACACGTCGACCTGGTGACGAAATAAAGTTCTGGACCTCTAGCTCCGACCAGCAATGGCACAGCGGGATCCAGATCGCTGCTGCGTGTCAAACACAACGAGATCGCTATCCAGGACGCTGCAACGTCACGGATTGTTGTCATTCTCTTTGCAAAGTTGCTGAGTGTGACGGTACCTTTAGTCATAAAAATAGTCTTCCATTGCCTAATGGATGCCACTAGAGTGTCCTTTCACCTTCTGGCAGACCAGAATTACATTAGTATAACACACTAAGGCTGGAGTCACACTAGCATTTATAAAATCAGTCCAATGATAATCCAAAAAAGTAGGACGAGTGTCAGGTGAGTGTCATGCGAGTATAATGCGATTTTTCTCACCTAGCAATCTGTACGCAATGCAATTTTAACATTAGCCTTTACATAGAGTAATTCTCTGTACTTTAAAGATAGTTTTCCAACAAAAGATTCTTCAATACATAGCTAGATAGGTAGAAATAAGTGAGTGAGATATATAATAATTGATTAGCAAGTTTAGCTAACTGTACATTTATTTAAGTAAAAAATAACTTAAAAAATAGTGTGGGTACCCTCGAAATTTAAATAACCAGCCAACAGGTGTGGGCTAATGTTCATAGCCTGGGAAGGGGGCAATAAACATGGAGCTTCCTAGGCTACTAATATCAGCTCACAGCTGTATACTTAGCCTTTACTGGTTATTAAAATGGGGGTCCCACACCAAAAAAACGTCATGCCCCTCCTGTAATAAACCAAAGGCTAACCAAACCATTGCTAAGCCTTCCCCTGGTACTCGCAGAGACACAAGGTGGCGGTGTGCTCCAGCCGGAAGTGCCGCCGTGCAGTAGCGAGGTGAGCAGGGGGCATAGTTACGGTGATGCCAACAATCCTTTGCGATGGGCTTGTGTATGGACCAATGACCAAAGTGTTCCTTCCCTCTTGCTTCACAGGGATTGCCCCAACAGCTGGACGAAGAGTACGCCTACCACTCCTATTAACCACATAGTAAGTGCTACATCCTCCATTCAAACTGATTACTTAGAAGCCGTTCTCTACTTTCTTTTGCTGCTCACACACATCCACTTATATTGTAGCTTCTGACTGGTAGCGCGGCAGCTGCCTGCCCTATAGATTGAATAAATATGTATTCAGTGTATGCATTCAGCTTCAGAAAAGTGAGGCCATCGCTCAAAAGAAAATACATGAAAAATCAACATTCATGTAAATCATTTTAAGCTTGTCTGTGGTCAGTTGATTTAACTGCAATCTGTCTGTTTTGCCAGAAAGTGTAACTATTCTTCATTTTACATCTATAGATTTTGTAACGATAACTTTTTGTCATCCTATTATTTCTTTACCAGTTTCACAGAAACTATACGATGTTGTTGAGGATCTTATTTCTTCCATTTAAAGGGCCTGTCTCATCTCACCAATTACTTTCAATATGCACAATATATAAGCCAGAGAAGAGATTTGTGAGCAAGCAGGAACTCACCCTGATCTATTCATATACAGTATTACATTTTCATTTTTTTGTAAAGAATAAATGCATGCATGCCAAACTACATTTTCCCCAATATCAGCTGTTTATCAGGATTATTACCCCTTAAAGCACTTTTGTAAATTAATTATAAAAGGGGAAAAATGCCTTAAAATCAATTTCTGAAAATATGCATGGTATCTGCAGCATTATTCTGCATTAATGGAAACAAGACCTAAAATTCTGTTCCATTTCATTTAGTAATATAGTTGTCAGTATCTAGTCCTGGAATCTGTTTCTCTTGCCCTTAGACTCGCCCTCAGTTAACATGGATCTTGATGTTTTATGTCGGCCATCTTGCTTCATATAAAGCCAGTACTTGTTCTGTTTCATTGCTTGTGTATTATGTTTTGGACCTTGTTCCTCTTCAGTCTCAAGCCTGGACTTACGATCCCTGTTGGTCCTTTCCTAACGGCGGAGTCCTCTGCCAACCTGCACTTCTGGATCCCTGCCTGCTGACCAAGTGATTGCTGGACACCTGACTTCAGAAACCTCTGCCTGACCACACCTGAGGTGAAGTAAGAACTCCAGCCAGCTTGTGTGTTCCTCTGCTCTGCCAGAGACTGTGTCAGTGCTGGACATTCTGGTGCACTCATTGCTCAGTGACTTTGCATGCTGTATCGCAGAGTATCATCTCTGCCGCTATTGTTTATTGGATTGACTAAAGATTTATCTGGACTTATGTGCTATATTGCATTTAGATCACAAATACAATATTGTTTGTTCAAACCATTGTGTCTGCAGTCTCTTTGACCTAGCCGCTGGTGTCCAGTTGTGTCCACTAGTAAAGTGACAATAGTATTGCCTTTTATCTTTATATTCTCTGCTTGCTGTTCTTCAGTGAGGTATTGAAGGTAAATAATGAAATTCTTCCAACCTGCAGCAACCACTAGAGGGGAGCTTGTTGAATACAGAATTATCGTATAATGCAATAATATATCCATTTTCTGTAAGCTTCTGACACCCCCATTCCTCTCCATGCTGCAGTCAAAATCTTACTCTTTATCTCTACTGCTGTGAGATGGGAAGCAGAGTTTTTGCAGATACCTTCTATCTGCCCCTTTCCTACTTTCTACAGCTGCCAAGATAAAACATTAGATGGAAGTAAAGTTGCCATGCATCTAAAAAATAGAAAATTATGACATAGGTGGAGATATCGCTTTAGATAATGTGACATCTTCGTTGCCAGCACTCCTGTACTGTCAGCAAGTGCAGCTCACTGATCCCATGATGTTAGAGACATACTAGTCACCAAATGGGTTGAGATGCGCAAATTTGCCTGGGTTCCTTCTTA
This sequence comes from Ranitomeya imitator, assembly GCF_032444005.1. Lineage (NCBI taxonomy): Eukaryota > Metazoa > Chordata > Amphibia > Anura > Dendrobatidae > Ranitomeya > Ranitomeya imitator. The sequence goes on from NC_091284.1 coordinate 441,029,830, forward strand.
TTCGGCAAGCTATAGCGCTTACCGAATAAGCTGCAGAGGGAAACTGGCTTCTTGAATCGCGCCGGCTGATCAGCTGTCCGGCTCCACAGCTGCATGTGTTGCGGCTCTGTCACCGTCACAACATATGCATGGATATGCTGCCTTATTTATTTAACTATATACGAGTTGGCGACTCTAGGTTCAGCACCTGTTCACACTTAGTCTATGTTTGGATGTGCAGGTCAGGTTTTTGAAATGTATTCTCTAGCCTTCTGATCGTGCACTCCACCTTCTAGCCACAGGTGTTTTAATTACAGCAGGTCCAATACCCCTCCATAGAAAGAGAGAATTTTAGTCTAGGAAGAGGTTTCACATGTACCCATTAAGATGGAGACGTTTATTCTCAGCGAGGTAAGGCAAGCGTAGGACCTGGTATAAGAGAGATGCCGTAAAGTGGCTACCAGGTACACATAAAATTGGCCATTTTTATGCGCTAAACGCTCTCATTTTTCATATTTCTAGTGCAGTAATGCAGTTCAAATTTCGTATTTCAAGTTTGTATGTTCTAGCGCTGCAGTGTGCTGCCTTATTTATTTAACTATATACGAGTTGGCGACTCTAGAATTCCGATACTGAGTTCCGATATTTTTGCGATATCGAATACCGGAATCGGAAGTTTCCATAGTGCAATGATGCACTATAATGGAGTGTGGGCGGTGCATGGGCAGAAACTGCGTGTATGTGTGTGCGGGCGGGGTCTGTGTGTGACCGTGGGGGCTCTGTTCGTGCCTGCCGGGGCTCTGTGCGTGCCTGCTGGGGCTCTGTGCGGCCAGCCGGGGCTCTATGCGGGCTTGCCAGGGTTCTGTGTGGCCTGCCGAGGCTCTGTGCGGGCTGCCGGGGGTCTGTGCGGGCTGTCGGGGCTCTTTGCGGCCTGCCGGGGCTCTGTGTGGGCTTGCTGGGGCTCTGTGCTTGCCTGCCAGGGCTCTGTGCGTTCCTGCCGGGGCTCTGTGCATTCCTTCCGGGGCTCTGTGTGGGCTGCCAGGGCTCTGTGCGGGCTTGCCGGGGCTCTGTGCTGGCTGACGGGGCTCTGTGCGGGCCTGCCGGGGCTCTGTGCGGCCTGCCGAGGCTCTGTGTGGGCTGCCGAGGCTCTGTGTGGGCTGCCGGGGGTCTGTGCAGGCATCGTCCGATGGGACTACAAGTCCCTTCGGACGATGCCTGCAACAGTGACAGTGATTTACACATTAGCCAATGAGGGACAGTAGTAGTCCCATCATCCTGCTAATGTGTTGAATGTAAAAAAAATAAAATACTACATACATACATACTACATACATACTACATGCATACTACATACTACATAATACTACATAATACTACATACATACTACATTCTACATACATACTACATAATACTACATACATACTGCATACATACTACATACATACATTCATACTACATACAATACATTCATACATTATATACAATACATACATAAAGACATACAGTACATACTCACCATTACTTGTCACTTTGTTCCCCGAAGCCAGTGTCATCTGTAAAAAATATGAAAATAACAAACAACCAATATACTCCCTGTCCGCACAAATCCACGAGTGTCCCACGACTATCTCCCGTGAAGAACGGCAGCATCAGCTGATGCGACCACTCTCTAGGGGCTCCAGGAACATAATGACGGGAGGAAGGTATCCTTCCGCACTGTATTCCTCCGCCTCTGTAAAAAATAGCTCGAGTCTCACTTTTGCCTTTGCTGTGTGAGAAATTTTCCCACGCAGCAATTGCCATAAAGGGAGACTTTGTCCTAAGGTAACCTCTCAGTGATGCACTACAGGAGCCATTGTCTCCTGTCAGTGTGTCACTGAGGGTCCTATAGAGCAGTGACCTCACCCGATGTCACTGTTCTATAGGGGAGATCATTGTGGGATACTCGTTATTAATTGGACTACGGCAGACAGGTAGTGTACGGTTTATTTTACGTTTTTTTCAGGTGCTGAAGTATGGTAAGTATGAAGAATATTAAAATACCTTTTTCCTAATGTGTGCGTGTTTTATTAACCCTTTATTACTATTGGATTAATAATGGATAGGCGTCTTATTGACGCCTCTCCATTATTAACCCGGCTTAATGTCACCTTACAAAAGCAAGGTGACATTAGCCCCTTATTACCCCATATCCCACCGCTACACGGGAGTGGGAAAAGAGGGGCTAAGTGCCAGAATTGGCGCATCTTACAGACTGGTATTTGTAGCCGGGGGGCCAATATCCATGGCCCCTCTCTAGGCTATGAATATCAGCCCACAGCTGCCTGCTTAGCCTTTCAGGCCATAAAATATAGGGGGACCCCATGTCATTTTTTGGGGGGTCCCCCTATTTTAATAGCCAGTGAAGGCTACGCAGACAGCTGCGGGCTGATATTCATAGCAGGCTACAAATATTGGCCGTCGGGTTTCCCCATCTGGCACAGAAAATTGTGAGGGAGCCCACGCCGTTTTTTTTCCTTTTTTTTTTTAAATTCAATGTTCATTAAGGAGTCTTTCAGACTTGCGTCGGTACGGGTCTGTCGTTATGCGTCAGGCCGATGTACCGACGCACGTTGTGAAATTTGTGCAAGACGTGGGCAGCGGATGCAGTTTTTCAACGCATCCGCTGCCCATTCTGAAGTCCGGGGAGGATGGAGCGGAGTTTCGGCCGTGTATGCGTGGTAGAAAATGGCGGACGCGACGGACAAAAAAGTTCACTTGAGTGACGGTACTCCAAAACACGACGGATCCGTTGCACGACGGACGTGACGTTTGGCCATCCGTCGCGATCCGTCGCTAATACAAGTCTATGGGTAAAAAACGCATCCTGCGAGCACATTTGCAGAATCCATTTTTTTCCCAAAATGACGGATTACGATGGATTTCTAAAAACGCAAGTGTGAAAGTAGCCTTAGAAATGTCGGCCTTTCTATTATATATCTATGGATATATCTATCTATAGATATTTTTATAGATAGATATATCTATAGATACATAGAGGTTTTTGCCGTAAGGCACAATCCGGCAAGTTTTGAAAAAAAAACGGGTCCCGTGGAAAAAAACAGATCCAATGGAAAAAAACGGATCCGATGGAAAAAATGGATCCTGCGGAGAAAACTGGATGCAGGATGCGTTTTTTACCCATAGACTTGTATTAGCGACGGATCGCGACGGATGGCCACACGTCGCGTCCGTCGTGCAACGGATCCGTCGTGTTTTGGCGCACCGTTGTCACAAAAAACGTTCAAGTGAACTTTTTTTGTCCGTCGCGTCCGCCATTTTCTACCGCACATGTGAAGCCCAAACTCCGCCCCCTCCTACCCAGACTTCAGAATGGGCAGCAGATGCGTTGAAAAACTGCATCTGCTGCCCTCGTCGTGCACAAATTTCACAACATGCATCGGTAAGTCAGCCCGACACATAGCGATGTACCCATACCGATGCAAGTTTGAAAGATTCCTTAATGAGCGTTGAATTTGAAAAAAAAAAATAGAAAAAAAACGCGTGGGCTCCTGTGCAATTTTCTGCATCAGAGGGGGAAAGCTGACGGCCGGGGGCCAATATTTGTAGCCTGCTATGAATACCAGCCCGCAGCTGTCTGCGTAGCCTTTACTGGCTGTTAAAATAGGGGGGACCCCCCAAAAAATGATGTGGGATCGCCCTATATTTTATAGCCAGAAAGGCTACGCAGACAGCTGCAGGCTGATATTCATAGCGTAGAGAGGGGATATGAATATTGGCCCCCCCGGCTACAAATACCAGTCCGCAGCCTCCCCAAAAATGGCGCATCTGTATGATGCACCAATTCCGGCACTTAGCCCCTCTCTTCCCACTTCCATGTAGCGGTGGGATATGGGGTAATAAGGGGTTAATGTCAGCTTGCTATTGTAAGGTGACATTAAGCCGGGTTAATAACAGAGAGGCGTCAATAAGACACCTATCCATTATTAATCCAATAGTAATAAAGGGTTAATAAAACACGCACACATTAGGAAAAAGGTATTTTAATATTCTTCATTTAACCGTAATTACCATACGCCTGCAAAAAAACATAAAATAATAAACCGTATGCTACTTGACCGCCATAGTCCAATTAATAACGAGTGTCCCACAATGATCTCCCCTATAGAACAGTGACATCGGGTGATGTCACTGCTCTATAGGACCCTCAGTGACACACTGAGAGGAGACAATGGCTCCTGCCGTGCATCACTAAGAGGTTACCTTAGGACAAAGTCTCCCTTTATGGCAATTGCTGTGTGGGAAAATTTCTCACATAGCAAAGCCAAAAATGAGACTAGGGACTATTTTTTTACAGCAGTGGAGGAATACAGTGCGGAAGGATACCTTCCTCCCGTCATTGTATTCCTGGAGCCCCTGGTGAGCGGTCGCATCAGCTGATGCTGCCGTTCTCCACGGGAGATCGTCGTGGGACACTCGTGGATTTCTGCAGACAGGGAGTATATTGTTTGTCTGTTATTTTAATATTTTTTACAGGTGACACTGGCTTCGGGGAACAAAGTGACAAGTGATAGTGAGTATGTTCTCTGTGTTATATATACTGTATGTCTATATGTAAGAATGTAATGTATGTAGTATGTATGTTGTATGTATGTTTTTTTTGTTTTTTTTTACATTCAACACATTAGCCGGAAGATGGGATTACTACTGTCCCATTATTGGCTGTGTCAATCACTGTCACTGTTGCAGCACAGACCCCCGGCAGCACTCACAGAGCCCTGGCAGCCCGTACAGAGCCTCGGCAGGCCGCACAGAGCCCTGGCAGGCCGCACAGATTCTGGCAAGTCCGAACAGAGCCCTGGCCGCCCGCACAGAGCCCCGGCAAGCCCACACAGAGCCCCGGCAGGCCGCACAGAGCCCCGACAAGCTTGCACAGAGCCCCAGCAGGAACGCACAGAGCCCCGGCAGGCATGCACAGAGCCCCGGCACACCGCGCAGAGCCCCGGCACGCCGCACAGAGCCCCAGCAGGCCGCACAGAACCACGGCAGGCTGCACAGAGCCCTGGCAGGCCTGCACAGAGCCCCGGCAAGCCGCACAGAGCCTATGCAGGCACGCACAGAGCCCCGAGATGCCTGTACAGATCCCCGGCAGGCCCGCACAGACCCCGCCCACACACACAGACCCCGCCTGCACAGACACGCACAGTGTCCGCCCACGCACCGCCCACACTCTTCCCCCCTCCGGAACAGGATGTAGAAGGACAGAATGGGCTTATTTACATTCCGATATTTGTGTCCCATTGACTTGCATTGGTATCGGGTATCGGTATCGGCGATATTCGATATTTTTTGGATATCAGCCGATCCAATCCGATACCGATACTTCTTGATATCGGAAGGTATCGCTCAAAACTAGTTATGATACCAATCTCTTTTTTTCCACATTTTTTGTCCATAAACTGTATTTAATATCACCTTTTAGACTCAATTCCCTTTTTCACGCTACTATAGACACAACTCATAGATGAGCGTTTTTTTTTCTAAACCCTTTTACTTGTCTAGAAAATTATTTTTTTTCCTTCAATATTAAAGTATAATTTTTTTGAGTCATGCATGGAAATTTGATATTTCTTTTCTAAGAGGAACATAAAAAGCACTACCAGCTAAGATGCTATACAAACAGAAATCCGTACTAAGGGTTAATTCAAGGCAATGGATAAAATAAAATATATACTTGTACAGAAAGGCAAGTGTTGATGGAGACAGCAGCTGCAGGCAGGAAGAAATATACGGGTAAAATTTGCACTCTGACACTGTAATAACATATGGCCATGCTCCATTGATTTTATGCCGTACACCTAATAATACACACCAATTCAACAGTCCTCAGGAAAAATTTGGAATTGTTTGTAATAAAGTAGTGTTCCTCAATTACAAGTAACATTTAGTTTTTGTTGACAATTCAGGCTTTATGACCATGGTTGATATGATTAATGAATTGACTTAATTAAAAAGTAGCACCTTTGGAAGCTGACTGATGATCTGTAATGATGTATGGTCTATTGTTTCATCTACAGTAGGTATATTATACACAGTAGTAGGTGAGATCCATATTGGGCAAAGGCATTTGTGATCCTGGAATTCTTGACATCCCTGACTGCTGGACCTATGCTTAAGGCTATGTGCACACGTTGCAGATTATTTGCGGTTTTTTAGCGTTTTTGCGTTATAAAAATGCTATGAAACCGCAAATAATCTGCATACATTAAGCATCCTATCATTTTTAATGAAATCCGCAATTTCAGTGCACATGATGTGCGTTTTTCTGCATGAAAAACGCATTGTGGAAAAATAATGAACCTGCTCATTAATTTTGCGTTTTTTTCGCGGTTTTCCCACTGTCTAATGCATTGGGAAATGTCTGGGAAAACACGCGCAAAAACCGGGTCAAAACCGCGTCAAAACCACACAAAAAACGCGCAAAAAAATGCGGAAATCAGGCAGAAATGTCTGGATTTCCACAAGAATTTTCTGCATGAATTCCTGAACGTGTGCACATAGCCTTACAGTGCTTCATACATTGCGGAATCAGAAATGCTTATCAAGCAGAATGTCTGACAAAGACCTCAGAACGTAACTAACATCCCTAGATGTGGTTTATAATGCACATAGACCTGAGGATTCTCCGAAAATCTGCACTCTAGATTGATTCAATAGGAACTTGTCACCAGTTTTTTAGTGTCTGAACAAATTACCACCACTTTCCTCAGCGCCTGTGCTGCCTTCTACAAGCTTGTATATTGACTCCCCCTGTACATCCCTCAAAATACCTTTTGAATTGCTGCTGTGATGTATGTAAATTTGGATTGTCCAGTCTGATTATTGCAGCGTCTGTCCCTCCTCTCTGCTGCTAATTGCCAGCCTATGGCTGTGTCTTCCACATAGCCCAACGTAATCTCACGCCTGCGCAGGAGCATTGCTGGGTCACTTTTGCTCTGCCCCAAGAGGTTGACAGTGAAACTATGTCTAGGGCGCAATATTGTCTTCCTGTCAGGAAGCTCCAGGAAATGTGGGGGTTAAAGTAGACCTTTCACCAAATCACTCTGCAGTGAGAATAGACTGTCTGTTTAATGTGGGGGCGTGTTTTTCTGTCCCTAGTGTTTTGTTGCCTGCTTATGATTGGTCAGTGCAATAAAGAGGAAGAAGCTCCCACCCCCAGTGATATCTCTCTGGTTATGTCCACTTGTACTTGAGAAAAAATAACTGTTTAGGTGCCAAATACTGTGATCACTAGTATCTCTGAATTAGAGAGGCAACATTTTTTTTTTAAATAATGTTTTATTTTCTTCTGCAGCACCTACCACATTGTGTGTTTAGTTCAGCCTGAAAAACGTGGTAAATGGTCAACTTTAAGCTAAGTTCTAAATAAGATATGCTGTGCCCTATACTGAACTACAGTAAGTAAAATGCATTGAATTTATGGCTGAAGATATCATGTGATGAGAGCTACAATACATTTTAAATCTAACGATGACACTTATTTGCCGCGTAATATATAAACTGATTAGTTTCTTATGATATCTTGATACTTAACATTTTGAAAATGTCAGCGGTATCTCAATGATATTGGAATAAGAAGACGTACTGTGTTTGGCATTCTACAGTATTTACAGTCCAGATCTAATGCATATGCCTTGCCCATTTTTTCTGTTGACCTTTTAGGGTTTGCTAGTTATACAACCATTTCAATCGACTGGTTTTATGTTTCTTCCATAGACTTCAATGTTTGCACTGCAATATCACATGACAAGGAAACAGAAGAAAACTCATACACTGATTTATTCTATGTGTTACTCTTACCTTATAGAAATGTATGCCTTTGGAATATAGACTCTGTGGCTTAATGGGGGTTTGAAGTTTTTAGAAAAGTCTTTTTTTGTTTTGAACTCTTTTGGACTTTTTTCTAAACAAAATATAGCAATCCTATGAAAACTTTGAAGTGACCATCTCCCTTTCATGATTCAATATCTAGTGAAGTCTAAACTAAAGGATAATGTAAAATACTGATATGAAAGCAATGGAAGCACTTAGTTACCACTATAGCTGTGAAAGGGCATTAGCCATATATAATACTTCAATCACCTGTGCAATATTAAGGAAACCCTGAAAACAAGACATGTTGGGGGGGGGGCGTGAGGACTGGCATTCGGGAAACACTTCTCTAATGTAGCGTACAGGGGATCAATAGCTCCTCAGAAGAAGTACAGAAAATGGTAACGCATGCACTAGAAAAAGACAGGAGACAGCCAGAAACAACCTGTCAGTTGAAAAACATAACTAGATGCCTGTGCTGAATTGCTGTATTATTCTAAATCAGAAAAATAGATCCAGAGATTGATAACATACTGCAAGCTGTTATGGAACAAGCCCTGGTGATGACCTGCCAACAGTCATTGGAAGCGGTAAACGTCCTAACCTAAATGATAGACCATTGGGAAATACAGGGTGTGATGTCCTGAAGTGACCTGCACTGACTGACCAGTGTCACAGGAGGCTGACTGTGGTGATATGCCCTGATATAATGATGGAAATATTGGACTGTAACACTAAGTAGTGCTGTGACCTGCACTAACAGTGACCCTAACGGTGAGAAAGTTGTGGCCTGGGCGGTAAATCTATGCTTTAAGACAATGTTGAAGACTGCACTGCACCTAGGTAGAACTGCTGGAAGTTGTATGTCTCTGATGTCACTTGTGCCTTGCACCTTTGAGTGAGTGTTACTAAAAGAGAAAAACTGTAGCCAGTTCTAGGTGTAGCCTATAACAAAGTGTTCCACCCTGTGCTAAGTTACAGCTGTTTGTTGCCAGTGCATACCGCCACTTGAGACTGCTCCTGAAATCTAGCCTAACTATTAAAGTCTATGCCACTATGTTGTAGCAGAACTGCCAAAGTAAGAAAGTGTTTGTGTATAATGGCCAAGATTAATGATTAAGTACTGCTAAATATCCATTGTACCCTCACATGAGAAATGGTAGAGTTGTGTTAAAATGTGCCAGAAATGCTGCAGATTTTTAACATGTTTTTTTGGAAGGGGGAGGGAAGGTGGAAAATCTGCAGAATTTTATAGAAACAGCAAATTGGGAGAAAATGCATCATTCTCATCCATGCATTGTGTGTATTTTCTATACAGAAACTGACCTTTTGTGCACATTTTTTTTAATCTGCTGCATGTCAATTGCTCCGTTTATCCTCCACTCACTGACACACACAAATGATACACCATTTCAAAGGTCAAATTACCTGCAGGTGCCATTTGCCTTGGGGTCTTTCCAGCTTGCCAAAGTGCTTGTGTGGCACCCGAGATCCTGGTCATCACAGTGGTATTGCTTTCCTCCCGAGGAGAGTGATGCTATGTTCAGAGGCAAGGAAGGATAACTGCATCCAGGTATCACAAACATGCAACGCATTCATACTCCAGGTCACCAATGGGAGCTTCTGATTCTATTTACTAGGTGACTCCCTATATATATATATATATATATATATATATATATATATATATATATATATATATATATATATATATATATATATATATACTGTATATAACTGGTAGTCTGGAGGAAGAGTTCAGTTCCTGTCAGAGAGACAGAGGGGAAGGAAAACAGAAAGATGTGCTAGAGAGAGAGATTGCCAGAAGGGAGCTTGTCGTGGAACATCAGCTGAGGCGGAGTTGGTACGATAGGAGAATAGCTGAGCAGACGTTGGGGTCTGCAGCTCCTGGCAGCAAGAGGAAACTGAGAAGGAAAGAACATCGTCCAGTCAGTTCCTGACAGAGTTAGTTCCAGACGTCAGTCTAAGGAGGACAGAGGGTCCATGGAGCTGTGCATGCCCTCAGAGCTGCAGCTCCCAGAAAGAGACATTTTGAAGGCAGAACTGTATTACAGTGAGCATGAAGGAAGGCAAAGCAAAGGAGATACCAGAAGTGGACCAGCCCTGAACAGGCTGCCTCTTCCTGAGGCGCAGAACACCGGTAGCCGGAACACCGAGGTTGTAAGGACCTCTATGCCTTACTTCAGAGACAGGCAGGACAGCCAATTGCATGTCACCTGTCCGCACCTACACCCAGGAGGCACGGTGACACCCCACAGACCCGGGTTAGGTAAGAGACAATATAAACAGGCTCAAGTCACCAGTCATACGGGTTTTGTCCTATCCTATATGGGGGACAGAGAGAGAGACACTAAATCTGTGAGGACCTTATTTGAAGCTTATGCAGTAATGGACTACACCACTACAGCGTAAGGGAAGGCTATTGATCTCCACCTGGACAAGGGGACTCTGGACTTGTCTCTGAACCGGCCGTACTCTGCCTGCCCTGTGGTCTAGTACCCTGGACTATGGATGCTGAAGTCTTAAGTAAAGGTAAAGAGACTGCAACCTTGTGTCCTTGTTCTTCTCTGCGCCTCTCACCATACCACCATCTTCACACTGGGAAGCCCTGGGGATATACTTCACCTGTGGGAAGGTATACCATCTAGCTGCCATAACATCACCCCAGCGGACCCCTTAAAGCAGCGTCGGTCACCCTGACCGAATACCACAGGTGGTGTCATGAACATAGACTTTTCCCCTTTTAAAGACCTTTTCCTTTTATACGGACGTCCCAGGGCCATAGACTGGGTAAGCCACTGTGACATCCCCCCTTTAAGCTGACCGGACCCGATACCGAGTACCCCCTTGCCCTGACGGGGCGCTTCACTTGCCAAGCCTATTTCAGGCAAAGTCGAGGATTGCACACTTCACTGCAGGTGAGTCACAAATGCAAACACATTTGTAAACATGCACTGCTTTTTCAGTGAATACTTTGCCCCACACACACAAATAGTGAGACACATATGCAAACACATTTGTAAACATGCACTGCTTTTTAGGTGATTACTTTGCCCCACACACATAAATAATACACCATTTGAAAGGTAAACTTGCCCCCTTCAGCAAAAAAAGACACAAACAAACCACACATTCAAGATTTCATCATTAAATACAGTTTAAACATTCATTTTCTGAAACCTGCAGAAAAAAACAATAACCTGCAGGTGGGGCACCACAACCTCAAGACATTTTTTTAGCCTCTACTTATCAAACCAATTTATTGCATTACCAATCTACATATATAAATACCTCTCTGTGTTCATCATCTCATTAAATACATTTACATTTGACTAGCTTAATTTTCCTGAAATTGCCTGCACCCCCGACAACCAATGTGCGAAAATTTTGCACGGGCCAACTAGTATATCTTTATTGTTGAATTCAATGGCTAAGTTAAAATTTCCAATAAAGTCTGTCAAAAAAGCTTGAAAAGTTCAAAATCTAAAAAAGAAACCAGATATTCACCTCTGCTGTCAATTTCCCTATTACTAGCAGGGTTTCCATGTCGGGCTCAATGCATCTCAGACTCCTGTAGTACTGTTTCGTCCCATGTTACCGCTACATCACAGACTGTATTGGCCACATATGCATGGAACTAAACTTTACCAAAACTGGCATGGAAAACCTGCTAGGAGCAAAGAAATCATCAGCTGAATTGGGTAGTATCTTCTTACAGCAAATCCACAACATGAACATACCATACCATAACTCCTAATCTTGTCACTTCTGTTTGATTTCAACCCTGCATACTCTAAATCCATCAATACTTCTTACTCAAATCGGGGGTCATGTGTGGATATTCTTTCCTCACAGATTCTGAGAATCCATGAATACATATATTATGGAGGCATTCCCACTTAGAAGCATTGTTTCACAGAAAACAAGATCCCTCATGGGTCACCACATAGAAAAGTGCATTTGAATAGCTAACAGAGACTTAGGCCTTGATCTATCATTGTTGTTTCTCCAGTTTTCTGAGGTAATTTGCTCATTTTTAGTGGCTTTAAAGTGATTGTCATGGATTTTTACATTGATGGCCTATCGTTAGGATAGATCATCAATGTCTGATCTGCGGGGGTGTGACATCCGGTAGCCCCACCACTCAGCTGCTCCTGGTGTCGGTGGCTGCGACAACTGCTCAGTTATGGAGCTGCACATCACAGCTCCAACAATAAAATAGTGGCCGAGACCGAGAGCAGCACATCCACCCACTACTGATTTGAATTTGGGGTGGATGTGCAGTACCTGGCCGTGGCCACTATACAGTTGATGGAGCTGTTCTGTGTAGCTCCATAACTGAGCAATTCTGTACACCGCCGACATCGGGAACAGCTAATCAGCAGAATTGCCGGGTGTTTCACATTTATGATCTATTGTAAAGATAGGCCATCAATGTAAAAGTCCTGGACAGCTCCTTTAATATATGTGCCTTATTTATATGATTTCCGCTATTTTTTAAGTTCTGTTTCCATGGCAACTTTACTTTTCCACATCTTTTACACAGATTCACATTATGTGATTCTTACCAAATTTTGCATTTTTTGGCACATCCTATTCCACTCTCTGCCTGGAATAAGGTTTTGGTCAGAGTTTTTAATTTCACACATTTTTAGACAAACATGGGGCAGCTATTTATGACTTTCTTTGCTAAAACGTTGCAAAAATCAGTTAAATGCATACTACAAGACAATAAAAAAGTTACCGTATTTTCTGCTTTGTAAGACGCACTTTATTTCCCCCAAATTTGGGGGGGAAATGGGGGTGCATCTTACAAAGCGGATATACCGCTTACCGTTACAGGCTGGGATGAGGGGGTGTCCGCTGCTGCCCGCCGCCCGCCACCGCTATCGCCTGCCACCGCTGCCGCGGTTGTCCGCTGCTGCCCGCTGCTGTCCTGGGAGATCCTGGAAACTCCGGTGCTGCGGGGGGCTCTGGCGACATTTTGTGAAAGACCAGAGCTCCCTGGCAGTTTGTCCATGCGTTCCAGTATAACTGACTTCGGGAAAATGGCCGCCGGAATCTCGAGAGATTAGAGTTGAGCGACCTTGACCTTTTTAGAGTCGAGCCGGGTTTCGCGAAACCCGACTATCTCAAAAGTCGGGTCGAGTGAAATCGGCCGATTATGACGTAAAGTCGGGATCGACCGAAACACGAAACCCAATGCAAGTCAATGGGGCAGCATAGTCGGCAGTGAGTGGGGGCCAGGAAAACACCTAGAGTGCCCATTTTAATGTCAAAACCATCCATTCTTCTTAATGAAGCTTGTCAAGCGTAATTTACCTTATAATAATTGGAAGGCATTTGAAATTGGGGGTCATTTGGCTAAAGTTGTGGTGGGTAGGGCTGGTTCAAGTAATTAGTGGGCCCAGGAAATCTGGACCACGTCACGGCAGTGGAGCAGGGAGAGGTAAGTATTTCAACTTTGCAAGTGCTGTGAACCTGAGCAAGCAGGGGGGGCCCACTCGTTGGCATTGGCACTGGCACAGGGCCCCTCAAAGTACAGCGGTGTGTTTGCACGGCGGGGGCGCCTCCCACCGGCAGCAACACTTTTGCGTACCATGAGAGGCCCTGTGCCAGTGACGTCGCCAACTAGTATTCCTCCCCCCACCTGATGAAGGAACCTGCACTTTCATCTGCACCTTCCTGTTTGTCCCCGTGTAAGGTGGTATGGTATGCGGGAAGGGGGACCTGACTTTCAGCAGGGTCACAATCTTGCAGTGTAGCGTGCACGGGAAATGTTGCGTTATGGGTCAATGTACCAGCAGACTCATCTATCACTGGCTGGGCAATGGGCAGGATGAGGAGGAAACAGATATAGGCCCAAAGAATAAAGTGGGCTAAATGCAGTTCAAAATTGGTAACACAGGACTAATCAGGGGGCATTGCAGTGGAGGACAACTGGAATGAGAGGCTGACACAGAGAGTAGGCCCAAATCAGTAAGTAGTCGAAATGCAGTTCAAAATTGGCAACAGTAGTAAACAGGCGGCACAGCTTTGTTCAGTGGAGGAGAACAGCAAGGAGTGGCAGACACCGATAGTAGGCCCCAACCCAACTAGTAGGCCAAATGCAGTCTAACATTAACAACTACTTAACGAGCGCCTGAAAACGGAATTTCAGGACAGGAAACCAGGAGAACAGCAAGGAGCGGCAGACACCGATAGTAGGCCCCAAACCAACTAGTACGCCAAATGCAGTTGTTCCGTTTAACCACAATTTAATGAGAGCCTGAAGATAGAAGTTCAGGAAAGGCAACCTGGAGAACACCTTGGAGTGGAACACACCATCTCTCTACACCCCATACCCAATTTGTAGGTCTAATGCAGCGTAGTTTCCAACAACTACTAAACGAGAGCATGATGATCGAAGCATTGGCGAGGAAACCTGGGGAACACCTTGGAGTGGAACACACCATCTCTCTACACCCCATACCCAATTTGTAGGCCTAATGCAGCGTAGTTTCCAACAACTACTAAACGAGAGCATGATGATCGAAGCATTGGCGAGGAAACCTGGGGAACACCTTGGAGTGGAACACACCATCTCTCTACAGTGGAACACACCATCTCTCTACACCCCATACCCAATTTGTAGGCCCAATGCAGCGTAGTTTCCAACAACTACTAAACGAGAGCCGGAAGATCGAAGCAATGGAGAGGAAACATGGGGAACACCTTGGAGTGTAACAAACCATCTCTCTATACCCCATACCCAATTTGTAGGCCTAATGCAGCGTAGTTTCCAACAACTACTAAACGAGAGCTGGAAGATCGAAGCAATGGAGAGGAAACCTGGGGAACACCTTGGAGTGTAACACACCATCTCTCTACACCCCATACCCAATTTGTAGGCCTAATGCAGCATAGTTTCCAACAACTACTAAACGAGAGCCGGAAGATCGAAGCAATGGAGAGGAAACCTGGGGAACACCTTGGAGTGTAACACACCATCTCTCTGCACCCCATACCCAATTTGTAGGCCTAATGCAGCGTAGTTTCCAACAACTACTAAACGAGAGCATGAAGATCGAAGCAATGGAGAGGAAACCTGGGGAACACCTTGGAGTGGAACACACCATCTCTCTACACCCCATACCCAATTTGTAGGCCTAATGCAGCGTAGTTTCCAACAACTACTAAACGAGAGCATGATGATCGAAGCATTGGCGAGGAAACCTGGGGAACACCTTGGAGTGGAACACACCATCTCTCTACAGTGGAATACACCATCTCTCTACACCCCATACCCAATTTGTAGGCCTAATGCAGCGTAGTTTCCAACAACTACTAAACGAGAGCCGGAAGATCGAAGCTCAGGAAAGGCAACCTGGGGAACACCTTGGAGTGGAACACACCATCTCTCTACACCCCATACCCAATTTGTAGGCCCAATGCAGCGTAGTTTCCAAAAACTACTAAACGAGAGCCGGAAGATCGAAGCTCAGGAAAGGCAACCTGGGGAACACCTTGGAGTGTAACAAACCCTCTCTCTACACCACGGAAGGGCTGATTCTTAGGAAGGAAGGCTGTCGGAAAGAAGCAGGGCGCGTCCGAGGGTGATTATATTCTTATTAGGTATATACTCACCCTCGGACGCACCCTGCTTCTTTATTTGTAATGAATGTTTATTTGCAATGTGGTTTTGACTTACTCTATTTTTTTGGTAAATAATGATTTTATTATTTTCATTGTTTTGCATCTTCTTGGCAATAATATAAAGAAGACGCGACAGGACAACACTCGGTGGATGCCATATCTGTGTTTAAAATTGAAAAAACCTTTCAGTTAACTACTTGCAGGAGAAAGTTATTGTAGCTGGTGGCCATTTTTAGTACTGTACCAGATTTTTGTTGTATGTGTTTGTTTTTAATGTTAAAATGTCTGCATTTGATATCTCTCCAGTATTTTCTTTTTTATAAGCAAAATACTTATTTTTATATTTTCTGATGTTGGTTCCAGGGGTACACGGGCAGCAGTGGTGTGGTCAGTGGAGTCCTAGTGGAAGGAGTGACCGCAGACAGGCATCGAAGGCCTAAAATAATAACAGATGGCTGTAGGCAATTTTAAATTGGTTCCAGGGGTACACGGGCAGCAGTGGTGTGGTCAGTGGAGGCCTAGTGGAAGGAGTGACCGCAGACAGGCATCGAAGGCCTAAAATAATAACACATGGCTGTAGGCAATTTTAAATTGGTTCCAGGGGTACACGGGCAGCAGTGGTGTGGTCAGTGGAGGCCTAGTGGAAGGAGTGACCGCAGACAGGCATCGAAGGCCTAAAATAATAACACATGGCTGTAGGCAATTTTAAATTGGTTCCAGGGGTACACGGGCAGCAGTGGTGTGGTCAGTGGAGGCCTAGTGGAAGGAGTGACCGCAGACAGGCATCGAAGGCCTAAAATAATAACGCATGGCTGTAGGCAATTTTAAATTGGTTCCAGGGGTACACGGGCAGCAGTGGTGTGGTCAGTGGAGGCCTAGTGGAAGGAGTGACCGCAGACAGGCATCGAAGGCCTAAAATAATAACGCATGGCTGTAGGCAATTTTAAATTGGTTCCAGGGGTACACGGGCAGCAGTGGTGTGGTCAGTGGAGGCCTAGTGGAAGGAGTGACCGCAGACAGGCATCGAAGGCCTAAAATAATAACACATGGCTGTAGGCAATTTTAAATTGGTTCCAGGGGTACACGGGCAGCAGTGGTGTGGTCAGTGGAGGCCTAGTGGAAGGAGTGACCGCAGACAGGCATCGAAGGCCTAAAATAATAACACATGGCTGTAGGCAATTTTAAATTGGTTCCAGGGGTACACGGGCAGCAGTGGTGTGGTCAGTGGAGGCCTAGTGGAAGGAGTGACCGCAGACAGGCATCGAAGGCCTAAAATAATAACGCATGGCTGTAGGCAATTTTAAATTGGTTCCAGGGGTACACGGGCAGCAGTGGTGTGGTCAGTGGAGGCCTAGTGGAAGGAGTGACCGCAGACAGGCATCGAAGGCCTAAAATAATAACGCATTGCTGTAGGCAATTTTAAATTGGTTCCAGGGGTACACGGGCAGCAGTGGTGTGGTCAGTGGAGGCCTAGTGGAAGGAGTGACCGCAGACAGGCATCGAAGGCCTAAAATAATAACACATGGCTGTAGGCAATTCTAAATTGGTTCCAGGGGTACACGGGCAGCAGTGGTGTGGTCAGTGGAGGCCTAGTGGAAGGAGTGACCGCAGACAGGCATCGAAGGCCTAAAATAATAACACATGGCTGTAGGCAATTTTAAATTGGTTCCAGGGGTACACGGGCAGCAGTGGTGTGGTCAGTGGAGGCCTAGTGGAAGGAGTGACCGCAGACAGGCATCGAAGGCCTAAAATAATAACACATGGCTGTAGGCAATTTTAAATTGGTTCCAGGGGTACACGGGCAGCAGTGGTGTGGTCAGTGGAGGCCTAGTGGAAGGAGTCACCGCAGACAGGCATCGAAGGCCTAAAATAATAACACATGGCTGTAGGCAATTTTAAATTGGTTCCAGGGGTACACGGGCAGCAGTGGTGTGGTCAGTGGAGGCCTAGTGGAAGGAGTCACCGCAGACAGGCATCGAAGGCCTAAAATAATAACACATGGCTGTAGGCAATTTTAAATTGGTTACAGGGGTACACGGGCAGCAGTGGTGTGGTCAGTGGAGGCCTAGTGGAAGGAGTGACCACAGACAGGCATCGAAGGCCTAACATAACAAAAATGTCAATACAATGGTATTGTCAGTGGCAGGCATTGAAGGATGTCAGCGCATAGACTAAACATTGGTGGAGCTGTGAGATAATTTTGCAAGTGGTAGAGCACTGTTTGAGCTGGGGTGGGGGGAAACTGTCTTGTGGCCGGCGGTACAGGCCCAGGGCCCCTCATATTACAACGGTGTGTCTGACGTTGGGTGCGCACCACCACCGCCAGAGACACTTTATTGTACTAGGAGGGACCCAGTGGCAGTGCCGTCGACCAAAAGCGGGCTCACCCACCTCTTCAGACAAACTGCACTCTCACGGGTGCTGTCGCCAAGTGTCGATACCACGGCCCCGTGTGGGGAGTTTGGCCATTTAGTGAGGTGTAAACATGTCGTATGCTGGACAATCAGGTGCAGAAAATTACGAGATTGGAAAAGGCATTCAGAATAGTCCACAGGCAAGACCTTTTCATAGGAAAGCTAGGTGTCAGCCGGGCAAGGTGGGGCAAAAGATTTCGAAATCCAGTTGTGGTTCATTTTAATGAAGGTTAGATCATCTACATTTTGGGTAGCCAGACGAGTCCTTTTTTCTGTTAGTATTGAACCTGCAGCACTGAATACTCTTTCTGATAGGACACTAGCTGCCGGGCAAGCAAGCTCTTGCAATGCATATTCTGCCAATTCTGGCCAGGTGTCTAATTTTGATGCCCAGTAATCAAATGGGAATGATGGTTGAGGGAGAACTTCGATAAGGGATGAAAAATAGTTTGTAACCATACTGGACAAATGTTGTCTCCTGTCACTTTGAATTGATGCTGCAGTACCTGTCCTGTCTGCGGTCATAGCAAAATCACTCCACAACCTGGTCAGAAAACCCCTCTGGCCAACGCCACTTCTGATTTCTGCCCCTCTAACTCCTCTGGTCTGCTGGCCCCTGCAGCTCGTGTGAGAACGATCACGGGCGCTGTGTGCAGGGAATGCCAGAAGCAAACTGTCAACAAGAGTTGATTGTTTGGTTGCTAATATTAGTTCCAAGTTCTCATGTGGCATTATATTTTGCAATTTGCCTTTATAGCGAGGATCAAGGAGGCAGGCCAACCAGTAATCGTCATCATTCATCATTTTAGTTATGCGTGTGTCCCTTTTGAGGATACGTAAGGCATAATCCGCCATGTGGGCCAAAGTTCCAGTTCTCAAATCTGCGGTTGTGCTTGGTTGAGGGGCAGTTTCAGGCAAATCCACGTCACTTGTGTCCCTCAAAAAACCAGAACCCGGCCTTGCCGCGCCACCAATTTCCAGTGGCCCCGGAAAAGCTTCCTCATTAAAAATATAATCATCCCCATCATCCTCCTCGTCCTCCTCCTCCTCTTCGCCCGCTACCTCGTCTTGTACACTGCCCTGGCCAGACAATGGCTGACTGTCATCAAGGCTTTCCTCTTCCTCAGCTGCAGACGCCTGATCCTTTATGTGCGTCAAACTTTGCATCAGCAGACGCATTAGGGGGATGCTCATGCTTATTATGGCGTTGTCTGCACTAACCAGCCGTGTGCATTCCTCAAAACACTGAAGGACTTGACACATGTCTTGAATCTTTGACCACTGCACACCTGACAACTCCATGTCTGCCATCCTACTGCCTGCCCGTGTATGTGTATCCTCCCACAAAAACATAACAGCCCGCCTCTGTTCACACAGTCTCTGAAGCATGTGCAGTGTTGAGTTCCACCTTGTTGCAACGTCTATGATTAGGCGATGCTGGGGAAGGTTCAAAGAACGCTGATAGGTCTGCATACGGCTGGAGTGTACGGGCGAACGGCGGATATGTGAGCAAAGTCCACGCACTTTGAGGAGCAGGTCGGATAACCCCGGATAACTTTTCAGGAAGCACTGCACCACCAGGTTTAAGGTGTGAGCCAGGCAAGGAATGTGTTTCAGTTGGGAAAGGGAGATGGCAGCCATGAAATTCCTTCCGTTATCACTCACTACCTTGCCTGCCTCAAGATCTACAGTGCCCAGCCACGACTGCGTTTCTTTCTGCAAGAACTCGGACAGAACTTCCGCGGTGTGTCTGTTGTCGCCCAAACACTTCATAGCCAATACAGCCTGCTGACGTTTGCCAATAGCTGCCCCATAATGGGAGACCTGGTGTGCAACAGTGGCAGCTGCGGATGGAGTGGTTGTGCGACTGCGGTCTGTGGACGAGCTCTCGCTTCTGCAGGAGGACGAAGAGGAGGAGGAGGGGGTGCGAACGGCTACAGCCAATTGTTTCCTAGACCGTGGGCTAGGCAGAACTGTCCCAAACTTGCTGTCCCCTGTGGACCCTGCATCCACCACATTTACCCAGTGTGCCGTGATGGACACGTAACGTCCCTGGCCATGCCTACTGGTCCATGCATCTGTTGTCAGGTGCACCTTTGTGCTCACAGATTGCCTGAGTGCATGGACGATGCGCTCTTTAACATGCTGGTGGAGGGCTGGGATGGCTTTTCTGGAAAAAAAGTGTCGACTGGGTAGCTCGTAGCGTGGTACAGCGTAGTCCATCAGGGCTTTGAAAGCTTCGCTTTCAACTAACCGGTAGGGCATCATCTCTAACGAGATTAGTCTAGCTATGTGTGCGTTCAAACCCTGTGTACGCGGATGCGAGGCTAAGTACTTCCTTTTTCTAACCATAGTCTCATGTAGGGTGAGCTGGACTGGAGAGCTGGAGATCGTGGAACTAGCGGGGGTGCCGGTGGACATGGCAGACTGAGAGACGGTGGGAGATGGTATTGTTGCCACCGGTGCCCTAGATGCAGTGTTTCCTACTACGAAACTGGTGATTCCCTGACCCTGACTGCTTTGGCCTGGCAAAGAAACCTGCACAGATACTGCAGGTGGTGTGGAAAATGGTGGCCCTACACTGCCGGAAGGGATGTTGCGTTGCTGACTAGCTTCATTGGCCGAGGGTGCTACAACCTTAAGGGACGTTTGGTAGTTAGTCCAGGCTTGCAAATGCATGGTGGTTAAATGTCTATGCATGCAACTTGTATTGAGACTTTTCAGATTCTGTCCTCTGCTTAAGGTAGTTGAACATTTTTGACAGATGACTTTGCGCTGATCAATTGGATGTTGTTTAAAAAAATGCCAGACTGCACTCTTTCTAGCATCGGATACCTTTTCAGGCATTGCAGACTGAGCTTTAACCGGATGGCCACGCTGTCCTCCAACAGGTTTTGGCTTTGCCACGCGTTTTGGGCAAGATACGGGCCCGGCAGATGGAACCTGTTGCGATGTTGATGCCTGCTGCGGCCCCTCCTCCTCCGCTTCAGAACTGCTGCCGCCTGCACCCTGTTCCCCCAATGGCTGCCAATCGGGGTCAAGAACTGGGTCATCTATTACCTCTTCTTGTAGCTCGTGTGCAACTTCGTCTGTGTCACCGTGTCGGTCGGTGGTATAGCGTTCGTGATGGGGCAACATAGTCTCATCAGGGTCTGATTCTTGATCAGCACCCTGCGAGGGCAATGTTGTGGTCTGAGTCAAAGGACCAGCATAGTAGTCTGGCTGTGGCTGTGCATCAGTGCACTCCATGTCAGATTCAACTTGTAATGGGCATGGACTGTTAACTGCTTCACTTTCTAAGCCAGGGACGGTATGTGTAAAGAGCTCCATGGAGTAACCCATTGTGTCGCCTGCTGCATTCTTCTCTGTTGTTGTTTTTGCTGAAGAGGACAAGGAAGCGACTTGTCCCTGACCGTGAACATCCACTAACGACGCGCTGCTTTGACATTTACCAGTTTCACGAGAGGAGGCAAAAGAGCTAGAGGCTGAGTCAGCAAGATAAGCCAAAACTTGCTCTTGCTGCTCCGGCTTTAAAAGCGGTTTTCCTACTAACAGAAAAGGGAGCGTTCGAGGCCTTGTGTAGCCAGACGACGAACCTGGCTCCACAGCTCCAGACTTAGGTGCAATATTTTTTTTCCCACGACCAGCTGATGCTCCACCACTACCACTACCCTCATTACCAGCTGACAATGAACGCCCCCGGCCACGACCTCTTCCACCATACTTCCTCATTGTTTTAAAAATGTAAACAAACTAACGGTATTTGTTGCTGTCACACAAATTACACGGTGAGCTATAACTTCAGTATGATTTAGCTACCCCTTTACAGGTGAGTGAGACCACAACGAAAATCAGGCACAATGTTACACACTCTGTTGTTGGTGGCAACAAATGAGAGAGATGCCACACACGCAGGACTGTCACTGAAGCACAAATGTAAATATTAATCTCCCACTGATTTGATTTTTTTTTTTTTTTAAGGGAGACTTTAGGAAAAAAAATAGAATAAAATGATTTTTTCAGGAAGAATTTAGAAACCAAATAAAATAAAATGATTTTTTCAGGGAGAATTTAGAAAACAAATAAAACAAAAAAAGGCTTTCTATGGCCCACTGAGTGAGAGATGACGCACACAGGAGTCAGGAGTGGCACACAAGCCCAGAGGCCAATATTTATCTCCCACTGATTGATGTAGTGATTTTTTCAGGTAGATTTTGGAACCCAAATCAAGCTAAAAAAATAATAGGCTTTCTATGGCCCACAATTGGAGAGAGAGAGAGAGAGATGGCACACCCAGGAGTCAAGACTGGCACACAAGCAGAAAGGGCAATATTAATCTCCCACTGATTTGTTTTTTTTTTTTTTTTTTTTCAGGGAGACTTTAGGAAAAAAAAAATAGAATAAAATGATTTTTTCAGGAAGAATTTAGAAACCAAAGAAAATAAAATGATTTTTTCAGGGAGAATTTAGCAAAACAAATAAAACAAAAAAAGGCTTTCTATGGCCCACTGAGTGAGAGATGACGCACACAGGAGTCAGGAGTGGCACACAAGCCCAGAGGCCAATATTTATCTCCCACTGATTGATGTAGTGATTTTTTCAGGTAGATTTTGGAACCCAAATCAAGCTAAAAAAATAATAGGCTTTCTATGGCCCACAATTGGAGAGAGAGAGATGGCACACCCAGGAGTCAAGACTGGCACACAAGCAGAAAGGGCAATATTAATCTCCCACTGATTTGTTTTTTTTTTTTTTTTTTTTCAGGGAGACTTTAGGAAAAAAAAAATAGAATAAAATGATTTTTTCAGGAAGAATTTAGAAAACAAAGAAAATAAAATGATTTTTTCAGGGAGAATTTAGAAAACAAATAAAACAAAAAAAGGCTTTCTATGGCCCACTGAGTGAGAGATGACGCACACAGGAGTCAGGAGTGGCACACAAGCCCAATATTTATCTCCCACTTTTTTTTTTTTGTTCCAGGGAAAATTTATAAACCCAATAAAAAAATAATAAATAGGCTTTCTATGGCCCACTATCTGAGAGACAGAGAGAGATGGCACGCTTAGGACTGGCACACAAGCCCAAAGGCCAATATTAATCTCCCTTTTTTTTTTAAGGGAGAATTTATAAAACCAAAAAAAAATAAATAAATAGGCTTTCTATGGCCCACTATTTGTGAGAGAGATGGCACGCTCAGGACTGGCACACAAGCCCAGAGGCCAATATTAATCTCCCACTTTTTTTTTTTTTTTCCAGGGAAAATTTATAAACCCAATAAAAAAAAAATAAAAAAAATAAATAGGCTTTCTATGGCCCACTATCTGAGAGAGAGAGATGGCACGCTTAGGACTGGCACACAAGCCCAAAGGCCAATATTAATCTCCCACTGATTGATTTATTGATTTTTTCAGGTAGAATTTAGAACCCAAATAAAGCAAAAAAAAAGGGCTTTCTATGGCCCACTGAGTGAGTGATGATGCACACAGGAGTCAGAAGTGGCACACAAGCCCTGAGGCCAATATTTTTCTCCCACTGATTCATGTAGTGATTTTTTTCAGGTAGATTTTAGAACCCAAATCAAGCAAAAAAATAAATAGGCTTTCTATGGCCCACTGAGAGATGACACAGACAGGGATGGCACTCTAGCAGAAATGTCAATCTTAATCTCCCCTGCAGTAATCTCAGCCAGGTATGGCAGGCAGTAATAAGGAGTGGACTGATGCACAAATTAAATAAAAAGTGTGTACAAACCAAAAAGATAGCTGTGCAGAAAGGAAGGAACAAGAGGATTTGTGCTTTGAAAAAAGCAGTTGGTTTGCACAGCGGCGTACACACAGCAATGCAGCTATCAGGGAGCCTTCTAGGGCAGCCCAATGAGCTACAGCGCTGAGGGGGAAAAAAAAAAAAAAATAGCTTCCACTGTCCCTGCACACCGAAGGTGGTGTTGGGCAGTGGAAATCGCTACAGCACAAGCGGTTTGGTGGTTAATGGACCCTGCCTAACGCTATCCCTGCTTCTGACGAAGCGGCAGCAACCTCTCCCTAAGCTCAGATCAGCAGCAGTAACATGGCGGTCGGCGGGAACTCCCCTTTATAGCCCCTGTGACGCCGCAGACAGCAAGCCAATCACTGCAATGCCCTTCTCTAAGATGGTGGGGACCAGGACCTATGTCATCACGCTGCCCACACTCTGCGTTTACCTTCATTGGCTGAGAAATGGCGCTTTTCGCGTCATTGAAACGCGACTTTGGCGCGAAAGTCGCGTACCGCATGGCCGACCCCGCACAGGGGTCGGATCGGGTTTCATGAAACCCGACTTTGCCAAAAGTCGGCGACTTTTGAAAATGAACGACCCGTTTCGCTCAACCCTACGAGAGATGAGATCTCAGCGCTGAGATCTCATCTCTCGAGATTCCGGCGGCCATTTTCCTGGATTTAGTTCAAGTATGACTGACTTCGGGAAAATGGCCGCCAGAATCTCGGGAGATGAGATTTCAGCGCTGAGATCTCATCTCTCGAGATTCCGGCGGCCATTTTCCCGGAGTTAGTTATACAGGAACGCATGGACGAACTGCCGGGGGGGCTCTGTTCTTTCACAAAATGTCGCCAGAGCCCCCCGCAGCCCCAGAGACAGCCCTGCAGCCCCCGAGACAGCCCTGCAGCCCCGGAGACAGCCCTGCAGCACAGGAGCCCCCCTGCAGCACAGGAGCCCCCCTGCAGACCCCCTCATCCCAGCCTGCAGCAATGCTCCACTCCTGCCTCCAGCACCGACCCTGGGACCCTGATCCGCTGCAGCCACAACCCCTGGTGAGTAATAAGACGCATGGATTATAAGACGCCCCACCAATTTATTAAAAAAAAAATTCCTATTTTTCTCCTCAAAATTTGGGGTGCGTCTTATAATCCGGAGCGTCTTACAAAGCCAAAAATACGGTACTTCAAAAATATCGCAAATGCTAAATCTTTAACTCTGCATTTAACTATGCTTAGTACATAAGCTCTCATGGTCAATTATTATTTGACACGGGGGAGACGGCACATCAAATAAATCAAGGTGGCTGTAAAATTAGGTAATTCCAAGGAGATTATTCAGGATCTTGCAAAAATGTGTAATCTATCATAATTCTGATCATGAATACCCATCCAATATATAAGACACAAGTGCCAACAAAATAGGAAAATATCTGCGCTCTCTTCAAGGAAATGCCGTCAACTAACAAATTCAAATATCCAGTCAGAAACCAAACCAATGTTAGCTCGCGATATGAAAGTAGATGACTTCCAGTTTGATCTTCTATTCTTGCACCAATAGTATTATTTTTACATGGGATACATATGGTCAAACTCTCAGAACAAGGAGTGGACCATACTACAAGCACGTTACATGTATGATGGATTTCCTTAGCAGTTACATGTGGGCAGTGTTGACAACATGATTCCGACAAGTTATTATGCTAAACCGGGATTAACCTAGTGGACAAGTAGAAAATTATTAGACTGAACTGACTGTTTACCTGGCATGTAAAAGAATAGAAAAAATTTATTTCGAAACTGCAGAGAAAGTGCAGAGATTCTCTTCTCAAAAGATAATGATAAATGAAATTGAAAAAGAAAATATATGTCCTTTCATCTCCAAGCTGTAGATGTGGCTCAGCTGTTTGGAGCCTGCAGGTAATAACAGATCCATGAGTTGCAAATACAAATTGCACTTTCTACATAGACCATCTAGGGTAATCATGGGTGATATCATGTAGAAAAAAATGCAATCAGACATTTCCTAAAGTGTTCTCGTGGATGCTATTTATTGACACAGGATGCATGCGGTTACAAAGACAAGTAATCCACTTTTGGGATTACATAGTTAAATGCTAGGAATTGAGCTAATATAACATATGCAAGTTCTAATATTGTGCCAAAAATAAGCCAAATTCTAGCCAATTCTAGCTCTCATCCTATGAAACATCAAAAGTGCTTAATATTTGTAGTAATGCCTTCCATCCTACAAAACCATCATTCATCTTTTTCCTGTATAATATCTATTAAGATGTATTTAGTCTTAAGCATGTGTGATTTCCAAAGGGTAGAGCAGGAAGCCTCCAGAGATTAATTACATTATAGGTCTGGAGATCCCCTACATGACTGGATCTTTCAATGAGACATATATTCTGGCCTAACCAATATTCAGTAGGCTTACAGGACAGTTTCTCATGATCCCCAGGGAACTGTGTTAAAATGAAAAAGCCCTTCTGAAAATGGACCTGAAATGAGATGTTAAGGTCCCAGAAATGCACATAGATGATCAAGGTATACAAGAATATACATGAAGGCTTATATAGGGCCTTGTTTTTAATCATGGCAAAATAATTATCAGTGTAGAAAAAGTATATCACCAAGAAATCTATATCTTAGGAAACAATCCCATATTAGCTCATGACTTTATCATCCTCGGTACACAATGTATCATTTGTATGATCCTTCAGGAAAAGTTGTTTTTTTGTATGTTTGTTGATGAGATACTAGACACATTATTCCATTCCAATTCTACCATTGATGACAGTCATCAATATAACCAATCATGCATATCCATAGCCGTCCAAACATAAATAATACTGTGCAATTCTCCTGTGCCAGGAGAATCCTCAGAAATGATTTTCTGCCTGTGATTCTACTACTTCATACAATCTCTTTCACTGACTCTTAACCAAGGGATCTGTTGGAATTGTATTCAACAGTTGATGACATCAAAATCTTGCCCTACTCCCTTAACAATACACAGCGGATCCTGCTCGATATCAAGAGCTCAACTGTTTTGAAAGACCTAGGCTGGCTCCGTTAGCTGATCAGCTGTGTCAAAGCAAATGCAATTGACAGTGAATGAAAATCCCCACTCAGCCTGGCAAAATAAAAAGCATCCTTCTCATTAAGTCGGCATTGTGCACTGTGCGTAGTACGAGAAAGCAACTGGTGGCTTCACACACAAGCTATTCTCTTCTTAAAATGATTCCTACAAGACCAGTACATAAATTCACCAAAATGAACATATTCCTTAACCACGTTTCCATTACTGAACCATCAAAACCAAAATTACTTACCTGGAAATGTAGTCACTTGTCTATAAAATGTAAAACATCAAGTACCGGATAACCAGACCCAAATACATATATGTCTTACTATTGATTATGTGCAAGTTTAATTAAAGTGGTATTCTTATTGGATAACTGTTTCTTACTCAGATCACATATGTAAGATTTCATACCGGGCACAAATGGCTATAAAGAACTAATACTACTACTACTGCCACTACCTAGTAAATGGACCAGCTTTAGAAGGTACAATATCACCTGTTGGCATGAATACTCAACAAGTTATCACTCTTTACCTCTGCAAGGCACGATCCCTCACGTGACATGGACATGGTCACACCTATCAATCAACACAGTAAGGAAGTATCCATGCAACTTACTGCAGTCATCTGAATCATATCCATCCAGGTCCACTTCCTCCTCCTGTTTAGAAGGCAGTGTGGTAGTAGTTGTGGTTGTAGAAGCAGCTCCATATGCCCCAAATAGTTTGTCCACATCTTCCTCTTCCTCTTTAGAACTTTCCGACGGACTAACAGATGGTTGGCTGACGTTAGATTTTAGGGAGTTACTACGGGTCACGGTGGTTGGGATACCACGAGGAAAACGGGGGAAATAGTCTGAAATTTGTTTGATCGGCTTGATGGGACCTGGACACACATCAATGGCCATATGCTCCTGGATGCTTATGGTCATTTTCTCTCCTTTTCGGAGTGTCATGCATGCGATTCTGTTCCAAAACCCAAACCAGAGAATGGATTGAAGAAAGAGAGTGGTTTATTGAAGTTCAACTACATAAAGAAGCAAATATTTCCCTTGGAAAAGAAGGTCAAAGATCCTCCTGCAGGCTATGTTGTTGTCTCTTGGACTTTCAGACACCTTTTACATAGTGCCTGTAGCTTCCTGCAGCCACAAACGATCCTTATCCTCCCAGTGACTGCTATGCCTAAGCGTGAGGCAGAGACAAGCTGACAGGCAGGAGGGGGTGTGTATAGGGTGATGTCACTTGTTAGCAACCAAGCAAAATACAGGAAGCAAAGGAATGAGGGATGGATCAGGTGCATTCGGCAGCTTTGTACCTTTCAGCCTGCCAGCATCATGATTAGGCTTGGTCAAAATTAGGGACTTCAGAACAAAAGGACATTTCTTGATTCTTGAACAGGTGAACGACAGAAATAACTGCGAATGCTGCAAGGTTTCCTATTGCTGTCTTAGCTTTTCCTGAACAGCTATTGCAGCCCAGAGGATCAGTTCTTCACCAACACATAGGGTTAATACTACACTGTAGGCGCTGCATCCAACTTTCATGCACAGCATGATAATCATTCTCAATTCGGCTAAATTGAAAAAAAAATACAGATGTGAGAGCGAAATGTTAGCATCAAATTTGTACGTTCTTTTTAATTAGCACAACACTTACACGTTAGTTGCAAATAGATAGTTATTAAAAGCAGCGTTAATTACATGCACCCTCAAGTCAATGTGAATATGTTCTGATGCTGATGTAGGTACCATGATGTAGGGTGGCAGGTTGTATACTACATCTGACATGAGGCTTTATCTACTGTTGTTATTAAACAGTATTCAGGCAATTTCATGTGAATAACCATGTTACCTGGAATTCTTAAGTATTTGGTTAGACACAACTAAGCTTTTGGGAAAGTGATATTTAATGAGATTTTTTAAAAAAGCAAACAAAAAAACACCACAACAAATTATTGATTATGCTCTATAAGACTTTTCTTAGGCTACATTCGCACTTCCATATTTTTGGTCTGAGTTCAGTCCCCAGAAAAAAGCAAACATCCTCGGACCAATGTTATTCAGTAGAGCTGTTCGGATTACCTTTTTTAACATGGACCCAATGTCAGCGTGAAAAGAATCACAGCGTGCTCTGATCTCTTCCAGATTTTAGCTGAGACTTGCCTATTCAAGTCTATGGGTGTGCAACAAAAAATCATATCTGATGCAGACAAACTGTATAGCATCCATGGACACCTTGGTATTAGATGGTACAGATGGTGATACAGTTGAAAAATTGTCTTTTCTCTTGATGAAAATCGCTTCTGTTGAACTGAAATTAGTATCTATATTATGCAAATTGCCTCTTCTGAGAAAAAGAGGACTTAAACTCTATAGCACCACCTGTTGGAAGTAGCGATCCTACAAGTCACAATCAACTCTTTAACGAGTCGTGCAATATGACTTAAGATTAAAGCCAAATCAGTATCTCAATTTGCGAATTGAGATACTGATTTGGCTTTAATCCTAAGTCATATTGCATGACTCGTTAAAGAGTTGATTGTGACTTGTAGGATCGCTACTTCCAACAGGTGGCGCTGTAGAGTTTAAGTCATCTTTTTCTCAGAAGAGGCAATTTACATATTTAATTTCCCAGACCGAAACACGAAACCCAATGCGAGTCAATGGGGAAGCATAGTCGGCAGTGAGTGGAGGCCAGGAAAACACCTACAGTGCCCATTTTAATGGCCAAAACATCCATTCTTGGTACTGAAACTTGTCAATCTTAATTTACCTCATAATAATAGTTAGGCATTGGACATTGGGGGTAATTTAGCAAAATTTGTGGGGGGTATGGCTTGGTCAAGTATTTAGTGGGGCCAGGAAACGTGGACCACATCACGGCAGTGGAGCAGGGAGAGGTAAGTATTTCAACTTTGCAAGTGCTGTGATCCAGAGCAAGCATGGGGGGGCCCATTCATTCGCATTGCCACTGGCACAGGGCCCCTCAAAGTACGGAGGTGTGTTTACACAGCGGGAGCGCCTCCCACCAGCAGCGACACTTTTGTGTACTATGAGGGGCCCTGTGCCAGTGGCAATGCGAACGAGTGGGCCCCCCCACCTGATGAAGGAACCTGCAATTTCATCTGCACCTTCCTATTTGTCCCCGCGTAAGGTGGTATAGTATGCGGGAAGGGGAACCTCACTTTCAGCAGGGTCAGAATCTGGCTGTGTAGTGTGCAAGGGGAATGTAGCGGTCTGGGTCAATGTACCAGCAGTGTCATCTAGCACTGGCTGGGCAATGGGCAGGATGAGGAGGAAACGCAGATCTAGGCCCAAATAATAAAGTGGGCTAAATGCATTTCAAAATTGGTAACAGGACTAACCAGGTGGCATTGCTTTGTTCAGTGGAGGACAACTGTAATGAGAGGCTGACACAGAGAGTAGGCCCAAATCAGTAAGTAGTCTAAATGCAGTTCAAAATTGGCAACAGTAGTAAACAGGCGGCACAGCTTTGTTCAGTGGAGGAGAACAGCAAGGAGCGGCAGACACCGTTAGTAGGCCCCAACCCAACTAGTAGGCCAAATGAAGTGTAACATTAACAACTACTTAACAAGAGCCTGAAAATGGAAGTTCAGGACAGGAAACAAGGAGAACAGCAAGGAGCAGCAGACACCGTTAGTAGGCCCCAACCCAACTTGTAGGCCAAATGCAGTGTAATATTAACAACTACTTAACGAGAGCCTGAAAATGGAAGTTCAGGACAGGAAACCAGGAGAACAGCAAGGAGCGGCAGACACCGTTAGTAGGCCCCAACCCAATTAGTAGGCCAAATGCAGTTGTTCCATTTAACAACTATTTAACAAGAGCCTGAAGATAGAAGCTCAGGAAAGGCAACCAGGAGAACACCTTGGAGCGGCAGACACTGTTAGTAGGCCCCAACCAAACTAGTAGCCCCACTGCAGTTTTAAAATTCCGATAGGCTGAAAACCTGATAATTGCAGGTCATTTTTTTAAAGAGGACAGCTGCATTGAGTGGCGCAGCCAGACACTGCTAGTAGGCCTTACACTACAAAGTTAGCTCGACGCAGGTTTAAAAAAGGTTACATGGGTACACGGTCTGCATTGGTGTGCTCAGTAAAGGACAATTGGAAGGAGGGACCGCAGAAAGACTTAGTAGGCCTAAAATAAAAAAGTAGGCTCTATGCACTTTTAAATAGGTTCCAGGGGTACACAGGCAGCATTGGTGTGGTCAGCCGAGGACTATTGGAAGGAGGGACCGCAGACAGACTTAGTAGGCCTAAAATAACAA
Source organism: Ranitomeya imitator (assembly GCF_032444005.1). Classification (NCBI taxonomy): domain Eukaryota; kingdom Metazoa; phylum Chordata; class Amphibia; order Anura; family Dendrobatidae; genus Ranitomeya; species Ranitomeya imitator. Next base: position 441,060,885 of record NC_091284.1, read on the forward strand.
AATAGGCTCTATGCACTTTTAAATAGGTTCCAGGGGTACACACGCAGCATTGGTGTGGTCAGTGGAGGACTATTGGAAGGAGGGACCGCAGAAAGACTTAGTAGGCCTAAAATAACAAAATAGGCTCTGTGCTGCTTCGATTATGTGGCAATCTGGAGAACACCTTGGAGCGGGAGACACCGTCTCTACAACCCAGACCCAACTTGTGGGCCTAATGCAGTGTTGTTTCAACAACTACTTAACAAGAGCTTCAAGATAGAAGCCAGGGAGAGGGAACCAGGAGAACACCTTGGAGCGGGAGACACCGTCTCTAGAACCCAGACCCAACATGTAGGCCAAATGCAGTGTTGTTTCAACAACTACTTAACAAGAGCTTCAAAATAGAAGCTAGGGAGAGGCAACCAGGAGAACACCTTGGAGCGGCAGACACCGTCTCTACAACCCAGACCCAACCTGTAGGCCTAATGCAGTATTGTTTCAACAACTACTTAACAAGAGCTTCAAGATAGAAGCGAGGGAGAGGCAACATAGAGAACACCTTGGAGCGGAAGACTCAGTTTGTAGACCACAACGAAACTTGTGGCCCCAATGCAGTTTTATAATTCCGACAGGCTGAAAACCAGACAATTGTTTTTTTTTTGTTTGTTTGTTTTTAGAGGAGGACAGCTGTATTAAATGGCGCAGACAGACACTGCTAGTAGGCCTTACACCACAAAGTTGGCTCACTGCAGGTTGAAAAAAGGTTACATGAGTACACGGTCGGCATTGGTGTGCTCAGCGGAGGACAATTGGAAGGAGGGACCGCAGACAGACTTAGTAGGCCTAAAATTTTAAAAAATAGGCTCAAAGCAGTTTGAATTATCTTGCAGTGGTACACAGGCAGCATTGGTGTGGTCAGCGGAGGACAATTTGAAGGAGGGACCGCAGACAGACTTAGTAGGCCTAAAATTAAAAAAAATAGGCTCAAAGCACCTTCAATTATGTGGCAGGGGTACACAGGCAGCATTGGTGTGGTCAGCGGAGGACGATTGGAAGGAGTGTCTGACACAGTTAGTACTCCCAAAAAAGAAATAGATGTTAATGTCTCGCAAAACAACAAAACCAAAAAAAAAAAGGGTGGCATACTTAGGTACAGGGGTGGGCTCCTCTGCTGAGTTTCGACATAGCAATTTGGCGCTAAGTATTTACTGGTGTCAATATAGGACACTGACCCTGACTATTTTAACTAGCATCATAAATGTCAACAAATTGGTTTCGTCAGTGCCAGGCATTGAAGGATGTCAGCGCAAAGACTAAACATTGGTGGAGCTGTGAGAGATAATTTTGCAAGTGGTAGAGCACTGTTTGAGCTGGGGGGAAACTCTCTTGTGGCCGGCGGTACAGGCCGAGGGCCCCTCATGTTACAATGTGTCTGACGTTGGGTGCGCGCCACCACCGCCAGAAACACTTTATTGTACTATGAGGGACCCAGTTGCAGTGCCGTCGACCAAAAGCGGGCACACCCACCTCTTCAGACAAACGGCACTCTCACGGGTGCTTGCGCCAAGTGACGAGACCACGGCCCCGTGGGGGGAGTTAGCCCATTTAGGGAGGTGTAAACATGTATGCTGGACAAACAGCTGCTGCAAATTAAGAGATTGGAACAGTCAGTAAGACCAGTCCACAAGCAAGACCTTTTTATAGGAAAGCTAGGTGTCAGCCGGGAAAGGTGGGGCAAAATAATTCGAATTCCATGAGTGGTTCATTTTAATGAAGGTTAGATCATCAACATGTTGGGTAGCCAGATGAGTCCTTTTTTCGGTCAATATTGAACCAGCAGCACTGAATACTCTTTCTGATAGCACACTAGCTGCTGGGCAAGCAAGCTCCTGCAATGCATATTCTGCCAATTCAGGCCAGGTGTCTATTTTGGATGCCCAGTAATCAAATGGGAATGACGGTTGAGGGAGAACATCGATAAGGGATGAAAAATAGTTAGTAACCATACTGGACAAATGTTGTCTCCTGTCACTTTGAATTGATGCTGCAGTACCTGTCCTGTCTGCGGTCATTGCAGAATCACTCCACAACCTGGTCAGAAAACCCCTCTGTCCAACGCCACTTCTGATTTGTGCACCTCTAACACCTCTGCCCTGTTACCCCTGCAGCTCGTGTGAAAACCATCACCGGCACTGTGTGCTGGGAATGCCTGAATCAAATGGTCTACAAGAGTTGCTTGTTTGGTTGCTAATATTTGTTCGAGGTTCTCATGTGGCATGATATTTTGCAATTTGCCTTTATAGCGAGGATCAAGGAGGCTGGCCAACCAGTAATCGTCATCGGTCATCATTTTAATAATGCGTGTGTCCCTTTTGAGGATACGTAAGGCATAATCCGCCATGTGGGCCAAAGTTCCAGTTGTCAAATCTGCGCTTGTGCTGGGTTGAGGGGCAGTTTCTGGCAAATCTATGTCACTTGTCTCCCTCAAAAAGCCAGAACCCGACCTTGCAACGCCACCAGTTTCTATTGGCCCCGGAGAAGCTTCCTCATTCAAAAAATACTCATCCCCATTATCCTCCTCGTCGTCCTCCTCTTCGCCCACTACCTCGTCCTGTAGACTGCCCTGACCAGACAATGGCTGACTGTCACCAAGGCTTCCCACTTCCTCGGCTGCAGATGCTTGCTTCTTTATGTGTGTCAAACTTTGCATCAGCAGACGCATTAGGGGGATGCTCATGCTTATTATGGCGTTGTCTGCACTAACCAGCCATGTGCATTCCTTAAAACACTGAAGGACTTGACACAGGTATTGCACCTTCGACCACTGCACACCTGACAACTCCAAGTCTGCCATCCAACTGCCTGCCCGTGTATGTGTATCCTCCCACAAATACATAACAGCACGTCTCTGTTCGCACAGTCTCTGAAGCATGTGTAGTGTGGAATTCCACCTTGTTGCAACGTCGATGATTAGGCGATGCTGTGGAAGGTTCAAAGACCGCTGATGGTTCTGCATACGGCTGGAGTGCACGGGCGAACGGTGGATATGCAAGCAAAGTCTGCGCACTTTGAGGAGCAGGTCGGGTAACCCCGGATTACTTTTCAGGAAGCACTGCACCACCAGGTTTAAGGTGTGAGCCAGGCAAGGAATGTGTTTCAGTTGTGAAAGGGCTATGGCTCCCATAAAATTCCTTCCGTTATCACTCACTACCTTGCCTGCCTCAAGATGTACAGTGCCCAGCCATGACTGAGTTTCTTGCTGCAAGAACTCGGACAGAACTTCCGCGGTGTGTCTGTTGTCGCCCAAACACTTCATTGCCAATACAGCCTGCTGACGCTTGCCACTAGCTGTCCCATAATGGGACACCTCATGTGCAACAGTGGCAGCTGCGGATGGAGTGCTCGTGCGACTGCGGTCTGTGGATGGGCTCTCGCTTCTGCAGGAGGACGAGGAGGAGGTGGGGCAAACGCCTACAGCCAACTGTTTCCTAGACCGTGGGCTAGGCAGAACTGTCCCAATATTGCTGTCCCCTGTGGACCCTGCATCCAGCACATTAACCCAGTGTGCTATGATGGACACATAATGTCCCTGGCTATGCCTACTGGTCCATGCATCTGTTGTCAGGTGCATCTTTGTACTCACAGATTGCCTGAGTGCATGGATGATGCGGTCTTTTACATGCTGGTGGAGGGCTGGGATGACTTTTCTCGAAAAGAAGTGTCGACTGGGTAGCTCGTAGCGTGGTATAGCGTAGTCCATCAGGGCTTTGAAAGCTTCGCTTTCAACTAACCGGTAGGGCATCATCTCTAATGAGATTAGTCTAGCAATGTGGGCGTTCCATCCCTGTGTACGCAAATGCGAGGATGAGTACTTCCTTTTCCTAACGAGAGTCTCATGTAGGGTGAGCTGGACTGGAGAGCTGCAGATCGTGGAACTAACGGGGGTGCCGGTGGACATGGCAGACTGAGAGAGGGTTGGAGATGGTATTCTTGCTGGTGCCCTACATGCAGTGTTTCCTACCACGAACCTGGTGATTTCCTGACTGCTTTGGCCTGGCGACGAAACCTGCACATTTACTGCCGGTGGTGCGGGGAATGATGGGCTTACAGTGAGGGAAGGGATGTAGCGTTGCTGACTAGCTTCATTGGCTGAGGGTGCTACAACCTTAAGGGACGTTTGGTAGTTAGTCCAGGCTTGCAAATGCATGGTGGTTAAATGTCTACGCATGCAACTTGTATCTAGACTTTTCAGATTCTGACCTCTGCTTAAGGTAGTTGAACATTTTTGACAGATGACTTTGCGCTGATCATTTGGATGTTGTTTAAAAAAATGCCAGACTGCACTCTTTCTACTATCGGATACCTTTTCAGGCATTGCAGACTGAGCTTTTTTAACCGGATGGCCACGCTGTCCTACAACTGGTTTTGGTTTTGCCACACGTTTTTGGCCAGATACGGGCCTGGCAGATGGAACCTGTTGCAATGTTGATGCCTGCTGCGGCTCCTCCTCCTCCGCTCCAGAGCTACTGCCGCCTGCACCCTGTTCCCCCAATGGCTGCCAATCGGGGTCAACAACTTTGGTCATCTATGACCTCTTCTTCTATCTCGTGTGCAACTTCGTCTGTGTCACCGTGTAAGCTGGTGGTATAGCGTTCGTGACAGGGCACCATAGTCTCATCAGGGTCAGATTCTGGATCAGTACACTGCGAGGGCAATGTTCTGGTCTGAGTCAAAGGAACCGCATAGTAATCTGGCTGTGGCTGTGCATCTGTTCACTCCATGTCCGATTCAACTTGTAATGGGCATGGCCTGTTAACTCTTTCACTTTCTAACCAAGGAACGGTATGTGTAAAGAGCTCCATGGAGTAACCCGTTGTGTCGCCTGACGCATCCTTCTCTGTTGTTCTTGGTGAAGAAGACAAGGAAGCGACTTGTCCCTGACCGTGAACATCCACTAACGATGCACTGCTTTTACATTTAGCAGTTTCAGAAGAGGAGGGGAAAGAGCTAGAGGCAGAGTCAGCAAGGAGAGCCAAAACTTGTTCTTGCTGCTCCAGCTTTAAAAGCGGTTTTCCTACTCCCAGAAAAGGCAGCGTTCGAGGCCTTGTGTAGCCAGACGACGAAGCTGGCTCAACAACTCGAGACTTAGGTGCTATATTGCTTTTCCCACGACCACCTGATGCTCCACCACCACTACCATCATTACCAGTTGGCAATGACGGCCACGACCTCTTCCACCAGACTTCCTCATTGTTTGAAAAAACGTAACCAAACTAATGGTATTTGTTACTATAAAACCAGTTACAAGATGAACTCAAACTTGTGTTGGATTTATATATCCCTTTATAGGTGGGTGAGACTGCAAGGAAAATCAGGCCCAATGTATAACAGTACACAGCTTCAGTGGCAGACAGATATGCCACTAACAGGACTGACGCAGATGCACACACTACCAATAAAAATCTCCCCCTTTTTATTTTTTCAGGGAGAATATTGAAGAAATGTGGCCCACTCTTATACAGTATATGTTCTGTGGCATAAAATGAAAGACAGATGCCACACACAGGACTGGCCCTGAGGCAGAAATGCCAATCTTACTCTCCCACTATTTTATTTTTTTCCTGGGAGAATTGTCAAAAAATCTGGCCCAGTGTTACACACTAGGTTTTCTGTGGCACAAAATGAGAGACAGATGCCACACACAGGACTGGCACAGAGGCAGAATGGCCAATCTTAATCTCCCACTATTTTTTTTTCTAGGAGAATTGTCAAAAAATCTGGCCCAGTGTTACACACTAGGTTTTCTGTGGCACAAAATGAGAGACAGATGCCACACACAGGACTGGCACTGAGGCAGAAATGCCAATCTTAATCTCCCACTTGTTTTACTTTATTATGGGAAAATTGTCAAGAAATCAGGCCCAGTGTTACACACTAGGTTTTCTGTGGCACAAAATGAGAGACAGAAGCCACACACAGGACTGGCACTGAGGCAGAATTGCCAATCTTAATCTCCCACTATTTTTTTTTCCTGGGAGAATTGTCAAAAAATCTGGCCCATAGTTACACACTAGGTTTTATGTGGCAGAAAATGAGAAACAGATGGCACACACAGGACTGGCACTGAGGCAGAAATGCCAATCTTAATCTCCCACTATTTTTTTTTATTTATGGGAGAATTGGCAAGAAATCAGGCCCACTGTTAGTCTGTATGTTTTCTGTGCCAGAAAATGAGACACATATGCCACACACAGGACTGCCACTGATGCAGATTTGTCAATTTTAATTTTAATGGGCCACTGTATTAGAGTATATTTTCTGTGGCAGAAAGTGGCTTGAAGAGATATAACGAAAAAAAAAAAGAAAAAAAAGGGACTGTCCTACAATTACTATCTCGCTGCAGTAATCTCAGCAAAGTATGGCAGGCAGCAATAACAAGGAGTGGACTGCTGCACAAAAAAGTCAAAAGTGTGGACAAACAAACAAGATAGCTGTGCAGAAAGGAAGGAGCAACAGGATTTGTGCTTTGAAAAAAGCAGTTGGTTTGCGCAGCGGCGTACAAACAGCAATGCAGCTATCAGGGAGCCTTCTAGGGCAGCCCAATGAGCTACAGCGCTGAGGAAAAAAAATGTAGCCTCCACTGTCCATGCAAACAAAAGGTGGTGTTGGACAGTGGAAATCGCTACAGCACAAGCGGTTTGGGGGTTAATGTACCCTGCCTAACGCTATCCCTGCTTCTGACGAAGCGGCAGCAACCTCTCCCTATGCTCAGATCAGCAGCAGTAAGATGGTGGTTGGCGTGCACGCCCCTCTATAGCCCCTGTGATGCCGCAGAAAGCAAGCCAATCACTGTAATGCCCTTCTCTAAGATGGTGGGGACTGAGACCTATGTCATCACGCTGCCCACACTCTGCGTCCACCTTCATTGGCTGAGAAATGGCGCTGAACGCGTCATATGAAACGCGACTTTGGTGCGAAGATCGCGTACCACATGGCCGATCCCACACAGGGATCGGGTCGGGTTTCATGAAACCCGACTTTGCCAAAAGTCGGCGACTTATGAAAATGACCGATCCATTTCGCTCAACCCTACTTTAGAGTGCTCAGAGTGGAAAGACTATGCCAATTTAAAACATAATGGGCCAGATACATCAAGACTGGCATTGTTCACACCTTTCTTGATGAGATGTGCTGGCATTAGATGCTCCTAATTCATGAATCAGAAGCGCTGGACGAGTGGCGTACCCCTTTGTGTGTGCCTCACCCCAAATCTATGTACAGCCCCTGCTGGAGGAAGATTTGTGGCATAGTAAACGTTACCACTTGTCATGAAGTTGATGAGTTGCAATCCCCATGCTCCCATCCCTGGGCAAAATGTTGTGAAGATGGGAATAGTTTCATAATTTTAGTGTAGCCTTTAGTTGCAAAAAGAAAAGTTTTTACTAGGAAAAGCATTGATGAAACGGTCTTAATTTGCAAAAATAAGTTATTTATCCTGATGGTTATTTATTATTATTTTTAATAGATCCTGGAAAGAAACACTAATTTCATTTCTGGTCCTACTGCAGACAAGACTACCTTCTAAACATGTCAAGTCTCCTCTTTTTCTGAGAATATATCAACCTCCTCATACCTGCACACAGTTTTCATGTTTAGTCACAAGGATTTTTACATTGGCACAAAGATAATTGCTGTAAGGCTGAGAGTGATTGAACAGAGCACTCCAGAGTGTGCAGTTGTTAAATGTCACATAGTTCTCACTTTCTCAAGAGCAAGAAGCTGTTTATATGAAATACTTGCAAATCAAAGTAGGTCTAATCCTAGCAACAGCCTGCAATTGAATATTTGTAATCAATGATTGAAAACTCTATATGTGTAGGCATTTGATATTTGGATCATACTATGTCCACTCTATTCCAACCAAACAGTTTATGAAAAGCTTGTTGCTGAGTTCAATCTTATACACACAGGGCTGGTGTTGGGGGCAGGCAGACTAGGCATCCGCCTTTGGCCCACTCTCTCCCAGAGGCCCCCACCCAGTGGCATGCCGCTAAGGCTGCCATCACACTAGCAGTATTTGGTCAGTATTTTACATCAGTATTTATCAGCCAAAACCAGGAGTGGAACAATTAGAGGAAAAGTATAATAGAAACATATGCACCTTTTCTGCATTTATCACCCACTCCTGGTATTGGCTTGCAAATACTGATGTAAAATACTGACCAAATACTGCTAGTGTGACGGCTGCCGAACAGTGGCACACCAAGTGGCCGCTATGAGGCCTGAGAGTAAGGGGGGAATGGCACCATCCCCTGCATCGTGCATTCAACTTATTGGCATCATAGATGGTGATACAGTTGAAAGCAATGATGGAGGAGAGAGCGTCAGATAATGGTATCTCTCACTTCACTCCCCCTCTGCCTCTGACGCAGTGGGCTCATGATGATGTCACGCTATCATACACCACACTGTGCCAGCAGTGGAGCTGATGAGATGCCCTGCAGAAGTCGGAGCATCAGGGAACATGGAGAAGTGAGCATTGTATTTATTTATTTATTTTTTAAAATACTGCTGGACTGTGGAGCTGCATTATACTGTGTGTGTGGAGTCTGCATTATACTGTATGTGTATTATACTCTATGGGGAGGCTGAATTATACTATATGGGGGGTTGCATGATACTCCATGAGGGGGTTGCATTATACTCTATAGGGGACTGCATTAGACTATTTGGGGGTTGCATTATACTGTATTGAGGGCTATGGGGAATACATTATACTATATGAAGAACTATTTGGTACATTATACTATGAGGAGTGTATTGCACTATATATGGGGGTGCATTATACAATATGAAGGGGAGTGCATTATACTATAGGGAGGATATGTGGAGTGTATTATACTATATGAAGGAATATGGGGAGTGTATTGGACTATTGGGAGTGTATTATAGCATATGGAGGACTATGGGGAATGTATTAAAGTATATGGAGGGATATTGGTCACATAATACTATATATAGGACTATGGGGTGTGCATTATACAATATGGAGGAATATGGAGTGCATCTATTATATAATTGTCTAAGGGCCACTTCCGTCTGTCTGTCCTTCTGTCTGTCATGGATATTCATTCGCTGATTGGTCTCGCCAGCTGCCTGTCATGGCTGCCGCGACCAATCAGCGACGGGCAGAGTCCGGAAGAAAATGGCTACTCCTTACTCCCTGCAGTCAGTGCCTGGCGCACGCATACTCCCCTCCGGTCACCGCTAACACAGGGTTAATGCCGGCGCTAACACAAGGTTAATGCCGGCGGTAACGGACCACGTTATGCCGCAGGTAACGCACTCCGTTACTGCCGCTATTAACCCTGTGTGTCCCCAACTTTTTACTATTGACGCTGCCTATGCGGCATCAATAGTAAAAAATGGAATGTTAAAATAATAATAATAAAAAAACCCTGCTATACTCACCTTTTGTAGTCCGCTGAGCCGCTCGCGCCGGCCGCCATCTTCCGTTGCAGGTTCCGGTGCGCGAGAAGGACCTGCCATGACATCACGGTCATGTGACCATGACGTCATCACAGGTCCTGCCCGCCTGCACGTGAAGGACCTGCCATGATGTCACAGTCATGTGACCGTGATGTCATCACAGGTCCTGCGCTCATACCAACCCTGGGACCGGAAGCTGCCATGGACTACAAGGGGCCCTCGGAAAGGTGAGTATATGTTTATTTTTTATTTTTTAACCTGTGACAAACGTGGCTGGGCAATATACTACGTAGCTGGGCAATATGCTACGTGACTGACCAATATACTACCTGGCTCTGTGCTGTATACTACTTCGCTGTGCAATATACTACGTGGCTCTGTGCTGTATACTACGTAACTGGCCAATATACTACGTGGCTCTGTGCTGTATACTACTTCACTGTGCAATATACTATGTGGTTCTGTGCTGTATACTACGTCACTGGGCAATATACTACGTGGCTCTGTGCTGTATACTATGTCACTGGGCAATATACTACGTAACTGGGCAATATACTACGTGACTGGCCAATATACTACGTGGCTCTGTGCTGTACACTACGTGGCTCTATGCTGTAAACTACGTGGCTCTGTGCTGTATACTTCATGGCTCTGTGCTGTATACTACATCACTGGGCAATATACTACGTCACAGGGCAATATACTACATAACTGGGTAATATACTACGTGGCTGCGCAAAATACTACGTCACTAGGCAATATACTACACAACTGGGCAATATACTACGTGGCTGCGCAATATACTATGTCACGAGGCAATATACTACGTAACTGGGCAATATACTATGTCACTGGGCAATGTACTATGTGGCTGGGCAATATACTACGTCACTGGGCAATATACTACGTGACTGTGCAATATACTACGTGACTGTGCAATATACTATGTGGCTGGGCAATATACTACGTGGCTGGACAATATACTATGTGGTTGGGCAATATACTATGTGACTGGGCAATATACTACGTGACTGGGCAATATACTATGTGTCTGGGCAATATACTACGTGAATGGGCAATATACTACGTGAATGGGCAATATACTACGTGACTGGGCAATATACTACGTGGCTGGGCAATATACTACGTGACTAGGCAATATACTACATGGCTGGGCAATATACTACATGGGCTGTGCTATATACTACGTGGATATGCATATTCTAAAATACCCGATGCGTTAGAATCGGGCCACCATCTAGTTATACTATATGGAGGACTATGGAGAGTAGAGTTGAGCGACTTTTACTTTTTTAGGATCGAGTCGGGTTTCGCGAAACCCGACTTTCTCAAAAGTCAGGTCGGGTGAAATCGGCCGATTATTTCAAAAAGTCGGGGGGCCGACCGAAACACGAAACCCAATGCAAGTCAATGGGGAATCAAAGTCGGCAGTGAGTGGAGGACAGGAAAACACCTACAGTGCCCATTTTAATGCCAAAAACATCAATTCTTATTTTTAAGCTTGTCAATCTTAACTTACTTTATAATAATAGTTAGGCATTGAAAACAGGGGGGTCATTTGGCTAAAGTTGTGGGGGGTAGGGCTGGCTCAAAATTTTCATGGGCCCCGGAAACGCGGAATACGTCACAGCGGTGGAGCAGGGAGAGGTAAGTATTTTAACTTTGCAAGTGCTGTGATCCTGAGCAAGCAGGGGGGGCCCACTCATTGGCACTTGGCACTGGCACAGAGCCCCTCATAGTACGGCGGTGTGTTTGACAGCGGATGGCGCCTCCCACTGCCAGAGACAATTTTGCGTACTATGAGGAGCCCTGTGCCAGTGACGTCGCCAACGAGTATGCCCCCACCTGATGAAGGAACCTGCACTTTCATCTGCACCTTCCCCTTTGTCCCCGTGTAAGGTGGTATAGTATGCAGGAAGGGGAACATGACTTTCAGCAGGGTCAGATTCTGGCTGTGTAGAGTGCAAGGGGAATGTAGTGGTCTGGGTCAATGTACCAGCAGACTCATCCAGCAGTGGCTGGGCAATAGGCAGGATAAGGAGGAAACACAGATATAGGCCCAAATAATAAAGTAGGCTAAATGCAGTTCAAAATTGGCAACAGGACTAAACAGGCGTCATTGCTTTGTTCAGTGGAGGACAACTGTAATGAGTGGCGCAGACACAGTTTGTAGGCCCACAATAAAAAAAGTAGGCTAAATGCAGTTCAAAATTAGTAACAGGACTAAACCGGCGGCATTGCTTTGCTCAGTGGAGGACAACTGTAATGAGTGGCGCAGACACAGTTTGTAGACCCACAATAAAAAAAAGTAGGCTAAATGCAGTTCAAAATTGGAAACAGGACTAAACAGGCGGCATTGCTTTGTTCAGTGGAGGACAACTGTAATGAGTGGCGCAGATACAGTTAGTAGGCCCACAATAAAAAAGTAGGCTAAATGCAGTTCAAAATTGGTAACAGGACTAAACAGGCGGCATTGCTTTGTTCAGTGAAGGACAACTGTAATGAGTAGCGCAGACAGAGTTTGTAGGCCCACAATAAAAAAGTAGGCTAAATGCAGTCAGTTCAAAATTGGTAACAGGACTAAACAGGCGGAATTGCTTTGTTCAGTAGAGGACAACTGTAATGAGTGGCACAGACACAGTTTGTAGGCCCACAATAAAAAAGTAGGCTAAATGCAGTTCAAAATTGGTAACAGGACTAAACAGGCAGCATAGCTTTTTTAGTGGAGGACAACTGTAATGAGTGGCGCAGACACAGTTAGTAGGCCCAAAATAAAATAAAAAAGTTAGCTAAATGCAGTTCAAAATTGGTAACAGGACTAAACAGGCGGCATAGCTAGGTACTGGGTTGGACTCCTCTGCTGAGTAGCAGACAGTGGTAGTAGGCGCAAAGTATTAACTGGTCTAAATGGAGGCCAGGGCCCCTGTATATTTTAACTATCATCTATCATTTCAACAAATTTGTATTGGCAGTGCCATTGAAGGATTTAACAGCACAGACTACACAGTGGTGGAGCAGGGAGAGGTAAGTATTGCAAGTGGTAGAGCACTGTTCGAGCTGGGGGGGAACACTCTCTCATGGGCGGCGGTACTGGCACAGGGCCCCTCATATTACGACGGTGTGTCTGACGTTGGTTATGCACCAATACTGTCAGAGACACTTCATTGTACTATGAGGGACCCTGTGCCAGTGCCGTCACCCAAATGTGGGCGCACCCGCCTGTCCAGGCAAATGGCACTCGCACGGGTGCTTGCGCCAGGCGGTGACCAAGGCCGTATTTAGATTTTATGCTGCCCTAGGCACTTTTCGTGCTACCTCCACCATTGGTGAGTATGACTAATGCAGACAGTGTCAGCAGTGACTTAGGCTACTTTCACATCAGCGATTTTTACCATTTGCGTCAGATTCAGTAGTTTTTCTGCATCTGCCGTGTAACGCATCACTTACGGCAACACTGCGTTCAGTTTTATTCATTCCCTGTGGGGCTTGCAGACATGAGCCGTACTTGCGTTTTTGCCGCGATCCGGTAAATGCGGTACTTGCAGCAATGGAAAAAGAAACGCTGCTAGCAGTGTTTTTTTGTCTCATCTTAAGAGTAAAACCACAAGTGCTGCACATGTTCGCAAGTCCCATAGGGAATCAGTAAGGGGTTCAAATCTATGTATATGCCCATGTAGCTTTTTCAAAGACAATTCCAGCAATATTTTTACATGTTCAGTCAATTCATCTGAAATCGGTTTGCATACAAATGAGGGAGTAGATCTGTTACTCCAGCTCTATACCCCCTCAGTGCCATATTATATAGTATAGAACACAGCCACATAGTACATAGCACAGCCACTTAAAATAAGAGCCACGTAGTACATAGCAGCCATGTAGTATGTAGGAGCCACATAGTATATAGCAGCACGTAGTATATAGCACAGCCCATGCAATATATAACTCAGCCCACGTAATATATAGCACAGCCCACGCAGTATATAACACAGCCCATGCAGTATATAGTACAGCCCACGCAGTATATAACACAGCCCATGCAGTATATAGCACAGCCCATGCAGTATATAACACAGCCCACGCAGTATATAACACAGCCCATGCAGTATATAACACAGCCCACGCAGTATATAACACTGCCCATGTAGTATATAGCAGCCAGGCAGTATATAACACAGCCCACGCAGTATATAACACAGCCCAAGTAGTATAGTAGTGTGGGCACCATATCCCTGTTAAAAAAAAGAATTAAAATAAAAAATAGTTATATACTCACCCTTCGGCGTCCACCGAAGCTGTACCCATGCACGCGATGCTGCCGCCAGATTCCGTTCCCAGTGATGTATTGCGAAATTACCCAGATGACTTAGCGGTCTGCCGCCAGCTTCGTTCCCAGTAATGCATTGCGAAATTACCCAGATGACTTAGCGGTCTAGACCGCTAAGTCATCTGGGTACTTTCGCAATGCATCACTTGGAACGGAAGCTGGCGGCAGCATCGCGCGCATCGGTGGACAGAGGAAGGTGAGAATAGCACAATTTTTTGTAATTATTTTTAACATTTTATCTTTTTACTATTGATGCTGCATAGGCAGCATCAATAGTAAAAAGTTGGTGCAGGATGGGGCAACACACTGGCACTGACAGCTCCGCACACACATACAGCTCCACACACACACAGCACCCCACAGGCACACACACATACATACAGCTCCGCATACACACACACAGCTCCACAAGCATACAGCGCCACACACACACATACAGTGCTGCGCACACACATACAGCTCCAAACGAAGAAAAAATAGAAGTGCACTCAGCGGTCCTGAAATCACAATCTTTTAATCAGAACATGTGCAGGTAACTGAAGGGAGAACGTGGAACAGAAGGACGATGGCCGTTTCGCGCAACTGCACTTCTACGGGTCCATACAGCTCCACAAGCATACAGCGCCACACACACACAGCTCCACACACACATACAGCATCGCACACACATACAGCAACCCACAGACACACAGATACATACAGCTCCACACACACATACAGTGCCGCACATACAGCTCCACAAGCATACAGCATCACACACACACACACAGCTCTGCACAAACACACATACAGCTCCGTACACAAACACACAGCTCCGCACACACATACAGCTCCATGCACACACACAGCTCTGCACACACATAAACACATACAGCTCCGCTGCACACACACACACATACAGCCCCACACACATACAGCACTGCACAGACACACATATACATACAGCTCCACGCACACACACAGCTATGCACACACATACAGCACTGCACCGACACAGGTTCAGCTCCGCGCACACACTCACATACAGTTCCGCTGCCCACGCACACACACATACAGCTCCGCTGCCAGCACGCACACAGCCCCACACATGCAGCTCCGGAAACACACACACACATACAGCACTGCACAGACACACATACATACAGCTCCGCGCACACACACACATACAGCTCCGCTGCCCGTGCACGCACACACATACAGCTCTGCTGCCCGCACACACAGCCCTACACATGCAGCTCTGCACACACACACCATCGCACAGACACACACATACATACAGCTCCACGCACCCACACACACACATACAGCACCGCACAGACACAGACATACTTACAGCTCCGCGCACACACACACACATACAGCTCCGCTGCCCGCGCACGCACACACATACAGCTCCGCTGCCCACACACACAGACACACATACAGCACCGCACAGACACACACATACATACAGGAACGCACACACACACACCACCCCTGGCTCTGTTTGCTCCCAGGACCCAGATAGGGTGAGTGGGGGTGTATTATACACCACCCCCACCACTCACTCTCTGGATCCGTCTGCTGGGAGCAAAGATCAAACATATATCAAACATTCAAGGGCTGCTGTGTTTGCACGACTCCTCCAGCCTCAGGCACTACAGTCAGAAATGAGGCTGAGGAATGTGAGGGAAGGGAAGGGGTGAGGACCGTGAGGTGAGTCACAGACAGAGCCATGCAGCAGGCAACGCGCGGGCAGGAGCCAGGAGGGAGATCATTACAGAGACAGTACACTACTTACTGTGAATGCACTGCTCTACTGCGAGTCCTCCAGGGCAGCAATGTGTGTCCAGGAGAGGACCCAGGGTTGGGACACAGGGCGCCGCCTGTTGTGAATTCTGTGGCTGAATTCACTTCTGTGGTCACAAGTGGTATTGCAGTCTCTGGGCTTCCTCCCTCAGGTGTTTTGGTGAGCTCGTTGGCTGCCTTGCTATTTAGCTCCACCTGAGTCTGTCTTCCTTGCTCCTTGTCAATGTTCCAGTGTTGGATCTGAGCTACTGCATCTTTCCTTGGGCCTGCTGCTCTGCTAGATAAGTGCTTCTAGTTTGTTTTCTGTTTTTTCTGTCCAGCTTGCTATTAACTTTTGCTGGAAGCTCTGAGAAGCAAAGGAGTGCACCGCCGTGCTGTTAGTTCGGCACGGTGGGTCTTTTTGCCCCTTTGCGTGGTTTTCGTTTTAGGGTTTTTTGTAGACTGCATAGTTCTCTTTGCTATCCTCGCTCTGTCTAGAATATCGGGCCTCACTTTGCTGAATCTATTTCATTCCTACGTTTGTCTTTTCATCTTGCTAACAGTCATTATATGTGGGGGGCTGCCTATTCCTTTGGGGTATTTCTCTGAGGTAAGTCAGGCTTGTATTTCTATCTTCAGGCTAGTCAGCTCCTCAGGCAGTGCCGAGTTGCATAGGTAGTGATAGGCGCAATCCACTGCTGCTTATAGTTGTGTGAGGATAGATCAGGTACTGCAGTCTACAGAGATTCCACGTCTCAGAGCTCGTCCTATTGTTTTTGGTTATTGCTAGATCTCTGTATGTGCGCTGATTACTGCACGCTGTGTTGCCTGATTGCCAGCCATAACAGTACAAGGAGCCAAACCAATGATTCCCAATAGAGGGAAAAAAGAAACCCTGACAGCATTTTTTTTTCTTAGCTCTGTCTTCAGTCTTTTTTTTCCCCTAGACATTAGAGTGCTTCAGGACACAGCTGTAGACATGGATATTCAGGCTCTGTGCTCCTCAATGGATATTCTCGTTGTAAATGTACAAAAGTTTCAAGATACTATTGATCAGAAATCGATGCTAGAACCAAGAATTCCGATTCCTGATTTGTTTTTTGGTGACAGAACTAAGTTCCTGAGCTTCAGAAATAATTGTAAGCTATTTTTGGCCTTGAAACCTCATTCTTCTGGTAATCCTATTCAACAGGTTTTGATTATTATTTCTTTTTTGCGCGGCGACCCACAGGACTGGGCGTTTTCTCTTGCACCAGGAGATTCTGCATTGAGTAATGTTGATGCATTTTTCCAGGCGCTGGGATTGCTTTACGATGAGCCTAATTCAGTGGATCAGGCTGAGAAAAATCTGCTGGCTTTATGCCAGGGTCAGGATGATGTAGAAGTATATTGTCAGAAATTTAGGAAGTGGTCAGTACTCACTCTGTGGAATGAATCTGCACTAGCGGCTTTGTTCAGAAAGGGTCTCTCTGAAGCTCTTAAGGATGTAATGGTGGGATTTCCTATGCCTGCTGGTTTGAATGAGTCTATGTCCTTGGCCATTCAGATCGGTCGTCGCTTGCGCGAGCGTAAATCTGTGCACCATCTGGCGGTATTGTCTGAGAGTAAACCTGAGCCTATGCAGTGCGACAGGACTATGACTAAAGTAGAACGGCAAGAACACAGACGTCTGAACAGACTGTGTTTCTATTGTGGTGATTCTACTCATGCTATTTCTAATTGTCCTAAACGCACTAGGCGGTTCGATAGCTCTGCCGTTATTGGTACTGTACAGTCCAAATTCCTTTTGTCCATTACCTTAATGTGCTCTTTGTCATCGTATTCTGTCATGGCGTTTGTGGATTCAGGCGCTGCCCTGAATCTGATGGATTTGGATTATGCTAAACGTTGTGGATTTTTCTTGGAGCCTTTGCGGTGTCCTATTCCGTTGAGAGGAATTGATGCTACACCTTTGGCCAAGAATAAGCCTCAGTACTGGGCCCAGCTGACCATGTGCATTGCTCCTGCACATCAGGAAGTTATTCGCTTTCTGGTACTACATAATTTGCATGATGTGGTCGTGTTGGGGTTGCCATGGCTACAAACCCATAATCCAGTATTGGATTGGAACTCTATGTCGGTAACCAGCTGGGGTTGTCAGGGAGTACATGGTGATGTTCCATTTTTGTCTATTTCGTCATCCATTCCTTCTGACATCCCAGAGTTCTTGTCGGACTTTCAGGATGTATTTGAAGAGTCCAAGTCTGATGCCCTACCTCCGCATAGGAATTGTGATTGTGCTATCGATTTGATTCCTGGTAGTAAATTCCCTAAGGGTCGTTTATTTAATTTGTCCGTACCTGAACACACCGCTATGCGCAGTTATGTGAAGGAGTCCCTGGAGAAGGGACATATTCGCCCATCGTCGTCACCATTGGGAGCAGGGTTCTTTTTTGTAGCCAAGAAGGATGGTTCGCTAAGACCGTGTATTGATTACCGCCTTCTTAATAAGATCACTGTTAAGTTTCAGTATCCCTTGCCATTGATTTCTGACTTGTTTGCTCGGATTAAGGGGGCTAGTTGGTTTACTAAGATTGATCTTCGTGGTGCGTATAATCTGGTGAGAATCAGGCAGGGAGATGAATGGAAAACGGCATTTAATACGCCCGAGGGTCATTTTGAGTATCTGGTGATGCCGTTCGGACTTGCCAATGCTCCATCTGTTTTTCAGTCTTTTATGCATGACATTTTCCGTGAGTATCTGGATAAATTCTTGATTGTTTACTTGGATGACATTTTGATCTTCTCAGATGATTGGGAGTCTCATGTGAAGCAAGTCAGAATGGTTTTCCAGGTACTGCGTGCTAATTCCTTGTTCGTGAAGGGATCAAAGTGTCTCTTCGGTGTGCAGAAAGTTTCATTTTTGGGGTTCATCTTTTCCCCTTCTACTATCGAGATGGATCCGGTTAAGGTTCAGGCCATGCAGGATTGGACTCAGCCGACATCATTAAAAAGACTGCAGAAATTCCTGGGCTTTGCTAATTTTTATCGTCGCTTCATCTGTAATTTTTCTAGCATTGCCAGACCATTGACCGATTTGACCAAGAAGGGTGCTGATTTGGTTAATTGGTCTTCTGCTGCCGTGGAAGCTTTTCAGGAGTTAAAGCGTCGTTTTTGCTGTGCCCCTGTGTTGTGTCAACCTGATGTTTCTCTTCCGTTCCAGGTCGAGGTTGATGCTTCTGAGATTGGTGCAGGGGCGGTTTTGTCACAGAGAGGTTCTGGTTGCTCAGTGTTCAAACCATGTGCTTTCTTTTCCAGGAAATTTTCTGCTGCTGAGCGTAATTATGATGTGGGCAACCGAGAGTTGCTGGCCATGAAGTGGGCATTCGAGGAGTGGCGTCATTGGCTTGAGGGTGCTAAGCATCGCGTGGTGGTTTTGACTGATCATAAGAACCTTACTTATCTTGAGTCTGCCAAGCGCTTGAATCCTAGACAGGCCCGTTGGTCGTTATTTTTTGCTCGTTTTGATTTTGTGATTTCATACCTTCCGGGCTCTAAAAATGTGAAGGCGGATGCTCTGTCTAGGAGTTTTGTGCCCGACTCTCCGGGGTTATCTGAGCCGGCGAGTATCCTCAAGGAAGGAGTCATTGTGTCTGCCATCTCCCCTGATTTGCGGAGAGTGTTGCAGAAATTTCAGGCTAATAAACCTGATCGTTGTCCGGCCGAGAAACTGTTCGTCCCTGATAGGTGGACTAGTAAAGTTATCTCTGAACTTCATTGTTCGGTGCTGGCCGGTCATCCAGGAATCTTTGGTACTAGGGAGTTGGTTGCTAGATCCTTCTGGTGGCCATCTCTGTCGCGGGATGTGCGTGCTTTTGTGCAGTCCTGTGGAATTTGTGCTAGGGCTAAGCCCTGCTGTTCACGTGCCAGTGGGTTGCTTTTGCCCTTGCCGGTCCCGAAGAGGCCTTGGACACATATTTCGATGGATTTCATTTCTGACCTTCCCGTTTCTCAAAAAATGTCGGTCATTTGGGTGGTCTGTGATCGCTTTTCTAAAATGGTCCATCTGGTGCCCTTGGTTAAATTGCCTTCCTCCTCTGATTTGGTGCCTTTGTTCTTCCAGCATGTGATTCGTTTACATGGCATTCCTGAGAATATT
Source organism: Ranitomeya imitator (assembly GCF_032444005.1). Lineage (NCBI taxonomy): Eukaryota > Metazoa > Chordata > Amphibia > Anura > Dendrobatidae > Ranitomeya > Ranitomeya imitator. The sequence goes on from NC_091284.1 coordinate 441,080,603, forward strand.
GTTTCTGACAGAGGTTCCCAGTTTGTCTCGAGGTTCTGGCGAGCCTTTTGTGGTAGGATGGGCATTGACCTATCCTTCTCCTCGGCCTTCCATCCTCAGACTAATGGCCAGACCGAACGAACCAATCAGACCTTGGAAACATATCTGAGATGTTTTGTTTCCGCTGACCAGGATGATTGGGTGTCATTTTTGCCGTTGGCTGAGTTCGCCCTTAATAATCGGGCCAGCTCGGCTACCTTGGTCTCTCCATTTTTCTGCAATTCTGGGTTCCATCCTCGTTTCTCTTCAGGACAGGTTGAGTCTTCGGACTGTCCTGGTGTGGATTCTGTGGTGGACAGGTTGCAGCAGATCTGGACTCAGGTAGTGGACAATTTGACCTTGTCCCAGGAGAAGGCTCAGCTTTTCGCTAATCGCAGACGCCGTGTGGGACCCCGACTTCGTGTTGGGGATCTGGTTTGGTTATCTTCTCGTCATATTCCTATGAAGGTTTCCTCTCCTAAATTTAAACCTCGTTTTATTGGTCCGTATAGGATTTCTGAGATTCTCAATCCGGTGTCTTTTCGTCTGATCCTCCCAGACTCCTTTTCCATACATAATGTATTCCATAGGTCGTTGTTGAGGAGATACGTGGCACCTATGGTTCCATCTGTGGAGCCTCCTGCCCCTGTTTTGGTGGAGGGGGAATTGGAGTATATTGTGGAGAGGATTTTGGATTCTCGTGTCTCTAGACGGAAACTCCAGTATCTGGTCAAATGGAAGGGTTATGCTCAGGAAGATAATTCCTGGGTTTTTGCCTCTGATGTCCATGCCCCAGATCTTGTTCGTGCCTTTCATGTGGCTCATCCTGGTCGGCCTGGGGGTTCTGGTGAGGGTTCGGTGACCCCTCCTCAAGGGGGGGGTACTGTTGTGAATTCTGTGGCTGAATTCACTTCTGTGGTCACAAGTGGTATTGCAGTCTCTGGGCTTCCTCCCTCAGGTGTTTTGGTGAGCTCGTTGGCTGCCTTGCTATTTAGCTCCACCTGAGTCTGTCTTCCTTGCTCCTTGTCAATGTTCCAGTGTTGGATCTGAGCTACTGCATCTTTCCTTGGGCCTGCTGCTCTGCTAGATAAGTGCTTCTAGTTTGTTTTCTGTTTTTTCTGTCCAGCTTGCTATTAACTTTTGCTGGAAGCTCTGAGAAGCAAAGGAGTGCACCGCCGTGCTGTTAGTTCGGCACGGTGGGTCTTTTTGCCCTTTTGCGTGGTTTTCATTTTAGGGTTTTTTGTAGACTGCATAGTTCTCTTTGCTATCCTCGCTCTGTCTAGAATATCGGGCCTCACTTTGCTGAATCTATTTCATTCCTACGTTTGTCTTTTCATCTTGCTAACAGTCATTATATGTGGGGGGCTGCCTATTCCTTTGGGGTATTTCTCTGAGGTAAGTCAGGCTTGTATTTCTATCTTCAGGCTAGTCAGCTCCTCAGGCAGTGCCGAGTTGCATAGGTAGTGATAGGCGCAATCCACTGCTGCTTATAGTTGTGTGAGGATAGATCAGGTACTGCAGTCTACAGAGATTCCACGTCTCAGAGCTCGTCCTATTGTTTTTGGTTATTGCTAGATCTCTGTATGTGCGCTGATTACTGCACGCTGTGTTGCCTGATTGCCAGCCATAACAGCCGCCGCTCTCCACCTCAGCAGTCACAGTCACATTCCTCCGGGCACCAGTGAGGCTGTGAGCAGGGGGTCACTGTGTCTCAGCAGGGGGAGTAGGGAGAGTCGGCACCAGCACCACGTGTTCTGGCTGCCGCTCTGCTGCCCCCTGTCTTCAGGAAGGGACGCACAGGACTAGTATTTAAAAAAAAAGGAAAAAAAAACCTTGCTGAGGTGCCGCCCTCTCACCTGTCCCCGCCCTAGGCACGTGCCCTCAAGTGCCTAGTGGCAAATACGGCCCTGGTGGTGACCACGGCCCTGTGGGGGGAGTCAGCCCATTTAGGGAGGTATAAAAATGGCCTATGGTGGACATTCAGCAGCTGCAAATGGCGGAATTGGAGAAGTCAGTAAGAGGAAGCCAAAAGCAAGACATTTTCAGGCAAGCTACGTATCAGCAGGAGAAGGTGGGGCAAAATAATTTGAAATCCATGATTGGCTTAATCTTCCCTCCCTATCTATATCCCTTCTTCTGATGCAGCTGCGGCAACCTCTCCCTATGCTACAATCGGCAGAAGTAAGATGGCGGTCGGCGTGCACGCCCCTTTATAGCACCTGTGATGCCGCAGAAAGCAAGCCATTCACTGTCATGCCCTTCTCTAAGATGGTGGGGACCGAGACCTATGTCATCACGCTGCCCACACTCTGCATCCTCCTTCATTGGCTGAAAAATGGCGCTGAACGCGTCATACGAAACGTGACTTTGGCGTGAAGATTGACGACCTCATGACCGATCCCACACTAGGATCGGGTCGGGATCCTTGAAACCCGACTTTGCCGAAAGTCGGCGATTTTTGAATTTGTCCGATCCGTTTTGCTCAACCCTAATGGAGAGTATTATACAGGTGGGCCATTTATATGGATACACCTAAATAAAATGGGAATGGTTGGTGATATCAACTTCCTGTTTGTGGCACATTAGTACATGGGAGGGGGAACTGTTGTGAATTCTGTGGCTGAATTCACTCCTGTGGTCACAAGTGGTACTGCAGCTTCTGAGCTTCCTCCCTCAGGTGTTCTGGTGAGCTCGTTAACTGCTTCATTACTTAACTCCGCCTGATGCTGCTATCCTTGCTCCTTGTCAATGTTTCAGTGTTGGATCTGAGCTTCTCCTGATTGTTCCTGTGACCTGCTGCTCTGTATAGCTAAGTGCTTTTTGCTTTTTTGTTGCTTTTTTTCTGTCCAGCTTGTCTTTTGTTTTGCTGGAAGCTCTGAGACGCAAAGGGTGTACCGCCGTGCCGTTAGTTCGGCACGGTGGGTTTTTTTTTGCCCCCTTTGCGTGGTTTTGCTTTAGGGTTTTTTGTAGACTGCAAAGTTCGCTTTACTGTCCTCGCTCTGTCCTAGAATATCGGGCCCCACTTTGCTGAATCTATTTCATCCCTACGTTTTGTCTTTTCATCTTACTCACAGTCATTATATGTGGGGGGCTGCCTTTTCCTTTGGGGAATTTCTCTGGGGCAAGTCAGGCCTATTTTTCTATCTTCAGGCTAGCTAGTTTCTTAGGCTGTGCCGAGTTGCCTAGGTAGTTGTTAGGCGCAATCCACAGCCGCTTTTAGTTGTGTTTAGGATAGGATCAGGTGTGCAGTCTACAGAGTTTCCACGTCTCAGAGCTCGTTCTTGTATTTTTGGGTATTTGTCAGATCACTGTGTGCGCTCTGATCGCTAAGCACACTGTGTTTCTGGATTGCCTTCATAACACCTGTCATTAGCAAACATAACAGTACAAGGAGCCAAACTAATGATTCTCAATAGAGGGAAAGAAAAAGTTCTGACATCATTTTTTTTTTTTTCTGCTCTGTGTTCACTTTTTTTTTCCCCTAGACATTTGGGTGATTCTGGACACAGGTGTGGACATGGATATTCAGGGTCTGTACTCTTCAATGGATAATCTTGTTATAAATGTACAAAAAATTCAAGATACTATTGATCAGAAATCTATGTTAGAACCAAGAATTCCTATTCCTGATTTGTTTTTTGGAGATAGAACTAAGTTTCTAAGTTTCAAAAATAATTGTAAGCTATTTCTGGCCTTGAAACCTCATTCTTCTGGTAATCCTATTCAACAGGTTTTGATTATTATTTCTTTTTTGCGCGGCGACACTCAAGACTGGGCATTTTCTCTTGCGCCAGGAGACCCTGCATTGAGTAGTGTCGATGCGTTTTTCCTGGCGCTCGGATTGCTGTACGATGAGCCTAATTCAGTGGATCAGGCTGAGAAAAATTTGCTGGCTTTGTGCCAGGGTCAGGATGATATAGAAGTATATTGTCAGAAATTTAGGAAATGGTCAGTACTCACTCAGTGGAATGAATCTGCGCTGGCAGCTTTGTTCAGAAAGGGTCTCTCTGAGGCTCTTAAGGATGTCATGGTGGGATTTCCTATGCCTGCTGGTTTGAATGAGTCTTTGTCTTTGGCCATTCAGATCGGTCGACGCTTGCGCGAGCGTAAATCTGTGCACCATTTGGCGGTACTGCCTGAGGTTAAACCTGAGCCTATGCAGTGCGATAGGACTATGACTAGAGTTGAACGGCAGGAATACAGACGTCTGAATGGTCTGTGTTTCTACTGTGGTGATTCCACTCATGCTATTTCTGATTGTCCTAAGCGCACTAAGCGGTCCGCTAGGTCTGCCGTCATTGGTACTGTACAGTCCAAATTCCTTCTGTCCATTACCTTGATATGCTCTTTGTCGTCGTTTTCTGTCATGGCGTTTGTGGATTCGGGCGCTGCCCTGAATCTGATGGATTTGGATTATGCTAAACGTTGTGGGTTTTTCTTGGAGCCTTTGCGGTGTCCTATTCCATTGAGAGGAATTGATGCTACACCTTTGGCCAAGAATAAACCTCAATACTGGGCCCAGCTGACCATGTGCATGGCTCCTGCACATCAGGAAGTTATTCGCTTTCTGGTGTTGCATAATCTGCATGATGTGGTCGTGTTGGGGTTGCCATGGCTACAAACCCATAATCCAGTATTGGATTGGAATTCCATGTCGGTATCCAGCTGGGGTTGTCAGGGGGTACATGGTGATGTTCCATTTTTGTCGATTTCGTCATCCACCCCTTCTGAGGTCCCAGAGTTCTTGTCTGATTATCAGGATGTATTTGAAGAGCCCAAGTCCGATGCTCTACCTCCGCATAGGGATTGTGATTGTGCTATCAATTTGATTCCTGGTAGTAAATTCCCTAAAGGTCGATTATTTAATTTATCCGTGCCCGAACACGCCGCTATGCGCAGTTATGTGAAGGAATCCCTGGAGAAGGGACATATTCGCCCATCGTCATCACGACTGGGAGCAGGGTTCTTCTTTGTAGCCAAGAAGGATGGTTCGCTGAGACCGTGTATTGATTACCGCCTTCTTAATAAGATCACTGTTAAATTTCAGTATCCCTTGCCATTGTTATCTGACTTGTTTGCTCGGATTAAGGGGGCTAGTTGGTTCACTAAGATAGATCTTCGTGGTGCGTATAATCTGGTGAGAATCAGGCAAGGAGATGAATGGAAAACTGCATTCAATACGCCCGAGGGTCATTTTGAGTATCTAGTGATGCCGTTCGGACTTGCCAATGCTCCATCTGTGTTTCAGTCTTTTATGCATGACATCTTCCGTGAGTATCTGGATAAATTCCTGATTGTTTACTTGGATGACATTTTGATCTTCTCAGATGATTGGGAGTCTCATGTGAAGCAGGTCAGAATGGTTTTTCAGGTCCTGCGTGCTAACTCTTTGTTTGTGAAGGGATCAAAGTGTCTCTTCGGTGTGCAGAAAGTTTCATTTTTGGGGTTCATCTTTACCCCTTCTACTATCGAGATGGATCCAGTTAAGGTCCAAGCCATCCAGGATTGGATTCAGCCGACATCTCTGAAAAGTCTGCAAAAGTTCCTGGGCTTTGCTAATTTTTATCGTCGCTTCATCTGTAATTTTTCTAGCATTGCCAAACCATTGACCGATTTGACCAAGAAGGGTGCTGATTTGGTTAATTGGTCTTCTGCTGCTGTGGAAGCTTTTCAGGAGTTGAAGCGTCGTTTTTGTTCTGCCCCTGTGTTGTGTCAGCCAGATGTTTCTCTTCCGTTCCAGGTCGAGGTTGATGCTTCTGAGATTGGAGCAGGGGTGGTTTTGTCACAGAGAGGTTCTGATTGCTCAGTGATGAAACCATGTGCTTTCTTTTCCAGGAAGTTTTCGCCCGCTGAGCGTAATTATGATGTGGGCAATCGAGAGTTGCTGGCCATGAAGTGGGCATTCGAGGAGTGGCGTCATTGGCTTGAAGGAGCTAAGCATCGCGTGGTGGTATTGACTGATCATAAGAACTTGACTTATCTCGAGTCTGCCAAGCGCTTGAATCCTAGACAGGCCCGTTGGTCGTTATTTTTTGCCCGCTTCGACTTTGTGATTTCGTACCTTCCGGGCTCTAAAAATGTGAAGGCGGATGCTCTGTCTAGGAGTTTTGTGCCCGACTCTCCGGGTTTATCTGAGCCAGCGGGTATCCTCAAGGAAGGAGTCATTGTGTCTGCCATCTCCCCTGATTTGCGGCGGGTGCTGCAAAAATTTCAGGCGAATAAACCTGATCGTTGTCCAGCAGAGAAACTGTTCGTCCCTGATAGGTGGACTAATAAACTTATCTCTGAACTTCATTGTTCGGTGTTGGCTGGTCATCCTGGAATCTTTGGTACCAGAGAGTTAGTGGCTAGATCCTTCTGGTGGCCATCTCTGTCACGGGATGTACGTACTTTTGTGCAGTCCTGTGGGATTTGTGCTAGGGCTAAGCCCTGCTGTTCTCGTGCCAGTGGGTTGCTTTTGCCCTTGCCGGTCCCAAAGAGGCCTTGGACACATATTTCGATGGATTTCATTTCTGACCTTCCCGTTTCTCAAAAGATGTCAGTCATTTGGGTGGTCTGTGATCGCTTTTCTAAAATGGTCCATCTGGTGCCCTTGGCTAAATTGCCTTCCTCCTCTGATTTGGTACCTTTGTTCTTTCAGCATGTGGTTCGGTTGCATGGCATTCCTGAGAATATTGTTTCTGACAGAGGTTCCCAGTTTGTTTCAAGGTTCTGGCGAGCCTTTTGTGGTAGGATGGGCATTGACCTATCCTTTTCCTCGGCTTTCCATCCTCAGACTAATGGCCAGACCGAACGAACCAATCAGACCTTGGAAACATATCTGAGATGTTTTGTTTCTGCAGACCAGGATGATTGGGTGTCCTTTTTGCCGTTGGCTGAGTTCGCCCTTAATAATCGGGCCAGCTCGGCTACCTTGGTTTCTCCATTTTTTTGCAATTCTGGGTTCCATCCTCGTTTCTCTTCAGGACAGGTTGAGTCTTCGGACTGTCCTGGTGTGGATTCTGTGGTGGATAGGTTGCAGCAGATCTGGACTCAGGTAGTGGACAATTTGATCTTGTCCCAGGAGAAAGCTCAACTTTTCGCTAATCGCAGACGCCGTGTGGGTCCCCGACTTCGTGTTGGGGATCTGGTTTGGTTATCTTCTCGTTATATTCCTATGAAGGTTTCCTCTCCTAAATTTAAACCTCGTTTTATTGGTCCGTATAGGATTTCTGAGGTTCTCAATCCTGTGTCTTTTCGTTTGACCCTCCCAGACTCCTTTTCCATACATAATGTATTCCATAGGTCGTTGTTGCGGAGATACGTGGCACCTATGATTCCATCTGTTGAGCCTCCTGCCCCGGTTTTGGTGGAGGGGGAATTGGAGTATATTGTGGAGAAGATTTTGGATTCTCGTGTTTCTAGACGGAAACTCCAGTATCTGGTTAAATGGAAGGGTTATGCTCAGGAAGATAATTCCTGGGTTTTTGCCTCTGATGTTCATGCTTCCGATCTTGTTCGTGCCTTTCATGCGGCTCATCCTGGTCGGCCTGGGGGCTCTGGTGAGGGTTCGGTGACCCCTCCTCAAGGGGGGGGGTACTGTTGTGAATTCTGTGGCTGAATTCACTCCTGTGGTCACAAGTGGTACTGCAGCTTCTGAGCTTCCTCCCTCAGGTGTTCTGGTGAGCTCGTTAACTGCTTCATTACTTAACTCCGCCTGATGCTGCTATCCTTGCTCCTTGTCAATGTTTCAGTGTTGGATCTGAGCTTCTCCTGATTGTTCCTGTGACCTGCTGCTCTGTATAGCTAAGTGCTTTTTGCTTTTTTGTTGCTTTTTTTCTGTCCAGCTTGTCTTTTGTTTTGCTGGAAGCTCTGAGACGCAAAGGGTGTACCGCCGTGCCGTTAGTTCGGCACGGTGGGTTTTTTTTTGCCCCCTTTGCGTGGTTTTGCTTTAGGGTTTTTTGTAGACTGCAAAGTTCGCTTTACTGTCCTCGCTCTGTCCTAGAATATCGGGCCCCACTTTGCTGAATCTATTTCATCCCTACGTTTTGTCTTTTCATCTTACTCACAGTCATTATATGTGGGGGGCTGCCTTTTCCTTTGGGGAATTTCTCTGGGGCAAGTCAGGCCTATTTTTCTATCTTCAGGCTAGCTAGTTTCTTAGGCTGTGCCGAGTTGCCTAGGTAGTTGTTAGGCGCAATCCACAGCCGCTTTTAGTTGTGTTTAGGATAGGATCAGGTGTGCAGTCTACAGAGTTTCCACGTCTCAGAGCTCGTTCTTGTATTTTTGGGTATTTGTCAGATCACTGTGTGCGCTCTGATCGCTAAGCACACTGTGTTTCTGGATTGCCTTCATAACACCTGTCATTAGCAAACATAACAGGGAACACTTTTCAAGATGGGTGGTGACCATGGCGGCCATTTTGAAATTGGCAAAGTAAAGTTGGATCCAAAAAGGCAGACTTCAAAATAGTCGCCATGGTCACCACATCTTGAAAAGTTTTTCCCCTCCCCTATACTAATGTGCCACAAACAGGAAGTTGATATCACCAACCATTCCCATTTTATTTAGGTATATCCATGTAAATGGCCCACCCTGTACTATGTGGAAGATGATGGGGTGTATTATACTAACCAAGTAAAATGCTGCCTATTCATCAAATCATTGGATTTTGCTTATGCCGAATCATTGTACTCAGCAGCACATTGCCTGGTGAAAACTGCAGGTATGCTGCTGAAAACATGATACTGAATGGGGACAGATTGATCTACTAGTGATCGTCCTGTGCCCATCATCCTTCCTCAACCAGTGTAGAGAGGCTGGGAAACAAACATTGACTCACTTCAATATTGTCGTCACGCTTGTTTAACAGACAGAACTCAGCTCATGTAAATACAACTGAAATGTGTGATGGTCCAATATTTTAGCATTTGGGGCCCTATTTTAATCTTTTGTCCAGGGCCCGACTTTGTATAAAACTGGCCCTGTATACACAGCACATCTATTGCATAGGATTTACCAGATGCTCTTTAACCTCTTCACCCTGATACCTGTTTTCACCTTCCTGACCAGGCCAATAGTTTTAGTTCTGACCACTATCAATTTATGAAGTTATAACTCTGGAATGATTCAATGGATCCCACTGTTTCTGAGACTGTTTTTTGTGACATATTGTACTTCATGATAGTGGTAAAAAATTTCTTTGATATGACTTGCATTTATTTGTGAAAAAAAATGGAAATTTGGCAAAAATTGTGAAAATTTCGCAATTTCCAAACTTTTAATTTTTATGCCCTTAAATCAGAAAGTCATATCATACAAAAGATTTATTAAATAACATTTCCCACGTGAAAACTTTACATCAGCACAATTTTTGAAACATAATTTTTTTTTGTTAGGAAGCTATAAGAGTTAAAACATTTTAGGGACTTCTCATTTTTACAACAAAATTTGCAAACCATTTTTTTAGGGACCACCTCACATTTACTTTTATTTCACAAAAATTTCCTTTTAGACCTAATATTTTTATAGTTTTGCAATGGAAACAGGAGAAAATGGACCATAGAACTTGTTGTGCAATTTCTTCTGAGCATGCTGATACCCCATATGTGGGGGAAATCTACTATTTGGGCATATGGCAGGGCTTGGAAGGGAAGGAGCGCCATTTCACTGTTTGAATGTAAAATCTGCTGGCATAATTAGCGGATGCGATGCCATGTCATGTTTGGAGAGCCATTGATGTGCCTAAACAATGGAAACAACCAAGAAGTGACACCATTTTGGAAATTAGACCACTTAGGGGACTTATCTAGATGTGTATTGAGCACCTTGAACCCACAGGTGCTTCATAGAAGTTTATTAAGTAGAGCCGTGAAAATGAAAAAAATCTAATTTTTCACAGATAAATCTTTTTAAGCTCCAAAGTTTGCATATTTATAAGGGTAGCAGGAGAAATTGCTCCATAATATTTGTGCAATTTCTCCTGAGTACATCTATACCCAATATGTGGAGGTAAACAACTGTTTGGGTGCAGAGTAGGACTTGGAAGGGAAGAAATGCCATATTATAGTGCAGATCTTGCTGCACTTGTTTGAGAATGCCATGTTACAGTGGCAGAGGTGGCAACACAGCAGAAGTCACCCCATTTTACAAGCAAAACCTCAATTAATTGATCTAGGGGTGCAGTGACTATATTGACACTACAAGTGTGTCACAGACTTTTATACCATTGGGCAATGAAGATAAAATAATTTATATTTTTACCACCAAGATTGTGTGTTAGCCCCAAGTTTTATATTTTCATACTGAATAATGGATATAATTGGCACCATAATTTGTCTCACAATTTCTACTGAACTTGGCAATGCCCCATATGTGGCTGTACAGTACTTCTTAGCCTTAGGCCGGTTTCACACGTCAGTGGCTCCGGTACGTGATGTGACAGTTTCCTCACGTACCGGAGACACTGACTCACGTAGACACATTAAAATCAATGTGTCTCTGCACATGTCAGCATGTTTTCACAGACCATGTGTCCGTTTGGAAAACACGGACACATGTCAGTGTTCGTGGGAGCACACGGATCACATGGACCCATTAAAGTCGTGAGTATTTTTTTTTTTTTTATCAGATAGATTTTTATTATCCGCAAAGAATAAACAATCAGAATATTTCTCATGGCAATGTTTCATTAAACATTTACAGATAACTTTTTCCCCCCCGACCCAGAGCCCCCCCACCCTGCCCAACCCGAGACCTCAGCCAGAGCCACCCCACTTCCCATCATCATACAACCATTTGAATAAACATCCGTTATATTTCCATTGAATACTAGGTTCCCTATATTCTCATTTATCATCCTAATTCAAGTCCATCCACGGTTGCCACAGCTTGTGGAAGATGTCCAGCTTATTCCTTTTGGTGTAGATACTTTTCTCCAAAGTAAGTATATGCTCCGCTTGCTTAAGAAAGTCTCTTCTTGTTGGAGGTTCCTCTCTAATCCAAAATTTGGCGATCAATTTCCTAGCAATGAATAACAATCGTGCAATAGCTATTTTAAACATGTTGTCCGTAACAATTTCCTCCACATATCCCAATATGCAAGTCAGTGGAACCCTAGGGACAGAACATCCATACACCAGTTCAATACGATTTAAAACAACTATCCAGAAGGAGGACAGTCTAGGGCACTGCCACATCATATGCAATATCCCCGCCTGGGATTGTGAGCACCGAGGGCAGTCCGAGTTCTGCCTAAGCCCAGCCTTGAACAACCTGTCAGGGGTTCTATAGGCCCTATGGATTACGAATAACTGTGATAGCCTGCCTGGTTCACTCATTGATATCTTGGGCACATATTCTAGGACCGACTCCCATCTATCATTGTCAATTATTCCCAATTCAGCTTCCCATTTCCCTTTGGCTCGGATGGGATATTTTTCCAGGAAAGAAAAAAGTAGAAACCCATATATTTCTGAAATCGCCCCCTTCGTGCAGCTATTCTTAAGGATATAGTCGATCATGAGATCAATCTGTACCACTATGGCTCCCCTTTTATTCTGTGCCTGATAAGCATGAGAGATACGATTATACTGGAACAATTCAGACCGTGGCAACTGAAATTCTTCCTGCAACTCCTCAAATGTTTTAAGTCTGCCCTGACTTATCAGCTGCCCCAGCCATTTAATACCTGCTGCAGACCAAAAGTGAAAACCCTCCCTCTGCCTAAATTCCGGTAGATAAATGTTGTCCCAAATAGGCGAGAATCTGGTGAACCCACTCACTTCCCTAATGAGTTTGACTTTTTCCCATACTCTGTGAATTAATTTGATAGTGCACCCATGTGAACCCATTTTTTTGAATTGTCCTCCCTCCAAACTGTCACTCAAAACGTCTGCCTGTAGTAAGAACCTCAAGCTATTAGGTATTTGCACACTCCCTGCCTCCTCCCCCCATCCTTTGAGATGTTGACACTGTGCTGCTAAGAAGTATAGCCATGGATTAGGAAGTGCAAGACCCCCCTCTGTTTTGGCCCTCTGAAGTATCTCCTGTTTAAACCTAGGACTCTTTCCTCCCCATATTAATTCCCCAAACAAAGACCTAATCTTACGGAATCTGCATTGTGTAATCCAAATGGGAGAGTTATGTAGCACGTACAACAACTGTGGCATTACAATCATCTTTAAGAGGTTCACCCTACCAACCACCGATAAATGTAATTTGTTCCATGCCGCAATCTTGGTACGAATTTTCTGCATTAATGGACTTAAATTCAGTTCCTCAAAGGTAGTTAGAGGAAGAGCAATCTGAATACCCAAATATTTGAATTTTTGAACAATCTTTAATTTTGTGGTTATCGCCCTCTCTCCACTGCCCATACTGTCCCCCTCAATCAACAACATACAAGACTTATCCCAGTTTATTGTGAGACCCGAAAACCGACCAAACTCCTCAATCAAAGCAACCGCATTGCACAGGGACCTTTCAGAATCCTCCAGGAACAACAAAATATCGTCAGCATATAATGCAATTTTGTCTTCCCTCCTACCATAGATGTAACCTCTAACCTCCTGAGCACCTCTTATTTTAGCCGCTAACGGCTCCACGGCCAGAGCGAAGAGCAACGGGGACAGCGGACACCCCTGTCTGGTACCCCTAAACAGCGGGAAACTCTCTGACAAATTATTATTAACTCTAATTTTTGCCATTGGGAACGAGTACAGCAACTTAACCCAGGAGATGAATTTTGGACCAAACCCCAGGCGATCCAGTACCGACCACAAGTAACTCCACTCCACACAATCAAAGGCCTTGTGGGCATCTAAAGACACCACAACTCTTTTTCCGGCATTGTCTGCAGGAATTTGCATATTTAAAAATAGCCTTCTCAAGTTAATTGCCGTGGATTTATTGGGCATAAAGCCAGACTGGTCTGGGTGAATCAATTTATCGATCACTTGGGTCAGCCTGTTCGCCAGGGCCTTCGCCAAAATCTTTATGTCAGCCGTTAGAAGTGAAATTGGTCTATACGACTCCGGCTGTTGAGGATCTTTATCAGCTTTAGGAATAACCACCACGATGGCCTCTCTCATTGATGGGGGCAGCACTCCCCTCTCCAACGACTCAGAGAACACTCGCTCCAATTTGGGCATTAACTCTGCATTAAGAATTTTATAAACCTCTACTGGGATACCGTCCGTCCCCGGAGCCTTGCCCCCCGCCATATTCGCCAAAGCCGCCTTCAATTCTTCCTCCCCAAGCGGTCTATCCATCCACTCCCTTTCCTCTCTACCTAGTCTGGGTAAGTCAACCTCTTTCAGATATCTATTCATTTCCTCAGGACTTTTATCCACCCTAGAGGAATATAATTTACTATAAAATCTCCGAAAAACGTCTAAAATTTCCCCCCCCTGAGTAACCGTTTTACCTTCCTCTGTTCTTATGGAGTATACATGTGAAGAATCCCGCTGCGCAGAAACCACCACCGAGAGCAAATGTCCTACCTTCTCTCCCTCAGAATAAAATGTTTCCTTTTGAAAGGCTCTCAACCTATCTGCCCTACGCATATGGAGTTCATCGACCGCTACCTGAGCCGCCCTCATACGAAGTTGTGCTTCTCTTGAATTCTGAGAGGCCAGTGTCTCTTCCGCCACCCTCAGTTCCTCCATCACTGCATTGTCTTGAATTTTAGACTTAGTTTTATGTCTCGAGATGTCCCGGAATAAAATTCCTCTCAGGTATGCCTTCATGGTGTCCCACACTACAAGATTCCCCGCACTCCCTTCATTTATCCTGAAAAACTCCCCGAGTTCAGTTCCCACCTGTTCCATATCCAAATACTGTAGCCAGGAGGGGTGAAATTTCCATCCCAACCCCGTCAGACCACTCTTCCCAGTCATTTGTACAGAGACCAGTACTGGGCTATGGTCCGATATTACTCTAGGCCTATACTCCACCTCATGTATTAGATTATTCACCCCCCCATTTCCCAAAGCCACATCAATGCGAGATAAAGATCCGTATGTTGCTGAATAACATGAGTAGGCATATGTCCTAGGATTACGCACCCGCCACAAATCTATCCATCCTATTTCTCTTAGATAATTTCCAAAAGGAGTAGAGTTCCCTTCACTTCTCAACTCTGCATGTCTACCCTTGTCCCAGTGATCATTAGATATATTGTTCACATCCCCCACTATAAGGAGGGGCACCCCATCCCACCTACCCGTAATTTCCAGAATCTCCTGTATCTTTTTCTTGGAATATGGTGGTGGAATATAAATTGACACAATACAAATTAACCTGTTAAATATCTTGCATACTAAAAACACAAATTGGCCGTCTTTATCGGTGGTTACCTCAATCTCTTCAAACGGAACACTAACGTGTATCAAAATTGACACACCTCTGGCATAATTTGAGAACGTTGAGTGATACGCCTTTCCCACCCATCTCTTCTGTAGAATAGCAACCTTTTCCTTCACTAGGTGAGTTTCCTGCAGACATATCACTGAAGGCCTCTGTTTCAGTACATATTGGAAAATAGCTGTTCTTTTAGTAGCATTTGCAAGGCCCCTAACATTCCAACTTAGGATTTTAACCTCCCCACCCATTATAGCTTATAGAAACAATGAATGAGTTCAAGCTCCCTAAGGTCTCAACCCCAACTCCCACCCCCTCCCTCCTCCCCCCCCCCATCCCCAATTCCCAACTGAAATAACTCTCTATCTCTCCCCTCTCTTTAAGCCCACCCAACTCCTCTCTACTCTTAGAATATCAAAATAAACTCTCCCTCTCAATTTGAGATCTGGGAACGCTGTTTCACAGCCTAACGATAAAAACTCTGCGTTCCTTCAGCTCCCCCGCCCACCATAGCCAAAATGCAAATTTCGTTGCGCCGCCGAACACAACCTGATGATATCAATATACCATAAAGTCACAGTATAAGTACCAGTTAACTATCAAACCAAACATAACAGTGAAGGGTTAACAATTGCCTCAGTAGCACTTAAATCAGTTTCAGCGGGTCTGCCCCGTTTTGACATGCTTAGTATTGAGATCCAGCCATTGTGACGCCTCCTCTGGATTTTGGAAAAAATGCACCCGATCCAGAGCCACCACCCTTAATTTTGCTGGGTAAATCATTGAATAACGGACATCTAAGTCTCGCAACCTCCTCTTGACCTCTCCAAACTTCATCCGAAGCTTTTGGACCGCCGCAGAGTAATCCGGATAAAGGGAGACCCGATTACCATCAATGGTCAGCTCATCACAATTCCTGGCTTTCCTCAACAAAATGTCTCGGTCCTGATAGTTCAGAATTTTAGCCAAGATAACTCTTGGGGCCGAGCCGGGGGGGAGGGGTCTGGTGGGCACACGGTGCGCTCTTTCAACGGCAAACATCTTAGTAAGGCCATCTCCACCCACAGCGTTTTTTAGCCATGCCTCAATATAAGCCGTGGGGTTGCTCCCTTCCGCCTTTTCTGGGACCCCCACAATCCTTAGGTTGTTCCTGCGGGATCGGTTTTCAAGGTCATCAGTCTTAAACTCCAGATCAGCAATACGTTGAATATACTTTTTTTCCCTGTTTAACAATTCACCAATCCGATCTTCTGCACTCCCAACCCTTTCTTCCACCTCTTCCACTCTCTTTTCAACTTTACGCATAGCAGAGTTTAAAGCGACCATCTCTCCCTTTAATTCATCCGCTCGTAGGTTTAGAGCCCCCAGGGCAGACTTACAGTACATCACCACTGAAAATATGTCCTTCAGAGTCGGCTCCTCCATTTCTGGCATGTCAGACTGTGCAGGCAGAACAGCTCCTGCGGCCCTTGTAGGAGATCCCTGGTCTGACCCACTGCACTGTAGCTGAGCCCCTCCTTCCTGCTGATCTCCGGGGGCACCAGCTGCTCCAGACTCCACACTTCCAGCCTCTGACTGTAGATTTACAGCCTCCTCTGACCTGGCAAATCGCTCCAACTTAGCAATCACATCCATCTTCCTCTGATAAGCAGCGCTTGCCCTCGCCGCCTCCTCTGCAGTCTCAGCGCCATCTTGGGCCTGTGAGCTTCCCGCAGCTGTCAGCTCCTTCTGTCTCCTGCGTGTCATCCTCAGATAAGATTCCGTTCCTTCGGGTCACACCTCGCTCCCCGAGACTATGTGCACTCCTGAGAGTATGATTTGCGCTCGGCGGCGCCTCTAAGGGGTTAATACAGAGATAATGAAGCGGGAGAGCTCTGTTGCACGTCTGTTCACATCGCCTGCTAGGCCACGCCCCCAAAGTCGTGAGTATTTTAAGAACAGCGGGCGGGCGCACAGGGGGTGGGAGGGGGGTGGGGACATGGACCTTTATTTAAAACACCACAAAACAAAAAAAAAAAGGATTTTTCATATCTTCTTTCCAGCGAACGCTGCTGGAAAGAAGATATGAATGGCAGCTTCAGCACCACGTGGGGGGGACAGCGCTTACTGTAGCGCTGTCTCCTGCACGGCACACGGACTGCACACAGACAGCGTCCGTGTGCGATACGTGTTTTACACGGACCCATTGACTTTAATGGGTCCGTGTAATCCGTGCGCTCCCACGAACACTGACATGTCTCCGTGTTTGGCATTGGCACACGGAGACACGGTCCGCAAAAAATCAATGACATCTGCACAGATGCATTGATTTGAATGTGTCTACGTGTGTCAGTGGCTCGGGTACGTGAGGAAACTGTCACCTCACGTACCGGAGCCACTGACGTGTGAAACCGGCCTAAAACTGTCCCACTAGTTAACCTCTTCAGTGAACACCATAAAAAAATAAAAACTAGGCAAAAAAATAATGCTTTAACATCGTACCGCCAAACAAAAAGTGCACTAAAACGCGATCAAAAAGACAAATGTTAATAAAAATGGTACCGCTAAAAACGACATCTTGTGCTGCAAAAAACAAGCCAACACAGTGCTCCATCAGCAGAACAAAGAAAAAAGTTATAGCTTTCAGAATAAAGCAATGCAAAAATGATTATTTTTTCTATAAAAGTTTTTATTCTGTAAAAGCGCCAAAACACAAAGAAATACAGTTAGGGCCAGAAATATTTGGACAGTGACACAATTTTCGCGAGTTGGGCTCTGCATGCCACCACATTGGATTTGAAATGAAACCTCTACAACAGAATTCAAGTGCAGATTGTAACGCTTAATTTGAAGGGTTGAACAAAAATATCTGATAGAAAATGTAGGAATTGTACACATTTCTTTACAAACACTCCACATTTTAGGAGGTCAAAAGTAATTGGACAAATAAACATAACCCAAACAAAATATTTTTATTTTCTATATTTTGTTGCAAATCCTTTGGAGGCAATCACTGCCTTAAGTCTGGAACCCATGGACATCACCAAACGCTGGGTTTCCTCCTTCTTAATGCTTTGCCAGGCCTTTACAGCCGCAGCCTTCAGGTCTTGCTTGTTTGTGGGTCTTTCCGTCTTAAGTCTGGATTTGAGCAAGTGAAATGCATGCTTAATTGGGTTTAGATCTGGAGATTGACTTGGCCATTGCAGAATGTTCCACTTTTTGGCACTCATGAACTCCTGGGTAGCTTTGGCTGTATGCTTGGGGTCATTGTCCATCTGTACTATGAAGCGCCGTCCAATCAACTTTGCAGCATTTGGCTGAATCTGGGCTGAAAGTATATCCCGGTACACTTCAGAATTCATCCGGCTACTCTTGTCTGCTCTTATGTCATCAATAAACACAAGTGACCCAGTGCCATTGAAAGCCATGCATGCCCATGCCATCATGTTGCCTCCACCATGTTTTACAGAGGATGTGGTGTGCCTTGGATCATGTGCCGTTCCCTTTCTTCTCCAAACTTTTTTCTTCCCATCATTCTGGTACAGGTTGATCTTTGTCTCATCTGTCCATAGAATACTTTTCCAGAACTGAGCTGGCTTCTTGAGGTGTTTTTCTGCAAATTTAACTCTGGCCTGTCTATTTTTGGTATTGATGAATGGTTTGCATCTAGATGTGAACCCTTTGTATTTACTGTCATGGAGTCTTCTCTTTACTGTTGACTTAGAGACAGATACACCTACTTCACTGAGAGTGTTCTGGACTTCAGTTGATGTTGTGAACGGGTTCTTCTTCACCAAATTAAGTATGCGGCGATCATCCACCACTGTTGTCATCCGTGGACGCCCAGGCCTTTTTGAGTTCCCAAGCTCACCAGTCAATTCCTTTTTTCTCAGAATGTACCCAACTGTTGATTTTGCTACTCCAAGCATGTCTGCTATCTCTCTGATGGATTTTTTCTTTTTTTTCAGCCTCAGGATGTTCTGCTTCACCTCAATTGAGAGTTCTTTTGACCGCATGTTGTCTGCTCACAGCAACAGCTTCCAAATGCAAAACCACACACCTGGAATCCACCCCTGACCTTTTAACTACTTCATTGATTACAGGTTAACGAGGGAGACGCCTTCAGAGTTAATTGCAGCCCTTAGAGTCCATTGTCCAATTACTTTTGGTCCCTTGAAAAAGAGGACGCTATGCATTACAGAGCTATGATTCCTAAACCCTTTCTCCGATTTGGATGTGGAAACTATCATATTGCAGCTGGGAGTGTGCACGTTCAGCCCATATCATATATATAATTGTATTTCTGAACATGTTTTTGTAAACAGCTAAAATAACAAAACTTGTGTCACTGTCCAAATATTTCTGGCCCTAACTGTATATAAATTGGGTATCGCTGTAATCGTACTGACCCAAATAATAATGTTGCCTTATCAATTTTACCACATGTAGAGTGGTATAAAAAAAACGCCAAAAAGCAATTCCTGAATTGCTGGTTTTTGTTCATTTTGTCTCCCAAAAATCGGAATAGAAAGGGATCAAAAAAGTCATGTGCCTGAAAATGGTACCAATAAAAGCATCAGCTTGTCCCACAATAAATCAAGCCATAACATGATTCTGTCAGCCTAAATATGAAAAAATTATAGCTCTCAAAATATGGTGATGCAAAAACCAGGTCTCACAATAAAAAAGTGTATTTTAGTGTGTCAGCTGCCAAACATAAACCCCCCCAAAAAAATCTGGTATCACTGAAATAGCACCGACCTGAACGATAAAGTCGCCTAATCACTTATAGGGCATGAGGAACAGCATAAAAAATAAATAAAACTAATTCTTCACATGCTGTTGATTTTTTCATTCAGCCTCCCAAAGATTGCAGTAAGGCTTGGTGCATATTTATCCTGCGCTCTACGCTGAGAGCTAACAATGGAATTGCCGTGTAAATCTCTGAAATACGTGACACAGACGAAACCCCGGCAGAAGATTCCCTATAATGAGGCAAATGGAGGCACTGTGAACGCCATAGGATCTGTGATCCATCGGTGTCCGTCCTTTTTAGGATTGCATAAAAGTGCCGTCGGCCACATTCTCGTGCACTTCTGAAAAGAAGGACCCTGCTGAACCGAGGCCAGACGGAGTCCAGAGTAACTCTGCGGCCTCATTATTGTAAATTGATCCATTGGAGGTTTCATTTGTCACGTCACTTTTAGATTTACATGGAAACCTCAAATTAAGTGGTCAGTGCAGAGCGCCGGATAAATGTGATCCCCAAATGTTATGTAAAATGTTCCCAATAAAAGCTTCAACTCAGTCCACAAAAAAGCAAGTCCCCACTCAGGTCTATCATCTGTTAATGGAAATATAGGGGGCTTCCACGTTATTGGTAGCACAAAGGCTCTGGAAAAGCGAAATTACTTCTCAACCCTTAAAATAAATTTAGCAAGTTTTCTGCTCCCAAATCCAAATGCCCCTCCCATCTGAGCCCCAGTGTGCCTAAGGCCGGTTTCACACGTCAGTGGCTCCGGTACGTGAGGTGACAGTTTCCTCACGTACCGGAGCCACTGACACACGTAGACGCATTAAAATCAATGCATCTGTGCAGATGTCATTGATTTTTTGCGGACCGTGTCTCCGTGTGCCAAACACGGAGACATGTCAGTGTTCGTGGGAGCGTACGTATTACACGGACCCATTAAAGTCAATGGGTCCGTGTAAAACACGTACCGCACATGGACGTTGTCCGTGTGCAGTCCGTGTGCTGTGCAGGAGACAGCGCTCCAGTAAGCGCTGTCCCCCCCACAAGCCGCGATTCATATCTTCTGTGCAGCAGCGTTTGCTGTAAAGAGGATATGAATAATCCATTTTTTGTGGTTTTTCGTGTATAAAATAAAGCTCCATGTGCCCACCCCCTGTGCGCCCCCCCGCTGTTCTGAAAATACTCACCCAGCTCCCTCATTGGCTGTCGCTGCTTCCTGTCCTGGCCGCACCTTCTACTGTATGCGGTCACGTGGGGCCGCCGATTACAGTCATGAATATGCGGCTCGACCTCCCATAGGGGTGGAGTTGAATATTCATTACTGTAAATGAGCGGCCCCACGTGACCGCATATAGTAGAAGGTGCGGCCAGGACAGGAAGCAGCGACAGCCAACGAGGGAGCTAGGTGAGTATTTTCAGAACAGCGGAGGGGGGCGCACAGGGGGTGCGCCCCCCTCCGCAAAACCACAAAAAACCACAAAAAAAAATGGATTATTCATATCTTCTTTACAGCAAACGCTGCTGCACAGAAGATATGAATCGCGGCTTCAGCACGATGAAGGGGACAGCGCTAAACTTTAGCACTGTCTCCTGCACGCTCTGTGTGGTACCCAGTGGGCACATGGGTGGCACAAGTGTGCCACACTGATGTGCCACAGAAACGCAGGGGCACACGGACACGGATAATTCCGGTACCGATTTTTTCCGGTACCGGAATTATCTGGATGTGTGGGACTGCCCTAAACCACATTTAGCACCCACATGTTTGACATTTTTGAAGTGATGACAGCCCACCTAATTTACAGGTGCGTGTCTCCAGAAGCATGAGCTGGGCATCATGTGCTGGTCACTATAATAGCAGTTTGCAATTTTCAAGCAGCAACATCCAATGCTGCTTGTTTCTGGAAAATGCCCATGGAGTCAAAGTCATTACTACACCTGTAGCTAAATTTCCAAAATGGGGTCCTTTGAGGGGGGTTCTGCTTTTCTAGCACTTAGGGGCTTTTTATATGGAATCTGCAAACTATTCTAGGAAAGTTTGCATTGCAGGACGCAAAGAGCGCTCCATCCCTCCCAAGTCTCTCTGTAAGGCCTGTCCCACACGTCCAGATAACTCCGGTACCGGAAAAATCGGTACCGGAGTTATCCATGTCCGTGTGTCCGTGTGCTCACATGGCACATCAGTGTGGCACACGTGCGGCAGCCATGTGCCGTCCGTGTGCCGACTGGGTACCACACGCACCATGCAGGAGACAGCGCTAGAGTTAAGCGCTGTCCCCTGCTTTGGGTGCTGAATCCAGAATTCATTCCTTCTTCCCAGCAGCGTTCACTGGAGAGAAGGAATGATAAATCATTGTCTTTTTATTTTTTTTGTTTAAAATAAAGTTCCCGGTAATCTCCCCCCTCCCGCCCGCCCGCTGGCATTAAAATACTTACCCAGCTCCCTCGGCGCATCCTCTCAGTGTCACTGCTTGTCCTATATGAGCGGTCACGTGGTGTCGCACATTACAGTGATGAATATGCGGCTCCACCCCTATGGGAGGTAGAGCTGCATATTCATGACTGTAATCGGTGGCACCACGTGACTGCTCATACAGTAGAAGGTGCGGCCAGGACAGGAAGCAGCGCCAGCCAGCGAGGGAGCCGGGTGAGTATTTTAAGAACAGCGGGCGGGCGCACAGGGGGTGGGAGGGGGGTGGGGACATGGACTTTTATTTTAAACACAAGAAACAAAAAAAAAGGATTATTCATATCTTCTTTACAGCAAACGCTGCTGCAGAGAAGATATGAATCGCGGCTTCAGCACCAGATGCAGGGGACAGCGCTAAACTTTAGGGCTGTCTCCTGCATGGTGCGTGTGGTACCCACTGGGCACACGGGCGGCACACGTGTGCCACATGTGTGCCACAGAAACGCATGGGCACACGGACACGGATAATTCCGGTACCGATTTTTTATCTGGACGTGTGGGACTGCCCTAACAGAGCGGGTCGTTACGGACATGGTGATATCAAATATGTGTACTTTTATTATTTTTTATTTACATAAACAAATGTATTTATTGGAAAAATATTTGTTTATTTTTTTCATTATTTGGGAATTAAAAAAAAAATATTTTCATACTTTTTAATTTTTTTTTCACTTTTTACATTGTCCCATTCTGAGACATCACTGTATAGTGTCAGATTGCTGATCTGATACTCTGCACTGCAGAGTATCAGATCAGCATTTGACAAGCATTGAAGAAGGCATGTCAGAGCCTGTTCTCACTGCTGACAGTGACATCCGAGGGAGTTAAATGCCTACTATCAGGGCTCCTTTCCACTTGCAAGATAATCGTCCATGTCTCGCATGTGAAAACCAAGCTCTGGCTCTGGCACTTGGGAGCGGAGCGTGCGGCTCCATGTGTTGCTATGCAGCCGCACTCTCCTCTCTGGAGTGCCGGCGCCACAGCTTGGTTTTCACATGCGAGACACGGACGTTTATCTCGCAAGTGGAAAGGAGCCCTTAGGAAATGTGTCCACGTTCAGGATTGCATCAGGATTTGGTCAGGATTTTATGCAGGTAAAATCTGCACCAAATCTGCACCTGAGGTCACTGGCAGGTCACCTGCGTTGTCCTTGCGTTGTTTCTGCAATGTAAGGACATGCTGCGTTCTTAAAAGTCGCGCCGCATGTGCGTTTTCGTGGGTCTGCCGCATGCGTCTTTTAATGCATAGTGGAGACGGGATTTCATGAAATCCCCTCCAATATGCTGTAACATCTGGACGCTGCGTTTTTCAAGTATTTCCTGAACGTGGAAACATACCCTTAGGCTGTGGTCACAATAGCAGAATTTGGTCAGTACTTTACATCAGTATTTGTAAGCCAAAACCAAGAGTGGGTGATAAATGCAGAAGTGGTGATATGTTTCTATTATACTTTTCCTCTATTTGTTCCACTCCTGCTTTTGGCTTACAAATACTGATGTAAAATACTGACCAACTACTGCTAGTGTGACGGCAGCCTTAGGCTACTTTCACACTTGCTTCAGTACGGGTCCGTCGCTAAGCGTCGGGCCGATGTACCAATGCACGTTGTGAAATTTGTGCATGACTTGGGCAGCGGATGCAGTTTTTCAATGCATCCACTGCCCATTCTGAAGGCCAGGGAGGAGGGGGCGGAGTACCGTCCGCACATGCGTGGTAGAAAATGGAGGACGCGACGTACAAAAAAACGATCACTTGAACGTTTTTTCGTGATGACGGTCCACCAAAACACGACGGATCCGTTGCACGACGGACGCCTTGTGTGGCCATCCATCGCTAATACAAGTCTATGGGAAAAAAACGCATCCTGCGGGCACATTCGCAGGATCGTTTTTTTCCCAAAATGACGGATTGTGACGGATGCCAAACGACGCAAGTGTGAAAGAAGCCTTAGTGCTAGCAGGTTGTCAGCTCTGTGTGAGAGCTGACTCCTGCTCCTGATCAACGTGGCACACAGCATGAGACCATGCTATCGTGCCGCCATACATATACTGCTCTTTGTGGGAACAGGGTTAACATAATATTGACACTAGAGATGCCCGAATATTTTGATGTTCAAATTCACCAGCTTTGCCGAATTTTAAAAACAATTTGATTTGCGTTGAATAAATTTGTATGAATCTCAATACTGTAAAGCTTGTAATTGCTCAGAAAATATACATGGACGAGAGCAGAGAGAACGCAGCTGACCATAAGAGCTTTGCCGGAGAGTGAGAGGATCACCAGTTGGCTCCAGCAAAATGGCAGCAGCGCATGCGCAGTAGCATCTATCGGCAAGCGACAGATGCTACTGCACATGCACCAGAACCATTTTACTGAACTTACTTATTATTTTTTAAAGACCACAATATTAACTGCGCAAGCGCAGTATTTAAAATAGGAGATAGCTCACTAAATGATCAGTGACCTGTCATTTAAACCATAATGATGATGATGAGGCCCGTCCATTGGTAACCCCATCACATAATCACAGGTCACCGATGGGTTAGCAAGCATGACAACCAGAGGTCTCCAGCAGACCTCTATGGTTGTCATTGCCAGATTGCTATGAGCGCCACCTGCTGGACAGCGCTCATAGCAAGTCAGCAATTCTGCTACATACAGGCGATCTGATCATCGCCTCTATGTAGCAGAGGCGATCAGGTTATGACAGCTTCTTTTCTTCCATGGAGACTATTGAAGCATGCCAAAAGGTAAAAAAAAATGTTTTTAAAGATATAAAAAAATAAAAAAAATATAAAAGTTCAAACCAGCCCCCTTTCGCCCCATTCAAAATAAAACAATAAAAAAATCAAACATGCACATATTTGGTATCACCATGTTCAGAATTGCCTGATCTATCAATATAAAAAAATTAACCTGATCGCTAAACGGCATAACGAGAAGAAAAGTCAAAACACCAGAAGTACTGTTTTTGGTTGCCGCAACATTGTATTAACCCTCCATCAGGGGCAACTGATCAGACAGGCACAGCTCACTTAGTTTCATTTCTCTATTTTAATTGGTTTGTCTGGGAAACACCCTCCTCCCAGTACCTTCCTAACTTTTAGGCTATATACACACGTTGCAGATTTGACTGTGGAATTTTCTGTGCAGATTCTGCATTTCTTGGCAGAAAACGCAGGTCAGAATCTGCACCTTTTTTTGGTATGTGCACACGTTGCAGATTTTTATGCAGATTTCTTCCTTTTTTAACCCCTGTGGATTTCTATTATGGAATGGGTACAGAAACGCAGCAGTTCTGCACAAAGAATTGACATGGTTCTTTTTTGAATCTGCTGCGTTTTCTGTGCAGATTTTTCTGCACCATTAGCACAGCATTTTTTTTTGCCATTGATGTACATTGTACTGTAAATCACTTGCAGATCTGCAGTGTTTCTGTGCGGAAAAAAACGCTGCAGATTTTCAGGAAATCTGCAATCTGTGCACATAGCCTCAAGGCTGAGTGAAACCTGAGAAGCCTCTTGTGCTGCAGGAGATCAGATATCAGTGTTTTGGCTTCTCTGGCTCATTGCCCCTGAATGTGACACACCTTTGACGGTTAGTATTTGCTGTTTTTATTCATCCCAATTGTTTTTTTAGCTTGTTTTATGACGGTTTGTTAGAAATAAGAGTGTGCTTCTCAGGCACATTGCGCCCTAACACATATTCTCTCTCTTGCTTCTGCTTTTCTTATGAAATGGCGAGGAGAATATTTGACTTGTCCAATGCCCTTCATGTTGAGCAAGTGCAAAATATACTGCTTGATGATGAGACAGACCCCTTACAGCTAGAAGATTTAGGGGAAGAAAGTGACATTGATTCAGAAGATGATGTGGAAGAATGTCCAGATGTGTCTGAAAAATATTTAGAATTGAGAGTCCTCAGTGGTTGATACCTTTTAAATATTTTTCTATCTACTGGCTAACACGGTACCAAGATATATTTCTTTCCTGTATCAGATGTGTCTGATACAGATCAAGATGGAGAGAGTGAGGAGGATGCTCAAGACATAGAAACATATTATTTGGGCAAAGATAAAACAACAAAATGGATAAAAAATCCACCCCCTAAACGTTCTCGAACACGCTCGCATAACATTTTGAGCCACCTTCCTGGTATCATAGGAACTGCAAGGAATGCTAAAAATGAAATAGAATGCTGGAACTGTTTCTTCACTGATGACATTCTGGTCACAATTATGACATATACAAATCAGTACATGGACACAATAAGGGACAGTTTCATTAGAAAGCGAGATGTCAACCCTATTGATGTAATTGAACTGAGGGCTTTTATTGGTTTGCTATATCTTGCAGGCGCCTATAGGGCAAACCGACAGAGTTTGGAGGAGCTCTGGGGTAGAGATGGGGATGACGTTGAGAAATTTTCCTTGGTAATGAACATAAAGAGATTCAAAATTCTAATGCGGTGTCTTCGTTTTGACGACAGAAATACCAGAACTCAGCGAAAAAAATATGACCGGCTTGCTGCGATTCATGAGATATTTGAAAAATTTGTGCAAACCTGTCAAAAAAGCTATTGGCTAGGTCAAAATGTTACTAATGATGAAATGCTCCTGGGATTTCGTGGTAGATGTGGCTTTCGGCAATATATCCCATCTAAACCAAACAAATATGGGCTAAAAAATTTTGCCCTTGCTGACTCCAGGATTACTTAGGCAGGTGTCACACTCGGCGTGACACAATACGGTCCGTATTTTATGGCCGAAATATGCACGTAATACGCCGAAATGTCACAGAAATATTGTTCCGTATGTAATCCGTTGCCTAGGTGTGGTCGCGTATTTTGCGCATGTACTGTTGCGTGTGTGATCCGTATGTGATCCGTAGTGCGTATTTTTCACGCAACATCACAAAATGGACATTTAACGGTTCTCTGGCCTGCAAATAGTTCAAATCATCATCAACAACACTATTTAAGCCCTCTACAATAGGTGGCACCCTCCCATCTGCCCATTTAATTGTGCTTATTTTGGCTGTGTTGGTTGTACCTTCCAAACATGTCTGACCATGTGTCTTTAAGCACAACTCAGCGGGTGTTGTTTCACTGGCTGTTGTCGCGTCGCTTTGGGCAGCCATATCCGGTGAATGTTGATCGGCGAAGGAGGAGACGAAGATTGTGGGTGCATCCTCTATTGACCCAACGCCTCAGTAAAGGACATTTTGAGAGGCTCTATACAGCTTTGAGGTCACATCCTGACAAGTTCTATCTGTACTGTCGCATGACCATCAGTACCTTTGATATCTTGTTGGAGATCTTACGTCCAGGTATCACCTATCAGGACACAAGGATGCGAAAAGCCATATCTGCTGAAGAGAGTCTTCTCCTAAGCTTAAGGTATGTATTCAACATTCTCACATACTGTATGTTGATGATTTTTTTTATGTGTTGTGTTTTAGCATGTTTTTGAAAGTATATGTGGACATTATGACTGTTGTGAATTCCGCTCTTGGGCTCCCTCCGGTGGTTGTAAGTGGCACTTTTGTGAGTTCTGCTCTTGGGCTCCCTCTTGTGGTTTCAAGTGGTATGGCTGCTCCTTGGAGTTAGCTGTCAGCAGCTGCCTCCACTGATTGTCTCTTCTGCTCGGCTATTTAGGCCTGGCTCTTTCCTTCAGCCAGTGCCACTTGTAAATGGTTCCTGGTTGGATTCACATCTCTTTGGATTTCCCTGTTATCCTGACCAGTTCAGCAAAGCTAAGTTTTTGCTTGCTTGTTTTTTCAGTCCATAGATTGTGGACTTATCCGTTCTGTGCTTTCTATGTTTGTCCAGCTTATCAGTATGAATTAATTCTGTCTTGCTGGAAGCTCTGGGAAGCAGACTTACCCTCCACACCTGTAGTCAGGTGTGGAGATTTTTGTTAACTCTGCGTGGATTTTTTTGTAGTGTTTTATACTGACCGCACAGTATTCCATCCTGTCCTATCTATTTAGCTAGACTGGCCTCCTGTGCTCATCCTGTGAGGCAAGATAGCTTTCCTGCTTCTATCTTTAGGGGTAGTTAGATCTTAGGCTGTGACGAGGTGCCTAGGGAGAGTTAGGAGCATCCCACGGCTACTTCTAGTGTTGTGTTGAGCTTAGGGACTGCGGTCAGTACAGTTACCACTTCCTTCAGAGCTCGTTCCATGTGGCTCCTAGACCACCGTATCATAACATATGGCACAAGCACATCAACAAAGCTGTGGTTAATGTTGTAGTAAAGTAACCAAGGGAACTGTTTTTTTTTAAAGGGAAACTGTCACCTGAATTTGGAGGGAACAATCTTCAGCCATGGAGGCGGGGTTTTGGGGTTTTTGATTCACCCTTTCCTTACCCGCTGGCTGCATGCTGGCTGCAATATTGGATTGAAGTTCATTCTCTGTCCTTCATAGTACACGCCTGCGCAAGGCAATCTTACCTTGCGCAGGCGTGTACTATGGAGGACAGAGAATGAACTTCAATCCAATATTGCAGCCAGCATGCAGCCAGCGGGTAAGGAAAGGGTGAATCAAAAACCCCAAAACCCCGCCTCCATGGCTGAAGATTGTTCCCTCCAAATTCAGGTGACAGTGTCCCTTTAAGGAAAATAATGTCTTTGTAAATATACTATGCACTTGTGCTTCTTCATGTTTTCTTTGTACTCATGGTAGATACCTAATATTATCTTTATTTGTCTTTCAGCTTCCTGTCCACAGGCTTGTCGTATGCAGGACTACACCTGGAGTTTCTGATTGGGCGGTCGACAATATCTGGCATTGTTTGTTCAACCTGTTTTCAAATATGGGAGAAACTTCAGGAACTTGTTATGCCTGAGCCCAAACAGGAGGATTGGCTCAAAATCGCCAGTGGATTATAGAACACTTGTGACTTCCCTAACTGCCTTGGAGCTGTGGATGGGAAACATATCAGAGTGCGTAAGCCGCCGAACTCTGGCTCCCAATTCTACAATTATAAGCAGTTTTTCTCTGTAGTTCTGTTAGCTGTTGCTGACAGTAACTACAGGTTTATAATTGTAGACATTGGGGCCTATGGGCGAACTAGAGACTCTAGGGTCTTCAATTCATCCATAATGGGTCGTCGGCTATGTGACAACCATTTAGACCTCCCACCACCACAACAACTCCCAGGCTCCAATGCAGAAGCAGTGCCTTTTGTTTTGGTTGGAGATGAGGCTTTCCAACTGACGAAGCACATCATGAGGCCTTATCCCCACCGCGCAACCTGGACCACCGGCAGAGGGTCTTTAATATGAGGCTTTCCAGGGCGCGGAGCCTGGTGGAGTGCGCCTTTGAAATTCTGGCTGCAAAATGGCGTGTTCTCTAGTCTAGCCATTCAGCTCAGTGAGGCTACAGTCAATGAAGTAATAAAAGCCTGTGTTATTTTGCACAATTTTACCTGCATACATGTTTGTTCCTCAGCTGATATTGGTGAACACCTGTTGAGCAATGTGATTAGGCCTACACCATATGGCCCTCCTCCGCGGCGTCCCCTTTCTGGCCTAAAAGTTAGGGATGCATTCACCAATTTTTTTGTTTCTCCTCAAGGTGCAACTCCCTGGCAAGATTATGCAATTTTGCATGTTTGATTCCTTTCTAAATATTTTTGAAATTTCAAAAACAATTTAAATTTGAAACAAAAAAAAAAATGTGTGTTGTATTTACTTAATTCACATATGGTTATGAGCATAGCATGTGTGTGTGATGTAAGAATGATTGGACCACAACCTTAATTAGGCTTTTTAAATGTTCAATTTTACTTAACTAAAAAGCCTTTTTGAGGTAATTTTTTTTAAAAACTCAAAATTATTTTGCTTTTTTAAGCAAATTCAATTTATAATTCAATATATGCATAAAACAAGAACATATTAACAAAGTGCTATGTCAGCACAAACATAACGAACACATGGATATGTCCACAAAACTACCAAAATAAAATTACAAAATCACAGATTTTGGTACGTAGGTGGTGGAGATGGGGGTAGATCAGGGTCCTCATCAGGTGGCCTTTGTTGGCCCAATTGTCCTTCACCCTGTGTGGATGATGTGTGGGCTGGAGGAACATTCTGCCTGGACTCATGTGAGCCAGTTGTGTAATGGCCATAAGGATTTTGAGCAAATCCCTTATGTTCTGGAAAATATGGCCTGGAATCATATCCAAACCCAATATGGCCATGTCGTCCAAACCCAGGTTGGGACCAGCCTCCAGCACGGGGTCTGGACAAGTAGCTATATTGGGATGGTTGCTGATAGCCTGCCATATGGGACTGAGGTTGCCATGGTGGGTTGGATGTGGGTAGGGGTTGAGGTGTAGGCTCACGTGGAGGGGGTGCTTCAGATCACTGTTGAGCATGCACCTGTTGACATATTTGCAGCTGCAGGAGATTATGTGGTGACAGCTGCCAATTTTCAATAGTCTCCATAAGCTGGTATGGGTTATTTGGGGGGGGGGTGCATGCATCAATAATGGTCTGAATGCACCCTCTCACACGAAGCCTCACCTCACGCACTAGAGGATGTAAATACCGGGCCAGGCTCCTCGTAAAGCCCTCCTCACCATCATCCACACGAACCCTTGCCAGGTAGTTCAACACCCCAGCATCAACATTTCTCCTACTTTGGAGTAGCTCTCTTCTGCGGCGAGCACACTGTGAGATCACTGCAGCCTGTGGTGAGCGCTCCAGGGCAACTGTAGGGCTGCTGCTGTTTGCAGGGTCATCCTGTATTGGTTGTGCTGCTGCTGATGTTGATGGTGGGGCATCTTCTTGTCTTGGTGCTGCTGGAGCTGGATGGCCAGATGACGAGGATCCTGGAGGGATGGAGCATGACGGATCAGAAGATGGGCCAGCCACCTCTTCTCCTTCCTTAACTGGGCAGGGCATACCCAGGCAAATGCCAGGGCCCTGGCGAGACAGGGGGGCCCATTCAGGGCTGGCCTTAGGGGCAGGCAGGCAGCTGCCAGTGCCTAGGACCATCGGGAGGGGGAGCAGCTGGGGGCTGTCTAATTATACTCACCTACCTACTCCTGGCGGCTGGCGCGGTACCTGCAGGTCACTGGCTCCCCAGCTTCTTCGTGTACTGAGAGGTCACATGGTACCACTCATTACAGTAATGAATATGTGGCTCCACCTCCCATAGTCCTGGATCTGCATATTCATTACTGTAATGAGCGGTAACGGTGACCGCTCAATACAGGAAGAAGCTGATGTGCCGGGAAGGAGGGACTGCACCGCTCCAGGAGCAGGTGAGTATAACGGGGAGGGGAGCACTGCGCTGCGCGATACTCACCTGCTCCTCGTTCCAGCCACCGCTCTGCCTCCGTCTACAGTGTCTTCTGCAGTGACACTGAGGTCAGAGGGCGCGGTGACATGGTTAGTGTGCGCCCTCTGCCTGGCGTCAGTGCAGAAGACGCTGAAGAAGATGGAGCGGTGGCTGGAACGATTACAGGTGAATATCGAAAGTGCTGGGGGCCTGAGCGACGGAGAGGTGAGTATGTGATTTTTTTTTTATCGCAGCAACAGCAAATGGGGCAAGCGACTGTATGGAGCATCTATGGGGCCATAACATTTGTGCAGCACTATATGGGGCAAGTGTCTATATGGGGCCATAACATTTGTGCAGCATTATATGGGGAAAGTGTCTATATGGGGCCATAACGTTTGTGCAGCACTATACAGGGCAAGTGTCTGTATTGGGCCATAATGTTTGTGCAGCACTATATGGGGCAAGTGTCTGTATGGGGCCATAACGTTTGTGCAGCACTATATAGGGCAAGTGTCTGTATGGGGCCATAACATTTGTGCAGCACTATATGGGGTAAGTGTCTGTATGGAGCATCTTATGGGGCAATAACGTTTGTGCAGCACTATATGGGGTAATTCTCTGTATGGAGCATCTTATGAGGCCATAATCAACGTTTGTGCAGCACTATATGAGGCAAGTGTCTGTATGGAGCATCTATGGGGCCATAACGTTGGTGCAGCACTATATGGGGCAAGTGTCTCTATATACTACATGGCTGTTCTATATACTATGTGGGCTGTTATATGCTACGTGGGCTGTGCTATACACTATGTGGCTGTGCTATATACTATATGGACTGTTATATGCTACGTGGGCTGTGCTATATACTACGTGGCTGTGTTATATTCTACGTGGCTGTGCTATATACTACGTGGGCTGTGTTATATACTACATGGCTGTGTTTATATGCGATCATTAGTGTTGAGCGATACCTTCCGATATCGGAAAGTATCGGTATCGGTTTGGATCGGCCGATATTCAAAAAATATCGGATATCGCCGATACCGATACCCGATCCCAATGCAAGTCAATGGGACCAAAATATCGGAATTAAAATAAACCCTTTCTTTCCTTGTAGGTTCATTCTACATGAAGGAAAACAACTAAGAATAATGTAGGATGTATTGGGGGAGGTGGCGGAGACATTAAAGGCAATGAGGATTAGCCCAATCAAATAGAATAGCATGATTTTTTTTTTTTTTAAAGACGTTCGGATTGAAAAAGATATTGACTATGTAAATTTTTTTTTATTTTGTCAGATATTGATGTTTCACTATTCCACGACCTTCCCCTTCTTTTTTTTCCTTTTCCCACACTTTCATCTTCATCATCATCAGCATCTTTGACATCAACTTCTTCACCTTATTCATCTTCTTCATCTTCTACCTATTTTTTTTTTTTATTACATTCTTCATATTCATTTTCTTCAACTATTATTATTCTTCCTATTCTACATATTCTTTTTATTCCACTGTTATTATTCTTCCTATTCTACTTCTTCATCATATTCTCATTTGTGACAGGCATTCCCGTAGTTGTTATCTATAAAAGTTGGAAGATTACACCTTCCGTTCTGCCAGTCACAAAAGTTACATTTGTCCGCGTTCAGTTTGGCCTGCAGCATCAGGCTTTATCCAGGGGCACCACGAGGAGGAACGGACTCACCCCCATACACTGCTTAGTCTTCTTCTGTATATAATTTAGATAATATCTTTTGCTCTGATATTAAGTGTTATGCTTAATGTTCTTCTGCTCTTTGTTCTGCAGCCTCTTGTTCTTCTGCTTCTCGGTCTTCCATGTCGTCGTCTCCAGGGTCGTCGTCTTCAGTGTCGTCATCTCCGCCGTCGTCGTCTCCGCCGTCGTCGTCTCCGCCATCGTCGTCGTCGTCTCCGCCGTCGTCGTCGTCGTCATCGGGGTGGTCTTCCGGGTCGTCGTCGTCGTCGTCATCGGGGTGGTCTTCCGGGTCGTCGACTTTAGGGTCTTAAACTTGGAAATGTAGCAGAAGGTACAAGAAGGCTGAGAAAATGCCAAGAACCAGCTGATGGAACTGGAACTCGGATGGCTACCCGAAGGTTCAAGAGCCTATGGAACTACCGAGGACCAGCTGACGTTACTGGAACCCAGTTACTAAGCAGGAGGTACCCGTGCTAAAAAGCACTACCAAGGACCGCCTGACGTTGGCGGAACTCGGATACCCAGAAGGAGGCACCTAAGCCAAAGGCTCTGCCCGGAACCAGCTGACGTTACTGGAACCAGGATGGGGAGCAGAAGGTACAAGAGCAAAAGACACTGCCGAGAACCAGCTGACGGTACTGGAACCCGGATGGGTAGCCGAAGGTCCAAGAGCCAATGGAACTACCGAGGACCAGCTGACGTTACTGGAACCCGGTTACTAAGCAGGAGGTACCCGTGCCTGAAAGCACTACCAAGGACCACCTGACGTTGGTGGAACTTGGATACCCAGAAGGAGGCACCTAAGCCAAAGGCTCTGCCCGGAACCAGCTGACGTTACTGGAACCAGGATGGGGAGCAGAAGGTACAAGAGCAAAAGACACTGCCTAGAACCAGCTGACGGTGCTGGAACCAGGTGGTGGACCCGAAGGCCCACAGGAGAGGAGAGAACAGCTAGGCCGCGAGGCAGCCGCAGTTACCGAACCCCAACAGTCCTACAGGGGGAGCTGGGCCTACTGGCACTACAGAACCAGCCTTGACTACCAGTTCACGCAGCCCACATAGGAAGCTCCTAAACTGGAGGCACCCTGGAGTTGGCTAACTCGACCGCACCACGACGGGGCAAGCATAGGCGTCTCAGTGAGCTTGACACAACCCGGAAACAGCTGACGGTGCTGAAACCAGGCTTGGCACGAGGGAGTACCTGTGACAAGAACACTGCCGAGAACCAGCTGGCGGTGCTGGAACCCAGATGCGTTGCCCCAGTGTGCAAGAGCCAATGGCACGACCGAGGACCAGCTGACGGTGCTGGAACCCGGTTACTAAGCTGTAGGTGCCCGTGCTTAAAAGCACTACCAAGGACCGCCTGGCGTTGGCGGAACTCGGATACCCAGGAGGAGGCACCTAAGCCAAAGGCTCGGCCCGGAACCAGCTGACGGTGCTGGAACCAGGTGGTGGACCCGAAGGTCCACAGGAGAGGAGAGAACAGCTAGGCCGCGAGGCAGCCGCAGTTACCGAACCCCAACAGTCCTACAGGGGGAGCTGGGCCTACTGGCACTACAGTACCAGCCTTGACTACCAGTTCACGCAGCCCACATAGGAAGCTCCTAAACTGGAGGCACCCTGGAGTTGGCTAACTCGACCGCACCACGACGGGGCAAGCATAGGCGTCTCAGTGAAGTTGACACAACCCGGAAACAGCTGACGGTGCTGAAACCAGGCTTGGCACGAGGGAGTACCTGTGACAAGAACACTGCCGAGAACCAGCTGGCGGTGCTGGAACCCAGATGCGTTGCCCCAGTGTGCAAGAGCCAATGGCACGACCGAGGACCAGCTGATGGTGCTGGAACCCGGTTACTAAGCTGTAGGTGCCCGCGCTTAAAAGCACTACCAAGGACCGCCTGGCGTTGGCGGAACTCGGATACCCAGGAGGAGGCACCTAAGCCAAAGGCTCGGCCCGGAACCAGCTGACGGTGCTGGAACCAGGTGGTGGACCCGAAGGTCCACAGGAGAGGAGAGAACAGCTAGGCCGCGAGGCAGCCGCAGTTACCGAACCCCAACAGTCCTACAGGGGGAGCTGGGCCTACTGGCACTACAGAACCAGCCTTGACTACCAGTTCACGCAGCCCACATAGGAAGCTCCTAAACTGGAGGCACCCTGGAGTTGGCTAACTCGACCGCACCACGACGGGGCAAGCATAGGCGTCTCAGTGAAGTTGACACAACCCGGAAACAGCTGACGGTGCTGAAACCAGGCTTGGCACGAGGGAGTACCTGTGACAAGAACACTGCCGAGAACCAGCTGGCGGTGCTGGAACCCAGATGCGTTGCCCCAGTGTGCAAGAGCCAATGGCACAACCGAGGACCAGCTGACGGTGCTGGAACCCGGTTACTAAGCTGTAGGTGCCCGCGCTTAAAAGCACTACCAAGGACCGCCTGGCGTTGGCGGAACTCGGATACCCAGGAGGAGGCACCTAAGCCAAAGGCTCGGCCCGGAAACAGCTGACGGTGCTGGAACCAGGTGGTGGACCCGAAGGTCCACAGGAGAGGAGAGAACAGCTAGGCCGCGAGGCAGCCGCAGTTACCGAACCCCAACAGTCCTACAGGGGGAGCTGGGCCTACTGGCACTACAGAACCAGCCTTGACTACCAGTTCACGCAGCCCACATAGGAAGCTCCTAAACTGGAGGCACCCTGGAGTTGGCTAACTCGACCGCACCACGACGGGGCAAGCATAGGCGTCTCAGTGAGCTTGACACAACCCGGAAACAGCTGACGGTGCTGAAACCAGGCTTGGCACGAGGGAGTACCTGTGACAAGAACACTGCCGAGAACCAGCTGGCGGTGCTGGAACCCAGATGCGTTGCCTTGCCTATTAAAGATTGTCTTCCTAGAGCCCCAAGTAGCGGTGTTGGAGCAAAGGGTAAGCAGGGGGAGATGAGTGTAGGCCGAAGCCTGCACTGGAGGCAGCTTTGTGTCTGCGTTGCGTTTGCAGGACACTTTGCCGGCTACACACTGGGGGAACAGCTGGCGTTGCTGAACCCCACTAACACAATGGCGTGTGTTTTTCTCTGTGCAGCTAGCACTTGCGGGCAAAAACTAGCGATGTTAGAGCCCGTGTTGAAGCAGGAGGAGAGGAGCAGAGTGTAGGCCGAAGCCTAGTTGAACCAATTTCAAAGGAAACCTTTAACCCCCCCCTCAGGTGTTACAAAGTACAAGAGACACACCTTGTGCAGTATTAATGCTGCACAAGTGAAAGGTTGCTCTATTAATTTGTCTACTTGCACACGCTGAATGAAAGACATACACAATTTACCCCATTCTACAGTCAAACTGTAGTGGATGCGTGACTTGGTTTTTTGATGAGACGCAGCACAGGTGTCCAAAATAACGCCTTGGTGCTTGGCGCAGCTTCCTGAGCGTTGTTATTTGCTGTACAGGAGTCTGCGCTCTTGTGTTATCCCTTGGCAATGCCCTGTTAGCGCTGCCCATCTTATGACATCATTTCATGTTGGCCCGTGCGGTTAACGATGGCCATAAATCCCAGACCCCCAGTGTCTTTTCATAAAGCCACACTGCGGTGCTGGGATTCGTGGCCTTGAGCAGTAAATATTTTGGCCGCTCACACACGTCCTTACACCTGCTTCAGACTGGGCGGCCTCTGCTGATCCCTTCTCGCATGCCGCGGCCATGAGGCTGCACAGTCTGAAGAAGGCGGAAGGAGATGAGTTAAGACAGGCGAAGATATGCACTGCTCGTGCCCATCAATCACACCCTCGCAGTCAAAATAAGTAAGACAACGAGGAGCATTTTATTCAGGCAGGGCGGACGAACAGGCGCAAGTAGCCAACCAATGATGTCAGAAGACGGGAAGCGCTACCAAGGGGGGTGCTGCGTATCATTAGAAAGGAAAGTCACACCTCAGGGACAGTGGAATGGTCTCAAAGAGACACATTTTGTACGTGTTGAGTTCCACGTGGGCAAGGAGAAAACATCAGCCACCTTGTACAAATGCAGCAGTACTGCTGTACAAGGTGGCTGTTATACATAGAAACACCTGGGGGTGGGGGCCAGGCTCCCTTCAATTTCAGTTCATGTGCCTGCGTGGCGTTTGCAGGTCACGTTGCAAGCTACACAGCAGGGGAACAGCTGGCGTTGCTGAACCCCACTGACACATTGACTGGTGTTTTTCTCTGTGCAGATCGCATGTCCGGGCAAAAACTGGCGGTGTTAGAGCCCAGGGTCAGCAGGAGGAGGAGAGGAGCAAAGTGTAGGCCGAAGCCCGCACTGGTGGCAGCTTTTGGTCGGTTGTGCCAGCGTGGCTTGTGCTGGACACGATGCCGGCTACACAGCGGGGGAACAGCTGGCGGTGCTGAACCCCACTAACACATTGGCTGGTGTTTTTCTCTGTGCAGCTAGCATTTCCGGGCAAAAACTAGCGTTGTTAGAGCCCAGGGTCAGCAGGAGGAGAAGAGGAGCAGAGTGTAGGCCGAAGCCTAGTTGAACCAATTTCAAAGGTTACCTTTAACCCCCCCTCAGGTGTTACAAAGTACAAGAGCCACTCCTTCTGCAGCATTAATGCTGCACAAGTAAAAGGTTGCTCTATTAATTTGTCTACTTGCACACGCTGAATGCAACACGTACACTATTTAGCCCATTATACTGTTAAACAGTAGTGGAGGCGTGACTTGTCTTTTTAAAGAAAAGCAGCACAGGTGTCGAAAATAACACCTTTTTGCATGGGCGCAGCTTCCTGAGCGTTGTTAGTTGCTGTACAGGAGTCTGCGCTCTTGTGATCCCTTGGCTATGCGCTGTGAGCGCTTCCTGTCTTATGACCTCATTTCATGTTGGCCGTTGCGGTTAGCGGTGGACATGAATCCCAGACCCACAGTGTGTTTTCAAAAAATCACACTGCGTGGCTGGGATTCGTGGCCTTGTGCAGTAAATATGTTTGACGCTCACACATGTCCTTACACCTGCTTCAGACTGGGCGGCCTCATCTGATCCCTTATCGCCTGCCGCGGCCATGAGGATACCCAGTCTGAAGAAGGCGGAAGGAGATGAGTGAACACAGGCAAACATATGCACTGCACATGCCCATCAATCACACCCTCGCTGTCCAAAAAAATAAGACACCGAGGGGCGTTGTTTCGAGCAGGGGAGATGCACAGGCGCAGCCAGCTAACCAATGATGTCAAAAGACGGGCAGCGCTAACAAGGGTGGTGCTCCGTGTCATTACAAAGGAAAGTCACACCTCAGGGACATTGTAATGGTCTCTAATGAGACACATTTTGTACGTGTTGAGTTCCACGTGGACAAGGAGAAAAAGTCAGCCACCTTGTACAAATGCAGCAGTACTGCTGTACAAGGTGGCTGTTATACATAGAAACACCTGGGGGTGGGGGGCAGGCTCCCTTCAATTTCAGTTCATGTGCCTGCGTGGCGTTTGCAGGTCACGTTGCAAGCTACACAGCAGGGGAACAGCTGGCGTTGCTGAACCCCACTGACACATTGACTGGTGTTTTTCTCTGTGCAGATTGCATGTCCGGGCAAAAACTAGCGGTGTTAGAGCCCAGGGTCAGCAGGAGGAGGAGGAGAGGAGCAAAGTGTAGGCCGAAGCCTGCACTGGTGGCAGCTTTTGGTCGGTTGTGCCAGCGTGGCTTGTGCTGGACACGATGCCGGCTACACAGCGGGGGAACAGCTGGCGGTGCTGAACCCCACTAACACATTGGCTGGTGTTTTTCTCTGTGCAGCTAGCATTTCCGGGCAAAAACTAGCGGTGTTTGAGCCCAGGGTCAGCAGGAGGAGGAGAGGAGCAAAGTGTAGGCCGAAGCCTGCACTGGTGGCAGCTTTTGGTCGGTTGTGCCAGCGTGGCTTTTGCTGGACACGATGCCGGCTACACAGCGGGGGAACAGCTGGCGGTGCTGAACCCCACTAACACATTGGCTGGTGTTTTTCTCTGTGCAGCTAGCATTTCCAGGCAAAAACTAGCGTTGTTAGAGCCCAGGGTCAGCAGGAGGAGGAGAGGAGCAGAGTGTAGGCCGAAGCCTAGTTGAACCAATTTCAAAGGTTACCTTTAACCCCCCCTCAGGTGTTACAAAGTACAAGAGCCACTCCTTCTGCAGCATTAATGCTGCATAAGTAAAAGGTTGCTCTATTAATTTGTCTACTTGCACACGCTGAATGCAACACGTACACTATTTAGCCCATTATACTGTTAAACAGTAGTGGAGGCGTGACTTGTCTTTTTAAAGAAAAGCAGCACAGGTGTCGAAAACAACACCTTTTTGCATGGGCGCAGCTTCCTGAGCGTTGTTAGTTGCTGTACAGGAGTCTGCGCTCTTGTGATCCCTTGGCTATGCGCTGTGAGCGCTTCCTGTCTTATGACCTCATTTCATGTTGGCCGTTGCGGTTAGCGGTGGACATGAATCCCAGACCCACAGTGTTTTTTTAAAAAATCACACTGCGGTGCTGGGATTCTTGCCCTTGTGCACTAAATATGTTTGCCGCTCACACATGTCCTTACACCTGCTTCAGACTGGGTGGCCTCATCTGATCCCTTATCACATGCCGCGGCCATGAGGACACCCAGTCTGAAGAAGGCGGAAGGAGGTGACTTAAAACAGGCGAACATATGCACTGCACATGCCCATCAATAACACCCTCGCATCCAAAATAAGAGTCAACGAGGGGCGTTGTGTCGGGCAGGGCGGACGCACAGGCACAGGCAGCCAACCAATGATGTCAGAAGACGGGCAGCGCTAACAATGGGGGTGCTGCGTGTCATTAAAAAGGAAAGTCACACCTCAGGGACATTAGCATTGGTCTCTAATGAGACACATTTTGTACGTGTTGAGTTCCACGTGGGCAAGGAGAAAACATCAGCCACCTTGTACAAATGCAGCAGTACTGCTGTACAAGGTGGCTGTTATACATAGAAACACCTGGGGGTGGGGGGCAGGCTCCCTTCAATTTCAGTTCATGTGCCTGCGTGGCGTTTGCAGGTCACGTTGCAAGCTACACAGCAGGGGAACAGCTGGCGTTGCTGAACCCCACTGACACATTGACTGGTGTTTTTCTCTGTGCAGATTGCATGTCCGGGCAAAAACTAGCGGTGTTAGAGCCCAGGGTCAGCAGGAGGAGGAGGAGAGGAGCAAAGTGTAGGCCGAAGCCTGCACTGGTGGCAGCTTTTGGTCGGTTGTGCCAGCGTGGCTTGTGCTGGACACGATGCAAGCTACACAGCAGGGAAACAGCTGGCGTTGCTGAACCCCACTAACACATTGGCTGGTGTTTTTCTCTGTGCAGCTAGCAGTTCCGGGCAAAAACTAGCGGTGTTAGAGCCCAGGGTCAGCAGGAGGAGGAGAGGAGCAAAGTGTAGGCCGAAGCCTGCACTGGTGGCAGCTTTTGGTCGGTTGTGCCAGCGTGGCTTGTGCTGGACACGATGCAAGCTACACAGCAGGGAAACAGCTGGCGTTGCTGAACCCCACTAACACATTGGCTGGCGTTTTTCTCTGTGCAGCTAGCATTTCCGGGCAAAAACTAGCGTTGTTAGAGCCCAGGGTCAGCAGGAGGAGGAGAGGAGCAGAGTGTAGGCCGAAGCCTAGTTGAACCAATTTCAAAGGTTACCTTTAACCCCCCCTCAGGTGTTACAAAGTACAAGAGCCACTCCTTCTGCAGCATTAATGCTGCACAAGTAAAAGGTTGCTCTATTAATTTGTCTACTTGCACACGCTGAATGCAACACGTACACTATTTAGCCCATTATACTGTTAAACAGTAGTGGAGGCGTGACTTGTCTTTTTAAAGAAAAGCAGCACAGGTGTCGAAAACAACACCTTTTTGCATGGGCGCAGCTTCCTGAGCGTTGTTACTTGCTGTACAGGAGTCTGCGCTCTTGTGATCCTTTGGCCATGCGCTGTGAGCGCTTCCTGTCTTATGACCTCATTTCATGTTGGCCGTTGCGGTTAGCGGTGGACATGAATCCCAGACCCACAGTGTGTTTTTAAAAAATCACACTGCGGTGCTGGGATTCGTGCCCTGGTGCACTAAATATGTTTGCCGCTCACACATGTCCTTACACCTGCTTCAGACTGGGCGGCCTCATCTGATCCCTTCTCGCATGCCGCGGCCATGAGGCTGCACAGTCTGAAGAAGGCGGAAGGAGATGAGTTAAGACAGGCGAAGATATGCACTGCTCGTGCCCATCAATCACACCCTCGCAGTCAAAATAATTAAGACAACGAGGAGCATTTTATTCAGGCAGGGCGGACGCACAGGCGCAACTAGCCAACCGATGATGTCAGAAGACGGGAAGCGCTACCAAGGGGGGTGCTGCGTATCATTAGAAAGGAAAGTCACACCTCAGGGACAGTGGAATGGTCTCAAAGAGACACATTTTGTACGTGTTGAGTTCCACGTGGGCAAGGATAAAAAGTCAGCCACCTTGTACAAATGCAGCAGTACTGCTGTACAAGGTGGCTGTTATACATAGAAACACCTGGGGGAGAGGGGGCCAGGCTCCCTTCAATTTCAGTTCATGTGCCTGCGTGGCGTTTGCAGGACACGTTGCCAGCTACACAGCAGGGGAACAGCTGGCGTTGCTGAACCCCACTAACACATTGGCTGGTTTTTTTCTCTGTGCAGCTAGCAGTTCCGGGCAAAAACTAGCGGTGTTTGAGCCCAGGGTCAGCAGGAGGAGGAGAGGAGCAAAGTGTAGGCCAAAGCCTGCACTGGTGGAAGCTTTTGGTCGGTTGTGCCAGCGTGGCTTGTGCTGGACACGATGCCGACTACACAGCAGGGGAACAGCTGGCGGTGCTGAACCCCACTGACACATCACCTAGTGTTTTTTCTGTGTAGACAACACTTCCAGGTGTCAACTGACAGTGTTGAAACCCAGGGAATCAAAGAGGAGCAGAGTGTAGGCCGAAGCCTGCAGTGGAGCAAGTGTAAAGGGAACCTTTAACCCCCCAACCCCCCCCCATCCCCCCCCCCCAGGCATTTGTTGCTGAAAGAGCCATCTTGTACAGCAGTAATACTGCACATGGAAAATGGTGGCTCCGAAAATAATGCTCCTTGCAAACGCTGAAGTACACACTCATATAATGTGTCCCTTCACACCGTCAAACCATCCCGGAAGTGGGACTTTCCTTTGTAATGTGACACAGCACAGCCGTCATTCCAACCCCCTTGGTGCCGTGCGCCACCTCCTCAACGTTGTTTGGTTCTGTCACGGAGCCCGCGCTGTAATGTTATCCCTTGGCCATGCACAGTTAGCGGTGCCCGTCTTCTGACATCATTTAGGTGTCAGGCTGGCAGTGCCTGTGCGTCAAAGCTGCCCGAGATCCAACCTTGCAGTGTCATCAAATGTAATCCCACTGCGGGCCAGGGATCCATGGGCATGCGCAGTGCATATCATCACCTCTCACTCACCTCCTTCATGCTTCTTCAGACTGTGCGGCGTCACGGCCGTGGCATGCTATTAGGGATCAGCTGACGCCGCCTAGTCTGAAGAAGCATAAAGAAGGGGAATGAGAGGCTAGTATATGCACTGCGCATGGCCATGGATACCAGGCCCACTGTGGGATCACATTAGACGACACTGCGAGGTGGGATTTCGGGCAGCGTGGACGCACAGGCGCAGCCAGGACGACAACAAATGATGTCAGAGGACGGGCAGTGCAAACTGTGCATGGCCAAGGGATAACATAACAGTGCAGGGTCCATGACGGAATCAAACAACGCTAAGGAGGCAGCGCACGGTGCCAAGGGGGTAGCAATGACGGCTGTGCTGCGTCACATTACAAAGGAAAGTCCCACCTCTGGGACGGTTGGACGGTGTGAGGGGACACATTACATGAGTGTGTAGTTCAGCGTTTCCAAGGAGCATAATTTCAAGAGCGACCTTTCCCTTGTGCAGTATTAGTGCTGCACATGGTGGCTCTTTCAGTAACAAACGCCTGGGGGGGGGGGGACAGGTCCCCTTACATTTTAGTTGTGCCAGCGTGGCGGTCGCATGACACGTTGCCGGATACACAGCTGGGGATCAGCTGACGTTACTGAACCCCAATAACAGAGGAGCGACTGTTGACTGTGCACACAGCACTTCCAGGCACCAACTGGCGGTGTTAGAGCCCAGGGACAGCAGGAGGAGCAGATTGGAGGTATTACCGCACACACAGCTGGGGATCAGCTGACGTTACTGAACCCCAATAACAGAGGAGCGACTGTTGACTGTGCACACAGCACTTCCAGGCACCAACTGGCGGTGTTAGAGCCCAGGGACAGCAGGAGGAGCAGATTGGAGGTATTACCGCACACACAGCTGGGGATCAGCTGACGTTACTGAACCCCAATAACAGAGGAGCGACTGTTGACTGTGCACACAGCATTTCCAGGCACCAACTGGCGGTGTTAGAGCCCAGGGACAGCAGGAGGAGCAGATTGGAGGTATTACCGCACACAGCTGGGGATCAGCTGACGTTACTGAACCCCAATAACAGAGGAGCGACTGTTGACTGTGCACACAGCACTTCCAGGCACCAACTGGCGGTGTTAGAGCCCAGGGACAGCAGGAGGAGCAGAGGAACAGAGTGTAGGCCGAAGCCTGATTGGAGCAAGTTGAAAGGGAACCTACAAGACGTTTGTAGCTGAAAGAGCCATCTTGTGCAGCGCTAAGGATGCAAAAGGAAAAGGTTGCTCTTTTAATTATGCTCCTTGCAAACACAGAAGTAAACACTAAAAATGTGTCCCCTTATACCGTTAAACCGTCACGGAGGTGCGAATTTCCTTCGTAATGGGACACAGCACAGCTGTCATTCCTATCCCCTTGGTGCCATGTGCTGCCTCCTCAGCGTTGTTTTAAACTGTCACGGAGCCTGCGCTGTTCTGTTATCCCTTGGCCATGCCCAATTAGCGCTGCCTGTCTTCTGACATAATTTGGTGTCAGGCTGTCAGTGCCTGTGCGTCCACGCTGCTCCAGATCCCACCTCGCAGTCTCGTCTAACGTAATCCCACTGCGGGCCTTGGATCCATGGGCATGCACAGTGCATATCCTCGACTCTCACTCCCCTCCTTCCCTCTTCTTCAGACTGTGCGTTGTCACGGCCGTGGCATGCTATTAGGGATCAGCTGACGGCGCACAGTCTAAAGAAGGCGGAGGGAAATGAGCGAGAGCCCGAGGGGAAGATATGCACTGCGCATGCCCATGGATCCCAGGCCCGCAGTGTGACTCAATCAGAAGACACTGCGTGGCGGGATCTATGGCAGCGCGGCCGCACAGGCGCAGCCAGCCTGACACCAAATTATGTCAGAAGACAGGCAGCGCAAATAGGGCATGGCCAAGGGATAACAGAACAGCGCAGGCTCCGTGACAGCTTAAAACAACGCTGAGGAGGCAGCGCATGGCACCAAGGGGGTAGGAATGACGGCTGTGCTGCGTCACATTACGAAGGAAAGTCCCAGCTCTGGGACGGTATAACGGTATCAGTGAACACATTTTATAAGTGTTAAGTTCTGCGTGTGCAAGGAGCCCAAAAAAAATAGCTACCTTTTCCTTGTGCAGCATTACTGCTGCACAAGATGGCTCTTTCAGTAACAAACGACGGGGGGGGGGCAGGTTCCCTTACATTCAGGTTGTTGTGCCAGCGTAGCGGTCGCAGGACACATTGCCGGCTACACAGCTGGGGATCAGCTGACGTTACTGAAACCCAATAACACTGGGTCGTATGTTTTGACTGTGCAGCCTGCACTTCTGAGCCGCAACTGGCGGTGTTGGATCCCAGGAATAGCATTTCAGGTGGTAGAAAGATGAACACAGCAGAAGACCTGGATGACACCCAATTAATTAATCAGGCAGAGGAGTGGCAAATTCCTGCGAGATCCATGCCTGGTTCATTTTCAGGAAAGTAAGCCGGTCAACGTT
This sequence comes from Ranitomeya imitator, assembly GCF_032444005.1. Classification (NCBI taxonomy): domain Eukaryota; kingdom Metazoa; phylum Chordata; class Amphibia; order Anura; family Dendrobatidae; genus Ranitomeya; species Ranitomeya imitator. The sequence goes on from NC_091284.1 coordinate 441,125,088, forward strand.
ATCGGAGGATAGTCGCATGCGACGGTCTGTTAGTACACCACCTGCGGCACTAAAGACACGTTCCGATAAGACACTAGCCGCAGGGCAAGCCAGCACCTCCAATGCATACTGACTTAGCTCTGGCCATGTATCCAGCTTAGAGACCCAAAACTTGAACGGGGAAGAGCCGTCGGGGAGTACAGTAAGAGGGCAAGCCATGTAGTCTGTCACCATCTGACGGAACCGTTGCCTCCTGCTGACTGGAGCCGCCGGTGATGGTGTAGACATTTGGGGCGGGCACACAAAAGTGTGCCAGAGTTGTGCCATACTCGGCTTGCCTTGGGCAGAGGCACTGCTTCTGCTCCCTCTTTGGGCAGAGTCTCCCCCACTGCCTCGACGCACTGAGCTGCTTTGTAAAGCACTAGCAGCACTCCTCTCAGTTGGACAGGAGAAGATGATGGAATTCACCAGTGTGTCGTGGTACTCCCGCAATTTACGCTCCCGGGTCAACGCAGGGATGAGGTTTTGGACGTTGTCCCGGTAGCGAGGATCGAGGAGGGTGAACACCCAATAATCAGGCATGTTGAGAATGTGGTCGATGCGGCGGTCATTTCTCAGGCACTGCAGCATAAAATCCACCATGTGCTGCAGAGTGCCAACCGGCCCAGAAACGCTGTCCCCTGCTTGAGACATGATCTCTGCCCGCTCGTCATCACCCCACCCTCGCTGTACACACTGACCACTGGACAATTGTGTCGCTCCCTCCTCTGGACGGAGCTCTTCCTCGTCCATTGACTCCTCCTCATCCTCCTCACAAATTGGCCCCTGCGTACCCCTTTGTGAGGAACCACGTGGCGCTGACTCTCCAGAAGCTGATGGAAAAGGTGACGCCTCATCCTCCACCTCTTCCACCACATCATCCCTTAACCCTTGCAAAGTTTGCTGAAGCAGGCAGATAAGGGGGACAGTCATGCTGACTAGTGCATCATCTGCACTTGCCATCCGCGTGGAATAATCAAAAGGACGCAAAACCTGGCAGACGTCCTTCATAGTGGCCCACTCTGTGGTTGTGAAGTCTGATCGGCGCTGACTGCGACTTCTTTGCGCCTGATGCAGCTGGTACTCCATAACTGCTTGCTGCTGCTCACACAACCGCTCCAACATATGTAACGTGGAATTCCACCGGGTAGGTAGGTCACATATGATGCGGTGTTCCGGAAGGTGGAATCGTCGCTGCAGAGCAGCAATGCGGGATCTGGCCAAGCTGGAACGCCGCAAGTGAGCACACTCTAGGCGGACCTTGTGCAGCAGGGCATCATGATCCGGATAGTCCCTCAGAAAACTCTGCACAACCAAATTGAGCACATGTGCCAGACATGGGATGTGAGTGAGGTTGCCAAGGGCCAAAACTGCCACCAGATTTCGGCCATTGTCACACACTACCATGCCTGGCTGGAGATTCGCTGGCAGTAACCACACATCGCTCTCCTGCTTTATGGCATTCCAGAGCTCCTGCGCTGTGTGGCTTCGATGCCCCAATGAAACTAGTTTCAAGACGGCCTGCTGACGTTTGGCCACGGCTGTGCTCATGTCGGTCATAGGTAAACGTTCACGGGTCCATGTGGGGGTGGACTGTGACGGATCCTGCAGAGAGGAATCAGAGGAACTGGTGTAAGAGGAGGAGTCGATGCGTACAGACTGGATTCCTGCAATCCTTGGAGTGGGCAGGACACGTCCTGCGCCACTCGCACGATCTGTACCTGGCTCAACAACATTAACCCAATGGGCAGTGAGGGAAACATATCGCCCCTGTCCATGCTGACTGGTCCACGCATCGGTGGTGAGGTGGACCTTGCTACTGACGGCGTTCAGTAGCGCATGTTTTATGTTTGCCTCAACATGCCTGTGCAGGGCAGGGACAGCCTGCCTGCTGAAGTAAAAGCGGCTGGGCACCTTGTACTGTGGGACTGCCAATGCCATCAAGTCACGGAAGCTGTCAGTCTCCACCAGCCTGAATGAGAGCATTTCCAGGGACAACAGTTTGGCAATGCCTGCATTCAGAGCCTGTGCTCGGGGGTGGTTGGCCGAGAATGCCCGCCTTTTCTCCCATGCCTGTACTACCGATGGCTGTAGAGTAGACTGGGAGTGTGAGGATGACTGGGAAGGTGGTGCTGTGGGTGGAATTACACAAGGTCTCTGGGAGGAAGCCAAACCAGCTGTGCGTGAGCTGGAGGAAGAGGCAACACGAGCTGAAGAGGTGGTAGCTGCCGCTGTTGGTTGGCCTACATCTTCAGTGTGTTTCTGTAACTCCACCGCGTGCCTGGTCCGCACATGTTTCCACATATTTGTGGTATTGAGGTTGCTGACATTTTTCCCTCTTTTTACTTTATGATGACACAGCTTGCATTTGACAAAACAAATGTCATCTGCAACTGTGTCAAAAAAGGACCAGGCACTGCAAGTCTTGGGAGCGCCCTTTTTGGCTTTGGAAAGAGACAGGCTCCTAACGGGTGCCAAAGTGGAGGCTACAGGCTCCGCAGTCTTCCCCCTCCCTCTCCCTCTTTGGCCCGTAAGAGGAAGCTCTTCCTCTGAGCTGCTCCCACCACCTTCCTGTTCCTCACGCCACGATGGGTCAATGACCTCATCATCTCCACTACCCTCTGCCACCAACTGCTCCTCCTCGGTAGTGTCAGCAGCACAGTACGCACGAGAAAGCGGCACCTGAGTTTCATCATCAGATGCGTACTGCGCTGTGGTCACCGGAGGCACTGGCCCACCTGCCTCTTCAGAGTCAGAGAGAAAAAGGTGTTGGGCATCACTGCACACTGCCTCTTCTTCCATTTCTCCAATGCTGCTTGGCTGGCCCCCTGTTTCCAAGCCAAGAGATTCAGAGAACAGAAGTAGAGACGGCTCCTGTCCTGGGCTCTCTGACTGCCTGGCCAATTTGGCAGGTGGTGAAGAGACAGATGGCTGCTCTCCAGTGCTCTGTGCCTGAGAGGATGTGGCACTAACTGAAGTCGATGCCGAGGCGTTAGCTGCCATCCACCCGACAACGGCTTCAATTTGGTCTTCACGCAGCAGCGGTGCACTGCGCTCTCCGACAAAGCTGCGCATGAAGGACTGTTCCCTGCTGAAACTGAGTGACGACGAGTCACCGGCGCCTGCAGCAGGCACAGAATCACCACGTCCTCTCCCTGCTCCTCTCCCTGCTCCGCGCCCACGCCCACGTGCCTTACTCCCTGCCCTCTTCATCTTGGTTGACAGATAAAGATAAGCAGAAAAGTACTAAGGCCTTAGTGTGCTTATTCCTGTAATGCTCCTCCTAACAGGTGTAAGAAACACTAATGTTGTAAATTGTGGACTAAACTTTATTATTTTTCAAATGTGGCCTACACAAGTGTTAAGTTGTGTTTGGTGAACTTAACTTTTTTTTTGGTGCAGATCAGGCTACAGAGCTAGTTTAAATCACACGGAGACCGTGCAGACAGCCGTAAACGGCGCTGCAAGGCCAAAAAACCCTCCTCTAGGTTATCCTATATAGTGTTTTTCCACTATTTAGCTGGATACAAGTGGAAAGACACTAATAGGAATTTTTTTTTTCAAATTTTAAACTGGCTGCACTATTTGAAAAAAAGGAAATTGTTTTTCAAGGTATGAGGCAGTAACGCACCCTGAGCTGAATCCAACCGGCTATGGCTGCACACAGACTACAGGGCGAGCTGCGCTCACACGGAGACCGTGCAGACAGCCGTAAACGGCGCTGCAAGGCCAAAAAACCCTCCTCTAGGTTATCCTATATAGTGTTTTTCCACTATTTAGCTGGATACGAGTGGAAAGACACTTATAGGATTTTTTTTTTTTTCAAATTTTAAACAGGCTGCACTATTTGAAAAAAAAGGAAAATTTTTCTCAAGGTATGAGCCAGTAACGAACCCTGAGCTGAATCCAACTGGCTATGGCTGCACACAGACTACAGGGCGAGCTGGGCTCACACGGAGACCGTGCAAACAGCCGTAAACGGCGCTGCAAGGCCAAAAAACCCTCCTCTAGGTTATCCTATATAGTGTTTTTCCACTATTTAGCTGGATACGAGTGGAAAGACACTAATAGGAATTTTTTTTTCAAATTTTAAACAGGCTGCACTATTTGAAAAAAAGGAAAATTTTTCTCAAGGTATGAGCCAGTAACGAACCCTGAGCTGAATCCAACCGGCTATGGCTGCACGCAGACTGCAGGGCGAGCTGGGCTCACACGGAGACCGTGCAGACAGCCGTAAACGGCGCTGCAAGGCCCTAAAACCCCCCTCTAGGTTATCCTATGTAGTGTTTTTCCACAATAGAGCTGGAGACTGGTGGAAAAACACTAATAGGAAATTTGAGAAAAAATGTGCAGCAGGCTGCACTAAGAGCAAAAAAGAACAACTGTGTGAGGCAGTGTGAACCCCCCCTGAGCTGAATACAACCGGGTATATGGCTGCACACAGACTACAGAGTGAGCTGCACACACACACACACACACACACACACAGAGACCTTGCAGAACGCTGTTAAAAAAGCGCTGCAAGGCAAGAGCAAGGTGAACAGTGAAGAACACACAGCGTTTTGCTAAATTAGCCTTTGGAAAGGAAAAAAAAGCAATTAGCAAGCTCAACTGGCCCTCAGTTAGAACACAGCGTCCTGTCCCTAACTGAAATCACAGCAGAGTGAGCGCAAAATGGCGGCAGCGCTTTTTTATAGTGCAGAGTGACATCATTTCAGCAGCCAATCCCAGCCTTGCCAGTACTTACATGCCCACCATGCTAAACAGGATGTGCCCACACTTTCATTCATTCCTCATTGGCTGCTGCGTTCAATTTGAATTCTGGGAACTTCCGATTCCGGTATCCGATACGCGGGAAGTATCGGAATTCGGTATCGGAATTCCGATACCGCAAATATCGGCCGATACCCGATACTTGCGGTATCGGAATGCTCAACACTAGCGATCATGAATCGTGGTATTTGTTAAAGGGGGGGCCCACTGAGACTCTTTCGCCCGGGGCCCTCAAAAACCTGGAGCCGGCCCTGTAACTGGGTCTATGACCACCTCCGAATCCGACCCTGTCCCCCTCTCAGTGAGGTTAGACTGTGTTCTGTAATAAAAGTATTTATTAAAAATTTTTAAGATAAAAAAAAACAAAAACATATGTTGACATATGTGTTGTGAGGTTTGTACTTACGGTCTGAGATCCATGCTGGGATTTAAGAAGGTCAAATGGTCAAAATATATGTATTTTTTTTTTTTGGAGGTGCGCCTGCCCCACTCCTGTCACGCTGCTGCCTCTCCCTCCTATATTGATCGCGCAAGCTCCGCCATCTTGTCATCACATCACCCACTGAAACAAAATACATTAAACAAATTGATTACCCCATTATGCAAAGTGGTCACACAAGGTGTAATTGACTAGACAGATTTTAGTGTAGCATAGGAATATGCATTTGTGGAATACATTTATTAGTAATTGTGATCAAATAATACAATTTGTATGTAAGGCCACAAGGACAGCGTCCGCTACCCTCTATCCCAGAATGTAATTTTGCTGGTTAACACTGTAAGGGACATCTGTAAAAACCCTGTATTTAATCCGTTTATCATGTACAGCACCATGTATGTACTGGTGTTCTTTAAATTAATTTCTGTAATAATTAACAATTTCATGTATAATACTTCAAAGGAGTTAGGTACTGCTGTTTCACAAGAAAATTAAATTACAAACATGAGTGTACTTACTTATTTGTCTCTGTGCCTCACGTGGCTGCTGCTCATAATGTGGGAATAGGGACCCACATACACTCCTCCATGCTGCCTCTTTTTGGACCCTGTTGGCATTGTTGGGATCTCTCTGGTCCCAAATTACTGGCCTTTATTGCACCAAAATTATAAGCATGTCCACATTTATAATGTTAGCTATGCTGATTCTCACTCCGTGGAGGCGTGCAGCAGACTTCCGGGTTCACTGTCTGGCTTTTTCAGCTAATTAGCATGTCTCACCTGCCTGATTGAGGCCTTTGGACATTTCCGGACATCTGCCAGAGTGTAGCGTATTTCTCGCAAGTCACACGCATGGTCCGCATGCATTCCGTATTTTGCGTGCCCCCATAGACTTTCATTGGCGTATTTTTTTGTGCAATACGCTGACAAACGCAGCATGCTGCAATTTTGTACGGCCGTAGAAAGCCGTATAATACGGATGCGTAATATACGGCTGATAGGACCTGACCCATTGAGAATCATTGGGCCGTGTGTAATGCGTGTTTTACGGACGTATTTTATGCGCTCATACGTCCGTAAAACTTGCTAGTGTGACGCCGGCCTTATACCTACAATATGGAAGTTTATGCGGGGAAACAGCCAGCAGGTCCATATTGTGTAAGCAACACACCGAGTGAGGTGGTAAAGCGAATGGCTGAGCCTTTGTATGGTTCGGGGAGAAATATAACTGCAGATAACTGGTTTACTGATGTGGGTTTGATTGATTTTTTGAAATCCCCAAAAATAACATGTGGCTACTGTGCGAAAAAATAAAACACAATTGTCGGCTGAGAAAATTTTGCACAGAACATGAACGTGAAGAATCACCAGCTCCCCCACCACCCAAAAGACAGAGATGCCACACCTGTACTGTAGAAACAGGACTCAGGAGACTCTCACATTATGCATGTAAAACTTGCAAAAATGCTTTTTGCCTGTCTCATGCAAAAATGATCTGCAAATCATGCTCATTGCTCTGCAACAGTACTTTTACAGGTGAACCGCTAACATCTGATAGTGACTGATTTTGAGTACAGTACTATTTCAGCAACCTTATCATTTATTTTGCTTATCTAAATTTTATGTTTACTAATAGTTTTTTAAGAAAACTGTCGAGTTTTTTTTGCAAGTAGCAAAATGTGTGCACTTTGAAACATATTACTTTTCTGGTTAGTAAACTTTTTTTTTTCCACCTGATTATGTGTATTCTCATTTATTACATTCCTATGAAGGTAACTGATCACTTTTAGAGCATTGACATTTTTAAAAAAAGGAAAATATAGCCAATTTTCTAGCTTGTGCCGGACAGGCGCAATGCCCCTAAACTCGTTATGAAACATATTGCCCCTGACGGAGGGTTAAAATGCAATAACGGCTGATCAGAAGATCGCATCTTCAGCAAAATGGTATAATTAAAAACGTCAGCTCAGTATGCAAAAAATAAGCCCTCACCCAACCCAAGATCACAAAAAATGGAGACGCTACGGGTATCGAAAAATGGCGCTTCTTTATTTTTTTTTACTTTGGAATTTTTTTTCACCACTTAAATTAAGAAGAACCTAAACATGTTTGGTCTCTGTGAACTCGTAATGACCTAGAGAATCATAATGGCAGGTCAGTTTTAGCATTTATTGAATACAGTTAAAAAAAAAACAACTGTGGGATTGCACGTTTTATGCAATTTCACAGCACTTGGAATTTTTTTCCAGTTTTCGAGTTCATGACATGGTAAAACCAATGATGTTGTTCAAACGTGCAATTCGTCCCGCAAAAATCACGCCCTCACATGGCCATTTTGACCAAAAAATGAAAATGCAAAAACCAAAAACACCTCTGGTCGTTAAGGGGTTAAAACAAAACTCAACATTTGAATCCCAAATATTAAAAAAAAAATATAGGCTCTTTTTCCATCCCATTTAGGGTCTCCGCCTCACTAAACAAAACAAAAACTGTTGGAAGGTGTGTATTGCACATTGGGATGGTTATACTATATATTGTTATTTTCAACATTAACCCTCAATTCTGAATGTAGGATTCTGTTGATTTCTATGAATTGTTGAAAAGGTCACCCACAAGCAATTTTCCTCCCCATAGCTGTTAAGTACCCATCTCTTTGTCACAATGCATTATGGGGAATGTATTTTTCCACCATAAGACAATATAAGACGGTGCTTGAGTCAACACTAATATATATATATATTTTTTTTTTTATTTTTTTTTTCCCCACAGTACTTCTTAGACTAGAAGGAAATCTGCATTGAAATGAGAGCCTGATGTCTGTAATGTGGCAGATTTTTGTGGCTTTTTCATACGAGATCCTGTAATATGCATCTGGACACAGAAAAAGGGATCTTATTTGTAAGATTTACAACCTATAATTTATGGCAAACAATGACAGAAAAAGTAGGTGTTATGTTTATGCAAAATATTCACAGATACAGCAACTTGTTATAGCAGAAATGAGCTTGGTTGTTTGTCATGTATAATATCGATAGCCTTATGCTGCCGTCACACTATCAGTATTTGGTCAGTATTTTACATCAGTATTTGTAAGCCAAAACCAGGAGTGGGTGATAAATGCAGGAGTGGTGCATATGTTTCTATTATACTTTTCCTCTAATTGTTCCACTCCTGGTTTTGGCTACAAATACTGAGGTAAAATACTGAATAAATAAAATAAAATAGCAGCGCTAGTGCAGATGGACGAGAGTCGCAGCAGGTAATATTCTGTACCACACACAGAAGGAAATAGTAAAATATATATGAAATAAGTAAAACCTGCGCTGTCTGCTATATATACAAAAATCAAGCAATCACAGTATGGAATTACCTGTCAGGTGAACGACGTTAATCGCATTGAAGTGTGTGCATATACTCAAACTCAGACAGGTGGAATTTAGCAGCTATAATGGAAGAAAGGGAGAAGAAAGGGAGAGCGGTCTTAATAAATGATTCCTATTTTTAAAAAAGTAAGGATACTACTGCGATACTTGCTAATACTATCGGGAGTACACTAATAATACTCCTGAAGGTAAAAAAAAATGTAAAAAAAAAAAAAAAAAAATTAAAAATATAGTATAATAATATGCTCCTGTGATTTGGACGCTATCAGTGAAGCACCTGTAAACTACCTGGAAATAAAGTCAGTGTAGTAGCAGACAGGTACGTGTATATAGATCGATGCAGAAGTAGTAGCTGCACATGCAGTCTCAGTACGGTACCTGTGGTATAAATAGGTGCCTTAAGAACCTCCGTAGTTGCTGCAAATAAATGCTGCTGGTTACTTAGCTTGTGAATACAGGAGTTGCAATCTTCCAGGCGGCTTATGCAGGCGCTGTCCCGGCCGGTGACAGGCGCTTGCGCGACCGCGGCTTGAAAGTCCTAATGCGATGCTTCGCAGGACCTGCAGTGACGTTCTGGTCACGTGTTCTTGAGTCACGTGGTGCCCCTGGAGACACTACGGATCGCAGTGGGAGCCAAAAAACCAACGCGTTTCGGAATGACGCGGATTCCTTCATCAGGGTTGGCTCCCCCTGCGCTGGATTGGCTCTATATACCTGCGGTATGTCTCTCATAGGTTTAGTTAAATGCAAATAGTTCCACCTCATTATTGAGGCCTTTAGGTCTCAGGGTATCCATCTCGAAGATATATTTGGTTTCTTCACGAGACATCTGACTAATAAAATCGCCGTTGCGCCAATCACGATGTACCACCTTCATACCCACCACCTTTGATCCTTGCGGATGTCCTTCGTGGTGGATTATAAAATGTTTAGACAGTGGGTGATCAGCGTATTTATTACATATATTTCGGAGGTGCTCATTTAGGCTGGTTTCACATTGGCGTTTTTTGGGGTGCGTTTTTGCGGTAAAAAACGCAAAAAAAGCATGGTGAAAAAACGCATGTAAACGCGTGTAAACGCTGCGTTTTTTTGACGCATGCTTTTTTGCATGTGGTGAAAAAAACGCGGCGTTTTGACGCGTTTACATGCGTTTTTACATGCGTTTGCATTTTTTAAATGCATGCTGAGAAATGTGTGACAACTGCCAATCATCAAAAAAAAGTAAAAAACCCACTATAAACAGAAACAGTTAGGGTTAGGGTTAGGGGTAGGGGTAGGGATCATAACCCTAACCCTAACCCTAAAGGGATCCTACCCCTAACCCTACCCCTAACCCTAACCCTAAGGGATCCTAACCCTAACCCTAACCCTACCCCTACCCCTAACCCTAACCCTAAGGGATCCTAACCCTACCCCTAACCCTAACCCTACCCCTAACCCTAACCCTAAGGGATCCTAACCCTAACCCTACCCCTAACCCTACCCCTAACCCTAACCCTACCCCTAACCCTAACCCTACCCCTAACCCTAAGGGATCCTAACCCTAACCCTACCCCTAACCCTAACTCTACCCCTAACCCTAACCATAAAGGGATTAGGGTTAGGGTTAGGGTTAGGATCCCTTAGGGTTAGGGTTAGGGTTAGGGTTAGGATCCCTTAGGGTTAGGGGTAGGGTTAGGGGTAGGGTTAGGTTCCCTTTATCACCTTTATGTTGGGGGGTGGCATATCAGTGTGTTTTCTGGTTTTTTAATAAAAAAACGCATGCGTTTTTTTACCGCAAAAAACACATGCACCAAAAAACGCATGCGTCCCCATTGACTCCAATGTATTTTTTGACCCAAAAAAACCGCATGAAAACGCATGCGTTTTTTTTTTGTCCAAAAAACGCTTCTAAAAATACAAGTAGCATTTCAGAAAATGAACGCATGCAGTAAAAAAACGCATGCGTCAAAAAACGCGACCAAACGCGTACACAAAAAAACGCATGCGTTTTCAATGTTAAAAATAGGAAAAAAAAACGCATGCGTTTTTTTGAAAAAAAACGCTGCAGACAAAAACGCAAGTGTGAAACCACCCTTATTCTTTGACTCAGAGCCCGTTTGGTGCATCCCACATATTGTTTCCCACACGGACATTCGATAACGTATATGACCCCTTTCGTTGTACAGGTTATAAAGTCCGTGATGGGAATTTCCGTACCGTTCCGTGATATCACTTGTTTTTGTTTGCTTAAGTTTAGTGATTTACACATTTTACATTTTTGGCACGGAAAAAAGCCCTGGATAATTTGTTTAAAGGGGCCCTTGGTTCTATTCGGGGGATTTGGATTCCGCACAGTGGGGGCAATTAATAAGCCTAGATTATGTGCTTTCCTAAAAACAAAACGTGGGCGTTCAGATAGTTTGTCCCCTATTGTTTTGTCCTCTTTCAGGAGGTCCCAGTGTTTATTTACAATTTTTCTCAAGATTTGTATATTTGAATTGTATTGAGTGATAATAGGTATCACTATCTGGGATTGTTGTTTAAAGGAATCCTGTTCCTCCTTATTGCTATCGGCAAGGAGTTTTGTTCGAGAGATTTTTTTGACCGTATTTTTTGTTAGGGTCAGAGATTCTTTATCGTACCCTTTATTTACAAACTTGTTAATGAGCATATCTGCCTCCCTATCGAAATCATCTATATTAGTACAATTGCGATTTAATCTAATGAACTGGCTACGGGGAACATTTAGCAACCACCGTGGTAGGTGACAGCTATTCATAGAAATAAAGCTGTTTGAATCAGTAGGTTTGGTGTAAGTACGGGTTTGCAACTTTCCCTCACTGGCAGAGATGATAAGATCCAGAAAGTGTACATTTTCCTTGCTAGTATTTGACGAAAATTCAAGATAAAATTCATTTTTATTTATATCCATTAAAAATTGTGCTAAAGCTTGTTCGCCCCCATCCCAAATAAAAAAGACATCGTCTATAAAACGTAGCCAGAGGACTTTCTGGATCTTATCATCTCAGCCAGTGAGGGAAAGTGACTCAAGAACACATGACCCGAACGTCACTGCAGCTCCTGCAAAGCATCGCATTAGGACTTTCAAGCCGCGGCCGCGCAAGCGCCTGTCACCGGCCGGGACAGCGCCCGCATAAGCCGCCTGGAAGATTGCAACTCCCGTATTCACAAGCTAAGTAACCAGCAGCATTTATTTGCAGCAACTACGGAGGTTCTTAAGGCACCTATTTATACCACAGGTACCGTACTGAGACTGCATGTGCAGCTACTACTTCTGCATCGATCTATATACAAGTACCTGTCTGCTACTACACTGACTTTATTTCCAGGTAGTTTACGGGTGCTTCACTGATAGCGTCCAAATCACAGGAGCATATTATTATACTATATTTTTAATATTTTTTTTACATTTTTTTTTACCTTCAGGAGTATTGTTAGTGTACTCCCGATAGTATTAGCAAGTATCGCAGTAGTATCCTTACTTTTTTAAAAATAGGAATCATTTATTAAGACCGCTCTCCCTTTCTTCTCCCTTTCTTCCATTATAGCTGCTAAATTCCACCTGTCTGAGTTTGAGTATATGCACACACTTCAATGCGATTAATGTCGTTCACCTGACAGGTAATTCCATACTGTGATTGCTTGATTTTTGTATATATAGCAGACAGCGCAGGTTTTACGTATTTCATATATGATGTAAAATACTGACCAAATAATGATAGTGTAACGGCAGCCTTAGCCCTGCTACTACATTACAGTACATGTACATAACACAGTTATGGAAATACCATGCTAGGTACAGCCAAAAATATTTTCTATCAAACTGATAAACCATTTCAGTAATGGCTCATCTCCTGACGATCTGAATAATTGCAAGTAAACACAGCAATTAAATACAGATGTACTGACGATTGATAGAATCACAAACATGCCCACTCCCCACAAAAAACCCCACTCTCAACTGGGGATTGCTTTCCATCTGCTAGTGACTTGCAGGAGTTAAAACAAACATGGCAATTTCATCACTTTTTCATGCATAGGCAATTCATATTCATTAGTCTGACACAATCATTTCAAGGAAACGCAGAAAGCAATTATTACTAAATATGATGGTTATCTGATGAGCAGAAAAATAGGTACATCTTCGGGTATTGCAAGTTGTAACTAAAGCCCATATATAGAGTCTTGGCCGAAAGTATTGGCACACTTGAAATTATTCCAGAAAATAAAATATTTCTCCCAGAAAATGATTGCAATTACACATGTTTTGTTATACTCGTGTATATTTCCTTTATGTGTATTGGAACAACACAAAAAACACAGAGAAAAAAGGCAAATTGGACATCATTTCACACACAACCCCAAAAATGAGCAGGACAAAATTGTTTGCACCTTTCCAAAAATGTTGGTAAATAACTTTGTTTTAAGCATGTGATGCTAATTCACACTCACCTGTGGCAAGTAACAGGTGTGGGCAATATGAAAATCACACCTGAAACCAGATTAAAAGGGGAAAGTTGACTCAATGTTTGAATTTTGTGTCTGTGTGTGCCACACTAAGCAAGGAGTACAGAAATAGAAGAAAACTGTCTGAGGACTTCAAAACAAAATTGTTCAAAAATAACAACAATCTCAAGGTTAAAAGGCCATCTCCAGAGATCTTGATATTCCTTTGTCCACAGTGCGCAACATAATCAAGAAGTTTACAACCTAAGGCACTCTACTTAATCTCCCTGTACGTGGACGGCAGAAAAAAATTGATGAAAGGTTGCAATGCAGAATAGTCTGAATGGTGGAGGGCGCATCACCGCGAATGAAGGTAACTACAGGTCATTGACCTACATTACCTTCATTCCCCGGGGTTTTACAGGCACGAGCACAGCTGCATTATAGCAGAGCTCCTGCCTGTAAAATATTTTAACCCCTTCAGATGGATTTACATCATGGGACGTTACAGATCAACAGAAGGTATGTATATTGTTGGTTTATTATTTTTAATTTGTTACAGAGCAAGGGTCTTCAGGTGGATTGAGAGAACAATAAAATATTAAAACAACCTGTGTGTTTATTTCATTAAAATACTTTTTAATAATGTGTGTGTGTTTTTTTAACCATTTCATACAATTGGATTAATAATGGATAGGTATCATAACTGACGCCTCTCCATTATTAATCTGGCTTAATGTCACCTTACAATAGCAAGGTGACATTAACCCTTTATTACCCCATATCCCACCACTACACGGGAATGGGAAGAGAGTGGCCAAGTGCCAGAATAGGCGCATCTTCAAGATGTGCCTTTTCTGGGGTGGCTGGGGGCAGATGTTTTTAGCCAGGGGGGCCAATAACCATGGACCCTCTCCAGGCTATTAATATCTGCCCTCAATCACTGGCTTCACTACTCTGGAGGAGAAAATTGCGTGGGAGCCCACGCCAATTTTTTCCGCCATTTAACCCTTTAATTTAATAGCTAGAGCGCCCAAATTTTGCACGTACACACTACTAACATTAGTAGTGTGGAATATGCAAAAAAAAAGGGGATATGAGATGGTTTACTGTATGTAAATCATGTCTCATATCATGTTGGGTTTTGGAAGGAGATAGCAAATGCCGGCAATTGAATTACCGGCTTTAAAGCTATCTAGTGCTGGATGAAATATTAATATATATACATATATGTGTCTCAATAACATATATATATATATATATATATACCCCTATACCATGTGTACACATTTATTCTACCTATTCTATTGTAAGCTGTCAGTGTGGTTTTACTGTACACCGCACTGAATTGCCGGCTTTTCTTTCTAACACCGCTGTGTATTTCTCGCAAGTCACACTGCTGGTCCGTGTGTATTCCGTATTTTTCTCGCCCCCATAGACTTTTTGCGTATTTTTTGCACAATACGGTGACAAACGCAGCATGCTGCGATTTTCTACGGCCGTAGAAGACCGTATAATACGGATCAGTAAAATACTGCTGATAGGAGCAGGGGCATAGAGAAGCATTGTGCCGTATACAATCCGTATTTTCTGCACCTCTCCTACGTCCGTAAAACACGGTAGTGTGACGCTGGCCTTACAGTGATGAATATGCGGCTCCAACTCCCATAGGGGTGGAGCCGCATATTCATCACTGTAATGGGCGCACAGGGGGTGGGAGGGGGTTGGGAACATGGATCTTTTTTTAAAACAAAACAAAAAAAAAAAAAAGATTTTTCATATCTTCTCTCCAGCGAACGATGCTGGAGAGAAGAAATGAATAGCGGCTTCAGCACCACGCTGGGGGGACAGCGCTTACTGTAGCGCTGTCTCCTGCACGGCACACGGACTGCACACGGGCAACATGCGGTGTTGTCTTTAATAGGTCCGTGTAATACGTGCGCTCCCACGAACACTGACATGTCTCCGTGTTTTCCAAACGGACACACGGTCCATGAAAACACGCTGACATGTGCAGAGACACATTGGTTTTAATGTGTTTACATGAGTCAGTGTCTCCGGTACGTGAGGAAACTGTCACCTCACGTACCGGAGCCACTGACGTGTGAAACCGGCCCAAGCTAGTGTTGAAGCACATTGAAAATGGGAGTGGAAGTCAAGTGTGAATAATAATCCAGAGATTCAAGTGACATAGGAAGTTTCTGAAGCTGCACAGTCAGTGCAACTGAATTCAATACTCTGTGATATACTGCAGTAATCGCACACCATAGCACCTTAAAAAAAACATCTGCCATTGCAAACCTGGAGGCCAGATTAGTACCCTGTGTCCTTTTTTGCTAACAAAAAGAATCCTGAAACCTAGGCTTGTGTGTCACAGGCAGCGAAGCCATCATTTTTATTTCATTTTTAACTCCTTCCCGACATGTGCAGTATATACATTGCGATGCCGGAGCTGCATTCCCACAAAGCGCGAGAGAGACTCCTTCTGGGCATGCTCAGCAGGGAAAAACTGGATCCGTCACGTGTGACGGTCAGCGATGGATCCTGCGTCCATAGGCTTCCATTGTAGCCGACGATGGGCAGCGCAGGATACGTCACTGAACGATTTTCTGACGTCCACAAAAAACGTTTTCTCTGCACGATGGACTGCTATTTTCCGACGGATCCAGTGCACGACGGATCAAACGGATGGCCATCCGTCACAATCCATCGCTAATACAAGTCTATGGGACAATGCAGGCTCCTGCAAATTTTTTTGCAAGATCCTGCATTCTCAAAAATCGATGGATTGTGACAGATCTGAAAAGACGGAAGTGTGAAAGTAGCCTAAGATGGCTGCTGTCTCTGCCCTTGGGGTCTGTACTGTCTCCCGCCATCGGTGATTGCTGTTATTGGATATTTAATTCTGACCAGCCAATCAGAGCAATTTGGCAATAAAGTTTTTTTTAAAATATCCATGTGACATGCTGACATGCTGTGATTGGTACTGTCTGAGACAGCACCAATCACAGCTGACACAATGCGTGGGGTGATCGTCATGTTACCTCTCTTGATTAACCCCTTTGGCGCTGATTGGCTAAGCAATATTTACTGACCAATCAGCACCAAAGGGGTTAATCTAAAATAGTGATCACCACACTGCACGACATCTTTACCTCAGAGTTGGCATGCAGAGAGGTTGTACACCCCTCTGTTTACCTGAGAGAGAAAATAATCATTGGTGGCCAGCGCAATCCTCCTGTGATCTGTGTCCTCCTGTGCCGTATTCCGGAGATACTCCTGTGATCTGTGCTGTGTGCTGGCTGCTGTGACTTATCTGTGATCACAGCAAGAGCAGCAGTTCCCCAATCCCTGTTCCAGTCTTAGGCCAGTTTCACATGTCAGTGGCTCCGGTACGTGAGGTGACAGTTTCCTCACGTACCGGAGCCACTGACACACGTAGACAGATTAAAATCAATGCATCTGTGCAGATGTCATTGATTTTTTGTGGACCGTGTCTCCGTGTGCCAAACACGGAGACATGTCAGTGTTCGTGGGAGCGCACGGATTACACGGACCCATTAAAGCCAATGGGTCCGTGTAAAACACGTACCGCACACGGACGTTGTCCGTGTGCAGTTCCTGCAGTTCGTGTGCCGTGCAGGAGACAGCACTACATTAAGCGCTGTCCCTCTCACTGGTGCTGAATCCCCATTCCTATCTTCCCTGCAGCAGCGTTTGCTGTAGAGAAGATATGAATAATCGTGTGTAAAATCAAGATCCATGTCCCCCCCGCTGTGATTAAAATACTCACCCAGCTCCCTCGCTGGCTGGCGCTGCTTCCTGTCCTGGCCGCACCTTCTACTGTATGAGCGGTCACGTGGGGCCGCCGATTACAGTCATGAATATGCAGCTCCACCTCCAATAGGGGTGGAGCCGCATATTCATTACTGTAAATGAGCGGCCTCACGTGACCTGGATCTTGATTTTACACACGATTATTCATATCTTCTCTACAGCAAACGCTGCTGCAGGGAAGATATGAATGGGAATTCAGCACCAGATGCAGGGGACAGCGCTAAACTTTAGTGCTGTCTCCTACACGGTGCGTGTGGTAACCAGTGGGCACACTGTGATGTGCCACAGAAACGCACGGGCACATGGACACGGATAATTCCGGTACTGATTTTTCCGGTACCGGAATTATCTGGACGTGTGGGACTGCCCTTAGCTAGTGCAGTAGGGAGCGTACGCCGCATTGTTAGTGATGTCTGTTTTTCTTTTGCAAAAAAAAGAATTGTTTGCATCAAGTAAATTTTTAGTGAGTGTATTAGGGGAGCATATGTCGCATTGTTAGTGATATCTGAGTAACTTTATAGGAAGGGTATTAGTGTAGTGAATGTCATTTTTTTATACAAACTTATTTTTTCACATCTTATTTTTCTTTTCTTTTTTTTTTCTAAATGTTTCCTCAAAAATGTTTCCTTTTTTATTTTTTCTCTAGTTTTTTCTTTCTACTTTTAATGATAAATAGTACCCTTTACACAAGCCCCACAAAATACATGTGTAAAATCTCCACTTACACACACATCCCCAGTGTTTTGAAAAATAAAATTAAAATGGTCCATTCGTCAAGAAGACGCTATTCACCAGAGGAGGCATACGCTTTCCTTGCCTCTCACACAGATTCAGGCAGTAAGGAATATGCCACATTCCTCTATTCCTCTTCCTCCTCCTGCTCATCAAGTGAGGATGAAACCCCAGCAAGGCTCCCTAGGACCCAGGAAACCCCACAGCAAATGATCCCATATTAAATTGCTCCTTCCGAAAATGATCAGCTTGTTATTCCAGATTTAATTAGCATCTCAGAGAGGAAATAAAATATCTTATGGTGGCCCAGAAAAATTTGTATGCCCATCAACTTTTCACCCAAAATGCGATGTCATATGCCAGATGGACCCCTGTAAATGCAGCAGAGATGACGACATTTTGGGGCATTGTGCTGCATATGGGCATAGTCAAAAAAACAGAGTTATGGCAATACTGGAGTACTGATATTCTCTACAGCACCGGTATTCCGTATGGCCATGACAAGGACACGATTTGAAGCAATCCAAAAATGTTTGCATGACAGTGTTAATGCGGTGTCCTCCCCCAGACGTTCCTAACTTTGATCATTTATACAAAATATCGGCCAGTAGTTGAACACTTCAGCAGAACATGTGCTGAGGCGTAAAATCCCCAAAGGGACATCTGTATAAGGCCGGGATCACACACAGCGAGATTCGGCCGAGTCTCGCTGGTTAAAAACAAGCTCTGGTACCGACACTCCAGAGTGGAGCGTGCGGCCGCAAAGCAATACATGGAGTTGCACGCTCCGCTCTGGAGTGCCGGCGCCAGAGCTTGCTTTTAACCAGCGAGACTCGGCCGTATCTCACTGTAGTGTGACTCTGGCCTAAATGAGCAAACGCTAAAATGCTTGGGTGCTCGTTACTCGAGTCGAGCAAATTGGAATGCTCAAGTTCTCGACCCAAGTGACAAGTATAATGGAAGAAAATGGGAAACTTGAGCATTTTTAAGACGGTTTTTCCCAGATGTCTGGAGAAGGTCTGAAATTGCTGAAAATGATGTAAGCAGCACAGAAATGGCACAGAAACAGCATGGGGAAGCCCCCCGGAAGCATCTTTGAATCCCACGTATTTTCTGCTAACAATGTTGTCAGAGTATACCGACACTTTTACGGACTGACAAAACAAACATACAAAACCAAAGATAAAATGGATTTTACTGTAAAAAATGTTAAGAAACATTCTTTCCAGGATAAAGCCTTGTATATAAGGCACAATCAATAAGAGAAACAAAAATATGCCTCCACACCTTGGGCTGTCTTCACACACAGTGTTTTTGCTGTGTTTTTTCATGTTGCATTGCTTTTAATGCTGAAAAACACATGAAATGTAATTTTATCATTTTAATACCTTATTTGGCCATGTGGTGTGTGATACATGATCAGACACATTGAAAGTCACATTTTTTTCTGTTCATCAGCCAGCCATAACTATTTGTATAAGGCCATCAGGTGGCCCTTTATATTGATAGAGGGCGAGCAGGGGTCTTGTGGACAGATGAAACCAAGATAGAGTTTTTTGATAAAGCATATAATTCTACTGTTTGCTTTAAAAGGAATGAAGCATACAAATAAAAGAACACAGTAGTTACAGTCAAATATGGTGGAGGTTCAAAGATATTTTGGGGTTGTTTTGCTGCTGGCCCTAGGTGCCTGGAAATGTGAAGATTCCTGAAGGATTTTGGGTCGCAATTTAGTGCCCAGGGTCAGAAAGCTGGGTTTGCATCATAGAAGGCCATGGGTCTTTCAGCATGACAATGACCCCAAACATACTTTAAGATGCACCCAGAAATAGATGGAAACAAAGCACTGGAGAGTTCAGAAGTGGTAATTCCAGCTTCAGTAGCGTAAAGCCACCACTACCTCTTCCATACAGATGCTACAGAGAAATTTGTGAATGGACACATTAATTCAGTTACCGTATTTTTGGATCATAAGACAAACTTTTTTCCTCAAAAAATGTGGAATAAAATGGGGTAGCGTCTTATAGTCCGGATGTACTTTGGCTCACAGCTCTGGCTGCAGATGGGGAGGTGGGGGAGCGGCAGCGGCAGAGCAGCGAGTCACAGGAAGCAGGAGCAGGCGGCTGCGGCTAACTCCTGTGTCTGCTTCTAAAGAAAAATTAATATTTACTGCATTCCATGCCCATGGGTGAGGAGGGCAGTGAACATTCATTTCATTTAATAGCAGATACGCTGTTAGCCACAGCAGCCGGCTTCCTGCAGCTACCGGGTGTTCGCATGTGCTTGCTACTTAAGGCAATGAATATTCACTGCTCTCTACTCCCATAGGCATGGAATGCAGAGAATATTAATTTCCTTTAGTAGTGGCACACATGAACGCCCAGCAGCTGTAGGAAGCCTTCGGCTGCGGCTTATACTGTGCCGCTATTGAAGAGCAATGAATTTTCACTGCTCTATATGCACATAGTCCCGGCGTAGAGAGCAGTGAGCATTCTGACTACTATCCTCAACTTGAAAGCAGCATATGATGACACTGCCATGCGCTGCTTGCAAGCATAAATTAGTTCCTGACATCGAAACAAGATGCGAGCACAGGAAGGTAAGTATAAAGGTTTATGGGTTTTTTAGTGATTTCTGCTGGGGCCATGAATACCAGGATGGGGATGAGGGCCAATCATACCAGGATGGAGATGGGGGCCAATCATACCAGGATGGAGATGGGGGCCCTGCATACCAGGATAGTGATGACGGGACCATATATACAAGAATAGGGGACATTAGTACATAATTGACCACATTTTTTTGCTCCAATTTTTTTTATTTCCTCCTCTAAAACCTAGGAGCATCTTATGGTCCAGTGCATCTTATAGTTTGAAAAATACGGTAATTTTGCCTGCTTTGATGAATTTCTGAGTACCATAAAAAAACACCATAAAAAAACATGACTCGGTCAATGATGCATGGAGGAAAGCAACAGCAAGGCTTAGCATTTATAATCAATCATCCCCGACTAGATACCTGTTATACTCTATACCTACTGCAACACCTCATCATAGAGGAGTATGCACTGAGTACAAGGGATGCCAAAAATTAGAAGGAGTAACTCCAATACCCCTTTGAAGAGATGTAGTGGAGGGCCTCATAAAGCATTTTTTTCCCATTATTAAGGACTGGGTATCCTAGACTGGTAATGCCCATGCACTAAGTGCAGGGGCTTAAAAGCATTTACCCCTGTGGTAAACACCCTTAAAAATTTATAGCGAGGGCATGACCACGTTGTTAATATGGTGGCAGAATACGAAGAAGAGGACAACACAAAAACCACAAAATCCTGAAACTAATACCCATGTTTGGGTGGGAAGGGGTGCATGGGAATACACCAGAAAAAAAAAATAAAAACACTGAATTTGAGTTTATATCCCGCTGCTGTCATCCAGTGGTTTACAGAAGTCTGGCCCAAACCAGACCTTGTACATTTTGATAAAAGTCAGCATGTCAGCATTTTTAGTTGATAGGCGGATGCACCTATTGGTTAGAATTAGGCATGAGCGAATATTTCAAAGTTTGATTAGGATTACAATCACCAAATTTACAATATTTGCCGATTTATTCATCAAATATTCGCCGAACATAGCCAAACGCCATTCAAGGCAATTGGAGGCAAAAACAAACGTATGCACAATACCTTCTGATGGCCCCAAA
Organism: Ranitomeya imitator; assembly: GCF_032444005.1. Classification (NCBI taxonomy): domain Eukaryota; kingdom Metazoa; phylum Chordata; class Amphibia; order Anura; family Dendrobatidae; genus Ranitomeya; species Ranitomeya imitator. The sequence goes on from NC_091284.1 coordinate 441,146,420, forward strand.
AGCTGCCAAAATTCAACAAATTATGGGGAGACACCAGGAAATTGGCCTCAATTCACCCATAGTACAAATTGTAGCATGGCACTGCAGCAATCAGCTGTGCATCATGTATCAGGGCCTGGCCAACATTTACAGCTTTCAATTGAACATCACTGTAAGACGAGGTTGGTGAGGGATCATTGTAGGCCTCCTGTCCTGGGAGCCCTGATACCACAATCAACATCTCAACCTGCTTTCATGATCAACCACACTCAGGTGGCACAAATATCAGATAAATTTCATAGACTACTTTTGTCAGAAAAATCTAAGCATAGTAACATGGTTAGATGACTCCAATGAAGTGGAGGCCTGACGGTCTCGGAGGCATACTACTACAGGAAACACGCATGTAGGTGACTCAACCAGGAATCTGTACATTTGCAAAAATTAGTGGTAGGCACCAACAAAGTGTCATCAATTTCACCACAATTTTAGATAGTATTATATGGACAGACAGGTCTTCCACTACACCCAGTCCAGCAGATGGACACCCAACCAGGAGTGTTCACATTTTTAAAAATTATTGGCAGACACCACCAAAGTGGCATCAATTTCACCACAATATAGATATCAAAATGTGGACCAACAAGTCTTCCACTACACCCAATCCAGCAGATGGACACCCAACCAGAAGTGTTCACATTAAAACAAATGAGGACCTAACATTACCGAAGTGGCATAAATTTCACAAGATTAGAAAGTAGAGTGTATAATTGGGACTAAAGGTACCGTCACACTAAGCAACGCTGCAGCGATACCGACAACGATCCGGATCGCTGCAGCGTCGCTGTTTGGTCGCTGGAGAGCTGTCACACAGACAGCTCTCCAGCGACCAACGATGCCGGTAACCAGGGTAAACATCGGGTTACTAAGCACAGGGCCGCGCTTAGTAACCCGATATTTACCCTGGTTACCATCGTTAAAGTAAAAACAACAACCACTACATACTTACCTTCCGCTGTCTGTCCCCGGCGCTGTGCTTCTCTGCTCTGGCTGTGAGCGCCGGTCAGCCGGAAAGCAGAGCGGTGACGTCACCGCTGTGCATTCCGGCCGCTGTGCTCACAGCCAGTGCAGGAGGAGAGCAGAGAAGCAGAGCGCCGGGGACAGACAGCGGTAGGTAAGTGTTGTGAATTCTGTGGCAGAGCTCCCTCCTGTGGTCACAAGTGGTACTTCGGCTGATTCTCTCTGTGAGCTTCCGTTGGTGGAGGAGAGTGGTACTGCGGCTTCTGAGTTTCCTTCCTCAGGTGATGTGGTGAAGTCGTTAGGTGCTGCTCTATTTAACTCCACCTAGTGCTTTGATCCTGGCCTCCAGTCAACGTTCTAGTATTGGACCTGTTTCCTCCTGGATCGTTCCTGTGGCCTGCTGCTCTGCATAGCTAAGTTCCGCTTTTGCTATTTGTTTGCTGTTTTTTTCTGTCCAGCTTGCTTATTTGTTTTTTCTTGCTTGCTGGAAGCTCTGGGACGCAGAGGGTGTACCTCCGTGCCGTTAGTTCGGTACGGAGGTTCTTTTTGCCCCCTTTGCGTGGTTGTTTGTAGGGTTTTGTGTTGACCGCAACGTTACCTTTCCTATCCTCGCTCTGTTCAGAAAGTCGGGCCTCACTTTGCTAAATCTATTTCATCTCTACATTTGTCTTTTCATCTTAACTCACAGTCATTATATGTGGGGGCTGCCTTTTCCTTTGGGGTATTTCTCTGAGGCAAGGTAGGCTTATTTTCTATCTTCAGGCTAGCTAGTTTCTCAGGCTGTGCCGAGTTGCATAGGGAGCGTTAGGCGCAATCCACGGCTGCCTCTAGTGTGGTTGGAGAGGATTAGGGATTGCGGTCAGCAGAGTTTCCACGTCTCAGAGCTCGTTCTATGTTTTTGGGTTATTGTCAGGTCACTGTATGTGCTCTGACTTCTATGTCCATTGTGGTACTGAATTACCAGATCATAACAGTACTGGAGGCCAAAAGTACTAATGATTCTCAATAGAGGGAAAAAAGAAGTTCTGAGACCATTTTTTTTTCTCTGCACTGTGTTTTGCCTTTTTTTCCCCTAGACATTTGGGTGGTTCAGGACACAGGTGTAGCGATGGACATTAAAGGTCTGTCTTCATGTGTGGATCAGCTCACGGCAAGAGTACAAAATATTCAAGACTTTGTGGTTCAGAATTCTATGTTAGAACCAAGAATTCCTATTCCTGATTTGTTTTTTGGAGATAGAACTAAATTTCTGAGTTTCAAAAATAATTGTAAACTATTTCTGGCTTTGAAACCTCGCTCCTCTGGTGACCCAGTTCAACAATTTAGGATCATTATTTCTTTTTTACGTGGCGACCCTCAGGACTGGGCATTTTCTCTTGCGTCAGGAGATCCTGCATTAAATAATATCGATGCGTTTTTCCTGGCGCTCGGATTGCTGTACGATGAACCTAATTCAGTGGATAAGGCAGAGAAAAATTTGCTGGCTCTGTGTCAGGGTCAGGATGAGATAGAGGTATATTGTCAGAAATTTAGAAAGTGGTCCGTACTCACTCAATGGAATGAAGGTGCGCTCGCAGCTATTTTCAGAAAGGGTCTCTCTGAAGTCCTTAAAGATGTCATGGTGGGATTTCCTATGCCTGCTGGTCTGAATGAGTCTATGTGTTTGGCCATTCAGATCGGTCGACGCTTGCGTGAGCGTAAATCTGTGCACCATTTGGCGGTATTATCTGAGCATAAACCTGAGCCTATGCAGTGCGATAGGACTTTGACCAGAGTTGATCGGCAAGAACACAGACGTCTGAATGGGCTGTGTTTCTACTGTGGTGATTCCACTCATGCTATCTCTGATTGTCCTAAGCGCACTAAGCGGTTCGCTAGGTCTGCCACCATTGGTACTGTACAGTCAAAATTTCTTTTGTCCGTTACCTTGATCTGCTCTTTGTCATCGTATTCTGTCATGGCATTTGTGGATTCAGGCGCTGCCCTGAATTTGATGGACTTGGAGTATGCTAGGCGTTGTGGGTTTTTCTTGGAGCCCTTGCAGTGTCCTATTCCATTGAGAGGAATTGATGCTACGCCTTTGGCCAAGAATAAGCCTCAGTACTGGACCCAGCTGACCATGTGCATGGCTCCTGCACATCAGGAGGTTATTCGCTTTCTGATGTTGCATAATCTGCATGATGTGGTCGTGTTGGGGTTGCCATGGCTACAAGTCCATAATCCAGTATTAGATTGGAAATCCATGTCTGTGTCCAGCTGGGGTTGTCAGGAGGTACATGGTGATGTCCCATTTCTGTCTATTTCGTCATCCACCCCTTCTGAGGTTCCAGAGTTCTTGTCTGATTACCGGGATGTATTTGATGAGCCCAAGTCCGATACCCTACCTCCGCATAGGGATTGTGATTGTGCTATCGATTTGATTCCTGGTAGTAAATTCCCAAAGGGTCGACTGTTTAATTTATCTGTGCCTGAGCACGCCGCTATGCGGAGTTACGTGAAGGAGTCCTTGGAGAAGGGGCATATTCGCCCGTCATCGTCGCTATTAGGAGCAGGGTTCTTTTTTGTGGCCAAGAAGGATGGTTCACTGAGACCTTGTATAGATTACCGCCTTCTAAATAAGATCACGGTTAAATTTCAGTACCCCTTGCCGTTGTTATCTGATTTGTTTGCTCGGATTAAGGGGGCTAGTTGGTTCACCAAGATAGATCTTCGTGGTGCGTATAATCTTGTGCGTATTAAGCGAGGCGATGAATGGAAAACTGCATTTAATACGCCCGAGGGCCATTTTGAGTATCTAGTAATGCCATTCGGACTTGCCAATGCTCCATCAGTGTTTCAGTCCTTTATGCATGACATCTTCCGAGAGTACCTGGATAAATTCCTGATTGTGTACTTGGATGACATTTTGATCTTCTCGGATGATTGGGAGTCTCATGTGAAGCAGGTCAGAACGGTGTTTTAGGTCCTGCGTACTAATTCTTTGTTTGTGAAGGGATCAAAGTGTCTCTTTGGTGTTCAGAAGGTTTCATTTTTGGGGTTCATCTTTTCCCCTTCTACTATCGAGATGGACCCTGTTAAGGTCCAAGCCATCCATGATTGGACTCAGCCGACATCTCTGAAAAGTCTGCAAAAGTTCCTGGGCTTTGCTAATTTTTATCGTCGCTTCATCTGCAATTTTTCTAGTATTGCTAAACCATTGACCGATTTGACCAAGAAGGGTGCTGATGTGGTCAATTGGTCTTCTGCTGCTGTGGAAGCTTTTCAAGAGGTGAAGCGTCGTTTTTCTTCTGCCCCTGTGTTGTGTCAACCAGATGTTTCGCTTCCATTCCAGGTCGAGGTTGATGCTTCTGAGATTGGAGCAGGGGCTGTTTTGTCGCAGAGAAGTTCTGATTGCTCGGTGATGAAACCATGCGCCTTCTTTTCCAGGAAGTTTTCGCCTGCTGAGCGAAATTATGATGTTGGCAATCGAGAGTTGCTGGCCATGAAGTGGGCATTCGAGGAGTGGCGTCATTGGCTTGAAGGAGCTAAGCATCGCGTGGTGGTCTTGACTGATCATAAGAACTTGACTTATCTCGAGTCTGCCAAGCGGTTGAATCCTAGACAGGCTCGTTGGTCGCTGTTTTTTGCCCGTTTTGATTTTGTGATTTCGTACCTTCCGGGCTCTAAAAATGTGAAGGCGGATGCTCTGTCTAGGAGTTTTGTGCCCGACTCTCCGGGTTTATCTGAGCCGGCGGGTATTCTCAAAGAGGTAGTAATTGTGTCTGCCTTCTCCCCTGATTTGCGGCGGGTGCTGCAAAAATTTCAGGCTAATAAACCTGATCGTTGCCCAGCGGAGAAACTGTTTGTCCCTGATAGGTGGACGAATAAAGTTATCTCTGAGGTTCATTGTTCGGTGTTGGCTGGTCATCCTGGAATCTTTGGTACCAGAGAGTTAGTGGCTAGATCCTTTTGGTGGTCATCTCTGTCGCGGGATGTGCGTTCTTTTGTGCAGTCCTGTGGGATTTGTGCTCGGGCTAAACCCTGCTGTTCTCGTGCCAGTGGGTTGCTTTTGCCCTTGCCGGTCCCGAAGAGGCCTTGGACACATATCTCTATGGATTTTATTTCAGATCTTCCCGTCTCTCAAAAAATGTCAGTCATTTGGGTGGCTTGTGTTAGGAGTCGAGTTTCCTCTGCTGCACAGGGGGAATCTCGATCCGTGTCTGCTGCGGTCTCCCATTCGGTATCGGCCGCAGTGGGCTCTGCTCAGCGGAGACGTCGCTCCCAGCGTCTCGCTGGGGCTGATTCGGTGCATAGGGTCACTACTGCCTTTTCTGGCTTTCCTATGGTACCCTGCACTGATCTGCGGCGAGCGAGCCTCTCTGGGACTAAGTCCTTGTTTACTCACACTGAGCATGCCCAGGGCAGGGTCTCCCATTGGAGGTCGAGGGCCACATGTTCGGTCACATGCTCAGGTGCTGCAGTACATTCCATTGCTCCTTCTGGAAGGTCCTGAAAGGGCAAAACATGCTCAGGTACTGCAGCACTTTCCATTGGTCCTTCTGGAAGGTCCTGAAAGGGCAAAAACTTCAGTAGCAGCTTCCTGTGCTGCAACTATATAAACTGCGCATGACCGCACGGCCATGCGCTAGTATCGTCTTTTGCTATATGCTTTGCGCCAATGTGGTCATGTGTTTGTATGTGTTCAGGGACCCGGCTGAAATAAGCCCCTAGAATGCTGGCACCTCCGGCGAGGAGATTGTGTATAAAAGTGTTCAGGGACCCGGCTGAAATAAGCCCCTAGAATGCTGGCTCCTCCGGCGAGGAGATTGTGTATGCATGCATGACCACTCACTGCTCACATCTGGGTAGTTGGCCTGTGCCTCTGTGAAAGTCTAACAGGGCACAGAGCTCATCTCTCGCGGTTACTCTGTGAAGCTAACAGAGTTGGTATATACCGCCATATAGAGCCGCCATTATTTAGCAGCAGGTACTTTCCTGCACGGTGGATCCCGGGTTGCGAACGCACTAATTCCTTTTAATAAACAATATATTTGGTGCGTTCCGCCAACCCTAACAGTTTGTGATCGCTTCTCTAAGATGGTCCATTTGGTACCCTTGTCTAAATTACCTTCCTCCTCTGATTTGGTGCCATTGTTCTTCCAGCATGTGGTTCGTTTACATGGCATTCCAGAGAATATAGTTTCTGACAGAGGTTCCCAGTTTGTTTCGAGGTTTTGGCGAGCCTTTTGTGCTAGGATGGGCATTGACTTGTCTTTTTCCTCGGCTTTCCATCCTCAGACTAATGGCCAGACCGAACGAAGCAATCAGACCTTGGAAACATATCTGAGATGCTTTGTTTCTGCTGATCAGGATGACTGGGTGTCCTTTTTGCCTTTGGCTGAGTTCGCCCTTAATAATCGGGCCAGCTCGGCTACCTTGGTTTTGCCGTTTTTCTGCAACTCTGGGTTCCATCCTCGTTTCTCTTCAGGGCAGGTTGAGTCTTCGAACTGTCCTGGTGTGGGTACTGTGGTGGACAGGTTGCAGCAGATTTGGACTCATGTAGTGGACAATTTGACCTTGTCCCAGGAGAAGGCTCAACGTTTCGCTAATCGCAGACGCTGTGTGGGTCCCCGACTTCGTGTTGGGGATTTGGTTTGGTTATCTTCTCGTCATATTCCTATGAAGGTTTCCTCTCCTAAGTTTAAACCTCGTTTCATTGGTCCGTATAGGATTTCTGAGGTTCTTAATCCTGTGTCTTTTCGTCTGACCCTTCCAGATTCTTTTTCCATTCATAACGTATTCCATAGGTCATTGTTGCGGAGATACGTGGCACCTATGGTTCCATCTGTTGATCCTCCTGCCCCGGTTTTGGTGGAGGGGGAGTTGGAGTATATGGTGGAGAAAATTTTGGATTCTCGTGTTTCAAGACGGAAACTACAGTATCTGGTTAAGTGGAAGGGTTATGCTCAGGAAGATAATTCCTGGGTCTTTGCCTCTGATGTCCATGCTCCCGATCTTGTTCGTGCCTTTCATATGGCTCATCCTGGTCGTCCTGGGGGCTCTGGTGAGGGTTCGGTGACCCCTCCTCAAGGGGGGGTACTGTTGTGAATTCTGTGGCAGAGCTCCCTCCTGTGGTCACAAGTGGTACTTCGGCTGATTCTCTCTGTGAGCTTCCGTTGGTGGAGGAGAGTGGTACTGCGGCTTCTGAGTTTCCTTCCTCAGGTGATGTGGTGAAGTCGTTAGGTGCTGCTCTATTTAACTCCACCTAGTGCTTTGATCCTGGCCTCCAGTCAATGTTCTAGTATTGGACCTGTTTCCTCCTGGATCGTTCCTGTGGCCTGCTGCTCTGCATAGCTAAGTTCCGCTTTTGCTATTTGTTTGCTGTTTTTTCTGTCCAGCTTGCTTATTTGTTTTTTCTTGCTTGCTGGAAGCTCTGGGACGCAGAGGGTGTACCTCCGTGCCGTTAGTTCGGTACGGAGGGTCTTTTTGCCCCCTTTGCGTGGTTGTTTGTAGGGTTTTGTGTTGACCGCAAAGTTACCTTTCCTATCCTCGCTCTGTTCAGAAAGTCGGGCCTCACTTTGCTAAATCTATTTCATCTCTACGTTTGTCTTTTCATCTTAACTCACAGTCATTATATGTGGGGGCTGCCTTTTCCTTTGGGGTATTTCTCTGAGGCAAGGTAGGCTTATTTTCTATCTTCAGGCTAGCTAGTTTCTCAGGCTGTGCCGAGTTGCATAGGGAGCGTTAGGCGCAATCCACGGCTGCCTCTAGTGTGGTTGGAGAGGATTAGGGATTGCGGTCAGCAGAGTTTCCACGTCTCAGAGCTCGTTCTATGTTTTTGGGTTATTGTCAGGTCACTGTATGTGCTCTGACTTCTATGTCCATTGTGGTACTGAATTACCAGATCATAACAGTACTGGAGGCCAAAAGTGCTAATGATTCTCAATAGAGGGAAAAAAGAAGAAGTTCTGAGACCATTTTTTTTTCTCTGCACTGTGTTTTGCCTTTTTTTTCCCCTAGACATTTGGGTGGTTCAGGACACAGGTGTAGCGATGGACATTAAAGGTCTGTCTTCAGGTGTGGATCAGCTCACGGCAAGAGTACAAAATATTCAAGACTTTGTGGTTCAGAATTCTATGTTAGAACCAAGAATTCCTATTTTTGATTTGTTTTTTGGAGATAGAACTAAATTTCTGAGTTTCAAAAATAATTGTAAACTATTTCTGGCTTTGAAACCTCGCTCCTCTGGTGACCCAGTTCAACAATTTAGAATCATTATTTCTTTTTTACGTGGCGACCCTCAGGACTGGGCATTTTCTCTTGCGTCAGGAGATCCTGCATTAAGTAATATCGATGCGTTTTTCCTGGCGCTCAGATTGCTGTACGATGAACCTAATTCAGTGGATCAGGCAGAGAAAAATTTGCTGGCTCTGTGTCAGGGTCAGGATAACATAGAGATTTATTGTCAGAAGTTTAGAAAGTGGTCTGTGCTCACTCAATGGAATGAATGTGCTTTGGCAGCAATCTTCAGAAAGGGTCTCTCTGAAGCCCTTAAGGATGTCATGGTGGGATTTCCTATGCCTGCTGGTCTGAATGAGTCTATGTCTTTGGCCATTCAGATCGGTCGACGCTTGCGTGAGCGTAAATCTGTGCAACATTTGGCGGTATTATCTGAGCATAAACCTGAGCCTATGCAGTGCGATAGGACTTTGACCAGAGTTGAACGGCAAGAACACAGACGTCTGAATGGGCTGTGTTTCTACTGTGGTGATTCCACTCATGCTATCTCTGATTGTCCTAAGCGCACTAAGCGGTTCGCTAGGTCTGCCACCATTGGTACTGTACAGTCAAAATTTCTTTTGTCCGTTACCTTGATCTGCTCTTTGTCATCTTATTCTGTCATGGCATTTGTGGATTCAGGCGCTGCCCTGAATTTGATGGACTTGGAGTATGCTAGGCGTTGTGGGTTTTTCTTGGAGCCCTTGCAGTGTCCTATTCCATTGAGAGAAATTGATGCTACGCCTTTGGCCAAGAATAAGCCTCAGTACTGGACCCAGCTGACCATGTGCATGGCTCCTGCACATCAGGAGGTTATTCGCTTTCTGGTGTTGCATAATCTGCATGATGTGGCTACAAGTCCACAATCCAGTATTAGATTGGAAATCCATGTCTGTGTCCAGCTGGCGTTGTCAGGGGGTACATGGTGATGTCCCATTTCTGTCTATTTTGTCATCCACCCCTTCTGAGGTTCCAGAGTTCTTGTCTGATTACCGGGATGTATTTGATGAGCCCAAGTCCTTTACCCTACCTCCACATAAGGATTGTGATTGTGCTATCGATTTGATTCCTGGTAGTAAATTCCCAAAGGGTCGACTGTTTAATTTATCTGTGCCTGAGCACGCCGCTATGCGGAGTTACGTGAAGGAGTCCTTGGAGAAGGGGCATATTCGCCCGTCATCGTCGCCATTAGGAGCAGGGTTCTTTTTTGTGGCCAAGAAGGATGGTTCGCTGAGACCTTGTATAGATTACCGCCTTCTAAATAAGATAACGGTTAAATTTCAGTACCCCTTGCCGTTGTTATCTGATTTGTTTGCTCGGATTAAGGGGGCTAGTTGGTTCACCAAGATAGATCTTCGTGGTGCATATAATCTTGTGCGTATTAAGCGAGGCGATGAATGGAAAACTGCATTTATTACGCCCGAGGGCCATTTTGAGTATCTAGTAATGCCATTCGGACTTGCCAATGCTCCATCAGTGTTTCAGTCCTTTATGCATGACATCTTCCGAGAGTACCTGGATAAATTCCTGATTGTGTACTTGGATGACATTTTGATCTTCTCGGATGATTGGGAGTCTCATGTGAAGCAGGTCAGAACGGTGTTTTAGGTCCTGCGTACTAATTCTTTGTTTGTGAAGGGATCAAAGTGTCTCTTTGGTGTTCAGAAGGTTTCATTTTTGGGGTTCATCTTTTCCCCTTCTACTATCGAGATGGACCCTGTTAAGGTCCAAGCCATCCATGATTGGACTCAGCCGACATCTCTGAAAAGTCTGCAAAAGTTCCTGGGCTTTGCTAATTTTTATCGTCGCTTCATCTGCAATTTTTCTAGTATTGCTAAACCATTGACCGATTTGACCAAGAAGGGTGCTGATGTGGTCAATTGGTCTTCTGCTGCTGTGGAAGCTTTTCAAGAGTTGAAGCGTCGTTTTTCTTCTGCCCCTGTGTTGTGTCAACCAGATGTTTCGCTTCCATTCCAGGTCGAGGTTGATGCTTCTGAGATTGGAGCAGGGGCTGTTTTGTCGCAGAGAAGTTCTGATTGCTCGGTGATGAAACCATGCGCCTTCTTTTCCAGGAAGTTTTCGCCTGCTGAGCGAAATTATGATGTTGACAATCGAGAGTTGCGTTGCTGGCCATGAAGTGGGCATTCGAGGAGTGGCGTCATTGGCTTGAAGGAGCTAAGCATCACGTGGTGGTCTTGACTGATCATAAGAACTTGACTTATCTCGAGTCTGCCAAGCGGTTGAATCCTAGACAGGCTCGTTGGTCGCTGTTTTTTGCCCGTTTTGATTTTGTGATTTCGTACCTTCTGGGCTCTAAAAATGTGAAGGCGGATGCTCTGTCTAGGAGTTTTGTGCCCGACTCTCCGGGTTTATCTGAGCCGGCGGGTATTCTCAAAGTGGGAATAATTGTGTCTGCCATCTCCCCTGATTTGCGGCGGGTGCTGCAAAAATTTCAGGCTAATAAACCTGATCGTTGCCCAGCGGAGAAACTGTTTGTCCCTGATAGGTGGACGAATAAAGTTATCTCTGAGGTTCATTGTTCGGTGTTGGCTGGTCATCCTGGAATCTTTGGTACCAGAGAGTTAGTGGCTAGATCCTTTTGGTGGCCATCTCTGTCGCGGGATGTGTGTTCTTTTGTGCAGTCCTGTGGGATTTGTGCTTGGGCTAAGCCCTGCTGTTCTCGTGCCAGTGGGTTGCTTTTGCCCTTGCCGGTCCCGAAGAGGCCTTGGACACATATCTCTATGGATTTTATTTCAGATCTTCCCGTCTCTCAAAAAATGTCAGTCATTTGGGTGGTTTGTGATCGCTTCTCTAAGATGGTCCATTTGGTACCCTTGTCTAAATTACCTTCCTCCTCGGATTTGGTGCCATTGTTCTTCCAGCATGTGGTTCGTTTACATGGCATTCCAGAGAATATGGTTTCTGACAGAGGTTCCCAGTTTGTTTCAAGGTTTTGGCGAGCCTTTTGTGCTAGGATGGGCATTGACTTGTCTTTTTCCTCGGCTTTCCATCCTCAGACTAATGGCCAGACCGAACGAACCAATCAGACCTTGGAAACATATCTGAGATGCTTTGTTTCTGCTGATCAGGATGACTGGGTGTCCTTTTTGCCTTTGGCTGAGTTCGCCCTTAATAATCGGGCCAGCTCGGCTACCTTGGTTTCGCCGTTTTTCTGCAACTCTGGGTTCCATCCTCTTTTCTCTTCAGGGCAGGTTGAGTCTTCGGACTGTCCTGGTGTGGATACTGTGGTGGACAGGTTGCAGCAGATTTGGACTCATGTAGTGGACAATTTGACCTTGTCCCAGGAGAAGGCTCAACGTTTCGCTAATCGCAGACGCTGTGTGGGTCCCCGACTTCGTGTTGGGGATTTGGTTTGGTTATCTTCTCGTCATATTCCTATGAAGGTTTCCTCTCCTAAGTTTAAACCTCGTTTCATTGGTCCGTATAGGATTTCTGAGGTTCTTAATCCTGTGTCTTTTCGTCTGACCCTTCCAGATTCTTTTTCCATTCATAACATATTCCATAGGTCATTGTTGCGGAGATACGTGGCACCTATGGTTCCATCTGTTGATCCTCCTGCCCCGGTTTTGGTGGAGGGGGAGTTGGAGTATATTGTGGAGAAAATTTTGGATTCTCGTGTTTCAAGACGGAAACTCCAGTATCTGGTTAAGTGGAAGGGTTATGCTCAGGAAGATAATTCCTGGGTCTTTGCCTCTGATGTCCATGCTCCCGATCTTGTTCGTGCCTTTCATATGGCTCATCCTGGTCGTCCTGGGGGCTCTGGTGAGGGTTCGGTGACCCCTCCTCAAGGGGGGGGTACTGTTGTGAATTCTGTGGCAGAGCTCCCTCCTGTGGTCACAAGTGGTACTTCGGCTGATTCTCTCTGTGAGCTTCCGTTGGTGGAGGAGAGTGGTACTGCGGCTTCTGAGTTTCCTTCCTCAGGTGATGTGGTGAAGTCGTTAGGTGCTGCTCTATTTAACTCCACCTAGTGCTTTGATCCTGGCCTCCAGTCAATGTTCTAGTATTGGACCTGTTTCCCCCTGGATCGTTCCTGTGGCCTGCTGCTCTGCATAGCTAAGTTCCGCTTTTGCTATTTGTTTGCTGTTTTTTTCTGTCCAGCTTGCTTATTTGTTTTTTCTTGCTTGCTGGAAGCTCTGGGACGCAGAGGGTGTACCTCCGTGCCGTTAGTTCGGTACGGAGGGTCTTTTTGCCCCCTTTGCGTGGTTGTTTGTAGGGTTTTGTGTTGACCGCAAAGTTACCTTTCCTATCCTCGCTCTGTTCAGAAAGTCGGGCCTCACTTTGCTAAATCTATTTCATCTCTACGTTTGTCTTTTCATCTTAACTCACAGTCATTATATGTGGGGGCTGCCTTTTCCTTTGGGGTATTTCTCTGAGGCAAGGTAGGCTTATTTTCTATCTTCAGGCTAGCTAGTTTCTCAGGCTGTGCCGAGTTGCATAGGGAGCGTTAGGCACAATCCACGGCTGCCTCTAGTGTGGTTGGAGAGGATTAGGGATTGCGGTCAGCAGAGTTTCCACGTCTCAGAGCTCGTTCTATGTTTTTGGGTTATTGTCAGGTCACTGTATGTGCTCTGACTTCTATGTCCATTGTGGTACTGAATTACCAGATCATAACAGGTAAGTATGTAGTGGTTGTTTTTTTTACTTTAACGATGGTAACCAGGGTAAACATTGGGTTACTAAGCATGGCCCTGCGCTTAGTAACCCGATGTTTACCCTGGTTACCAGCGAAGACATCGCTGAATCGGCGTCACACACGCTGATTCAACGATGTCAGCGGGAGATCCAGCGACGAAACAAAGTTCTGGACTTTCTTCCCCGACCAGCGACATCACAGCAGGGGCCTGATCGCTGCTGCCTGTCACACTGGACGATATCGCTAGCCAGGACGCTGCAACGTCACGGATCGCTAGCGATATCGTCTAGTGTGACGGGGCCTTTACACGCCTTCCACTGCAGCCAACCCAGCAGATGTAGACCAACTGTGACTGTTCACATTTCCACAAATTTGTGTTAACATCTGCAGCAGCAGCAACAACAGGCACAGAAACCACACTAAATATCACAGAGTGCAGTTACTTGACATTAATGCAGCATACTAAGAAGTGCAATATCGCCTAGTCTGTACAGTCTGCGGTTAGGGTGCAAAAGTCCTTGGAGATCCATGATTTGTTCATCTTAATGAAAATTAGGCGGTCTACACTTTCAAGGGACAGCCGGCTACGCTTATCCGTCAGGATATAATCAGCAACGCTGAAGACACAATAAAACCTCCAAGGCATGTGAGGCAAGCTCAGGCCACTAATCAATTTTTGGAAGACCAAAATGTGAAAGAGTCCACACCCTCCCTGATAGTATTCATATTCAGTTCTAGATACTCCTGCACCATCCTCTCCCTTCGTTAACCACATGTAAGACTTGAACTATTGTGCTGATGCATGAGCTGGTCTAAAAAAGTGTCAAAGGACTCACAGAAATTGCTTCTTCCACTTACACTGCTGCCGCAGCTAATGATTTGGCATTGTTGAATTGATGTGCCAGAGGTTGGAAGTCTAGAGCTGCAATGTGAACTGTGTGTTTCACTGCTTTCTTGGGGGAAAAGATATCTTAAGGTTGTGTAAAAGTGTGTTCTGATACTCCAGCATTCGCGGGTCCCTTTCCAGGGCGGGAAGCATCAGGCAAAATTTGGTTTTATAATGTGGATCTAACAGAGTGGCAACCCAGTATTCAGCACTATTTCTAATCATAACTATAAGGGAATTTTGTTGCAGATAGTGCAGCAAGAAAACACTCATATGTAAGGCTCTACCATGAGGTCCAAGCCCATGCTGTGTTGGTGGCTGGGTAACACTGATGCTTGTTTCCTCCGTCCCCTCCCGCCAACCATGAACAACAGAGAGGGGAATATTATCCTCTTCATCTCCTGAGAGTTGCTCGCCCATCACCTCTTCCTCCTCCATTTGTTCCTCAGATCTTGCACCTTCACTAACAGTTTGTCTGTTATCACTATCCTCCTCATTCACAGTTATCCACCCACCCTTAGCACCTGCCTGTTTGATGACAGTCTGCAACTTAAGGTACCGTCACACTAAGCGACGCTGCAGCGATACCGACAACGATCCGGATCGCTGCAGCGTCGCTGTTTGGTCGCTGGAGAGCTGTCACACAGACAGCTCTCCAGCGACCAACGATCCCGAGGTCCCCGGTAACCAGGGTAAACATCGGGTTACTAAGCGCAGGGCCGCGCTTAGTAACCCGATGTTTACCCTGGTTACCATTGTTAAAGTAAAAAAAACAACCGCTACATACTTACCTACCGTTGTCTGTCCTCGGCGCTCTGCTTCTCTGGTCTGGCTGTGAGCGCCGGGCAGCCGGAAAGCAGAGCAGTGACGTCACCGCTCTGCTTTCCGGCTGCTGTGCTCACAGCCAGACCAGAGAAGCAGAGCGCCGAGGACAGACAGCGGTAGTTAAGTATGTAGCGGTTGTTTTTTTTACTTTAACGATGGTAACCAGGGTAAACATCGGGTTACTAAGCACGGCCCTGCGCTTAGTAACCCGATGTTTACCCTGGTTACCAGCGAAGACATCGCTGAATCGGTGTCACACACGCCGATTCAGCGATGTCTGCGGGGAGTCCAGCGACGAAACAAAGTTCTGGACTTTCTTCCCCGACCAGCGACAGCACAGCAGGGGCCTGATCGCTGCTGCCTGTCACACTGGACGATATCGCTAGCGAGGACGCTGCAACGTCACGGATCGCTAGCGATATCGTCTAGTGTGACGGTACCTTTAGAGACAATATGATTACTTCCCCATCCTCCTCTGCTTTGTCCTCTTCTTCAGGGACCACCATCTCCTCCCACAGGCTATTCAAAGTCTACTCCAGCATATAGATGACCGGAAGCGCTAACTATCTTAGTAGCCATTTTGAAACTGTGCAGAAGGGGGCAGAGGTCCATAATCTGTGTCCACTCCATAAACATGATATGCGCCACATCCGTACTGCATTGTCCCAGGCTATACGACATGACATACTGCATCAGGGCTCGTTGCTGCTGCCACAGTCGCTGCAACATGTGCAGAGTGGAATTCCACAGTGTTGGCACATTGTTAACTGGCATGAACAAAGACCTCTATATTGGTGCAAGTCGATGACATGAGGCGTGCAAATGGCGGAAAGGAGCACATAGCTTCTGTGCTTTCTGTAGCAGCTTACCCAGGCCAGGATAGTGGTGGAGAAAATGCTGGACCACCAGGCTGAGGACGTGAGTCATGCAAGGCACGTGTGTGAGCTTGCCTCGCCATAGGTCCACCATCAGGTTCGCACCGTTATCGGACACGGCCTTCCCTGGATACATGTTCAGCGATGACAGCCATTGATCAAACTTAGTCTGGAGAGCTGTCCACAACTCTTCAGCTGTATGACTAAATCTCCAAGGCATATCAATTTTAACACTGCCTGATTGCGGTGAGTCCTGGCTGGGCAGCACGGTTGTGGTGGGGGATTCGCTCTGCACTGTTGGAACACGTACGGAGAAAAGAACTGAATTTTTTGAAACCCAAAGTCTGTAGGAAAAATAATATTAAAATAGCGTGCAAGTGGAAACAAGTAACTAGGGAAGAAATGGACTCAATGCACAAGGGACAAGCTGAGACCAAGTGCTGGAGTAAGATAATAGCAGCAAGGTAAGTTACAGTGTCAGATGGAAAATTGTAAAAGGTGCATATTTGCTTACTAACTATAATAAATTGATGAACTGGTGTCAGTTACAATAGACCCAGATATCACAGGCAGATTAAAAGTATGTCAGAGGGTATAATTCAAATAAGATATATAAAGTGCCTGTGCAAATAATATCTCATCAAACCAATATGGACAGCATGGAGTATAACAAAATAAGCACTAAAGTAGTGTAAAACAATCATATGCTGCTAACTATACCAAGTTAAATAGTACCTGCTGAAGAGTGGAGAAGGGGGTCATCAACTGTCCCTTGGATTTGTTCACCCCGACGCATGTTTCAGCGCCTGCCTTCGTCAGGGGGTGGTGCCATCCAGGGGGGTATAGTATATGCAGAAAGAATGTCCAATGAGTGCAGGGATGGACATGGCATGACGCGTGTCTCCATTGGAGATTGCCAGGCACTGCAACTCTGCCACCCCAAGTGACCTCAGACGCCGCAGTCAGCTGACGCAACAGCAGGTGGGACATGAGAGCAATAGGCGGAAGAACCTGGAATGCAATGCGAGCATGTGTTCCACTCAGCCTGCTGTCATGGGAGAGGGCAGTGAAATAGAATCACACGGGCAGGTCCTGACAGGTAAAGAAAGGTACTGATGTTGCTGACTGTAACATAAATTAATATGTGGAGAGAAGAGAAAAGACGAAAAAGGGGAGAAGAAAAGGGAGGTAGGAAAAAGGGAAAAAATGTGGAAGGAGTGGAAGACCTAAGTGAATAGGAGATGTAAGTGATAAAGAATAATGAATAATGATGACTGGAAAAAATAATAATGGAAAAAGAAGGGTTGGTATGGATGAATGATAATGAAAAATAAAAACAAATAAAATGGATGGTAAGATATAATGAATAAAGTCAATTAAATAATTGAAGTGTCTGAATAGGTGGAGAAGGGCAGAAGTGAATAAATGTATAAAAATAGGTATAAAATATTTGAAAAATATATATAAAAATATATTGTGAAGAAAGTGGTGTGGGGTACGAGTGATGCAATTGAATGAAATAAGGAGTGACAGGAAAAAGAATATATACATATATATATTCTACATACAAAAGTATTTTCTGCTTTAAGCAGTGTATTCTGGTTAGAACCGCCCCCTCAGCTCTCCGAGGAGAAAGAGTTTTCCAGACATGTTTTCCCGGGCTTTCGGAAGAGATACACGTGTCCTGGCTCTCTCTCTTTACTACATTCACCCCCCTTATTAGTGGTTCCCGGGGAGAGTCTAATGCATTTATGTGTTTGTGTTAGAATCTGTACATGCTAGCCATTATGCAGCCACCGTGTAGTATATTGTGCACTCCATCCTTATAATGCTCTTTGCACTGCATGAACTTTGCCTTAGATAGCTATGATTACTGCATCTCTGTATTATACTAACGTACAGTTGCTGTAATGTCCCAGTTACTGATGCTAATTACCCTGTATCATGCAGTTGTTGTAATGTGCCAGTACTAATATGCTGTTTATTCTTTGCAGTTTTTACCACTGCCATCCACTATCATCCATCAATATCAATATCAATACCATCCACTACGATTATCATCCGTTATCATTTACATTATCATCTCAATAAATATAGACTTGAGAATCCATACAGTCTGTTTACTGAGAAGTGGATGAAAGGTTTACCTGTATGCTGGAATCCACACAGCATCATAGGTGGAGGAAGGCAGAACAAATATATGTATATATACAGTATCTACTATATAATTGTCTAAGGGTCACTTCCGTCTGTCTGTCCTTCTGTCTGTCACGGTTATTCATTCGCTGATTGGTCTCGGCAGCTGCCTGTCATGGCTGCCGCGACCAATCAGCGACGGCCACAGTCCGGAAGAAAATGGCCGCTCGTTACTCCCCGCATTCAGTGCCTGTCACCCGCATACTCCCCTCCGGTCAGCGCTAACACAGGGTTAATGCCGGCGGTAACGGTCCGCGTTATGCCGCAGGTAACGCACTCCGTTACCGCCGCTATTAACCCTGTGTATCCCCAACTTTTTACTATTGACTCTGCGTATGCGGCATCAATAGTAAAAAATGTAGTGTTAAAAATAATAAAAAACAAAAAAAACCTGCTATACTCACCCTCCGTAGCAGCTCGCGCCGGCCGCCATCTTCCGTTGTAGGTTCCGGTGGCAGAAGGACCTGCCATGACGTCACGGTCATGTGACCGCGATGTCATCACAGGCCCTGCGCACCTACGCGAGAAGGACCTGCCATGACGTCACGGTCATGTGACCGCAACATCATCACAGGCCCTGCGCTACAAAGACCTGCCATGACGTCACGGTCATGTGACCGCAACGTCATCACTGGTCCTGCGCTCATACCAACCCTGGGACCAGAAGCTGCCATGGACTACAAGGGCTCCCTCGGAAAGATGAGTATATGTTTTTTTTTATTTTTTAACCTGTGACAAACCTGGCTGGGCAATATACTATGTAGCTGGGCAATATACTACATGACTGGCCAATATAATACGTAGGCAATATACTACGTGGCTCTGTGCTGTATACTACTTCGCTGGGAAATATACTACGTCGCTGTGCAATATACTACGAGGCTCTGTGCTGTGTACTACGTCGCTGTGCAATATACTACGTGGTTCTGTGCTGTATACTACGTCACTGGGCAATATACTACGTCACTGGGCAATATACTACGTCACTGGGCAATATACTACATGGCTCTGTGCTGTATACTATGTCACTGGGCAATATACTATGTCACTGGGCAATATACTACGTCACTGGGCAATATACTATGTCACTGGGCAATATTATACGTGGCTGGGCAATATACTACGTCACTGGGCAATATACTACGTGGATGGACAATATACTACATGGATGGGCAATATACTACGTGGGCTGTGCAATATAGTACGTGGACATGCATATTCTAGAATACCCGATGCGTTAGAATCGGGCCACCATCTAGTATATATATCTGTATATATACATATATATATATACATTAATATACAATCTATCTATAAAACAATAATTGGATGAAACAGTGTATGGTGAAAAATAGATAAAAAATATATATATATATTTAATAATTGTAGACACCTGTGATGCTAATTAGTGGACACGCCGTGATTTAACATGTCCCTTTTGTCACAGCCTAGGGTGGAAAATGCAGAAGCTACTAGTACATTTATAAAAAATAGGTAATATAATACACGATAAAAGTATAAATAAAATAAAAGAACCAACTTATTTAGATGAAGAAATTGAGGGATATCTAATACTAGAGAAGAGAGAGAGGAATCAAAAAGATATAAATAAACTGGAGCAGTGGGCAGCAACTAACAGAATGGTTTTTAACAAGTAAAAATCCAAAGTACTACATCTGGGCAATAAAAATGAAAAAAGCATATACAGAATGGGAGGAATATGGCTAAGCAACAGCACATGTGAAAAAGACTTGGGTATACTAATAGATCATAAACTGAACATAAGTCAACAGTGTGATGCAGCAACAAAAAGGCAAATGCAATTCTGGGATGTATTACCAGAGGCATAAAGTCTAGATCACGCAAAGTCATTATTGCCCTCTACTCCTCTTTGGTCAGACCTCACCTACAATATTGTATCCAGTTTTGGGCACCACATTTTAAAAAAGACATCAACAAACTGGAGCAAATTCAGAGAAGAAAAACCAGAATGGTGACTGGTCTGCAAACCATGTCCTATGAGGAGCGGTTACAGGATTTGGGAATGTTTAGCTTGCAAAAAAGAAGACTGGGAGGAGACTTAATAGCTGTCTACAAATATCTCAAGGGCTGTCACATTGTAGAAGGATCATCTTTATTCTCATTTGCATAAGGAAAGACTAGAAGCAATGGGATGAAACTGAATGGGAGAAGACTAGTGTTGAGCGATACCGTCCGATACTTGAAAGTATCGGTATCGGATAGTATCGGCCGATACCCGAAAAGTATCGGATATCGCCGATACCGATATCCGATACCAATACAAGTCAATGGGACACCAAGTATCGGAAGGTATCCTGATGGATCCCAGGGTCTGAAGGAGAGGAAACTCTCCTTCAGGCCCTGGGATCCATAGTGAGGTGTAAAATAAAGAATTAAAATAAAAAATATTGTTATATTCACCTCTCCGGCGGCCCCTGGAACATCACCGCGAGGAACTGGCGTCCGGCAGGCTTCTTTGTTCAAAATGAGCGCCTTTAGGACCTGCGGAATGACGTCGTGGCTTCTGATTGGTCGCGTGCCGCCCATGTGACCGCCACGCGACCAATCAGAAGCCGCGACCTCATTCCACAGGTCCTAAAGGCGCTCATTCTAGGAATTTATCTGAGGAATGACGTCGCGGCTTCTGATTGGTCGCGTGGCGGTCACATGGGCGGCAAGCGACCAATCAGAAGCCGCGACGTCATTCCGCAGGTCCTAAAGGCGCTCATTTTGAACAAACAAGCCTGCCGGATGCTGGTGACTAGCGGTGATGTTCAAGGGGCCGCCGGAGAGGTGAATATAACAATATTTTTTATTTTAATTCTTTATTTTACACCTCCGATACCGATACCCGATACCACAAAAATATCGGATACTTGCGGTATCGGAATGCTCAACACTAGAGAAGACACAGATTAGATATTAGAAAAAAAACTTTTTGACAGTTAGGGTGATCATTGAGTGAAACAGTTCTGCCACGAGAGGTGGTAAGTTCTCCTTCCATGTAATTTTTCAAACAGAGGCTGGACAGACATCTATCTGGGATGATTTAGTGAATCCTGCTTTGGACAGCGGGTTGGACCAGATGACCCAGGAGTTCCCTTCCAACTTTATCATTCTATGATTCTATGAACTGGATGACTAGGTGATCAGAGAAAAGGTGTGAAACTGATATTCTCATTTAGGCCATGGGGATATATAGTGTTTAGGGTTCAAATCCATTTTGTTTCTTTTTGTGACAGTTTTTGACTGATATTGCCACTGCAAATAGTGTGGGGGAACAATGTCTATTCCTCTAATTTTAAGGGGTATTGAATCACAATTATGAAATAGCTTGAAATGTTTAGGTATGGTTTTCAAAGTAGAAATGTATTTTTCATTCTGGGCAGCGGTGATCCCATTAATATGTTCATGTACCCTTATTTTAAGATGATGGGTAATCAGGCAGACATAGATTTTATTACAATTTTATCACAATTGATGAAATGACTGATTGTGAATTCTTTAGAGCCCCAATTTACAAACGTATCAGTCCTCTCCATGTTTGTACAGGCAACCCAATGGCCACAAGGGAAACTGCCTTTACATTGCGGTTTTTGATTCATGAAGGTCTGTGGATCATTATGATAATGACTGCATACCAACATATTTTGTATGTTTTTAGAACGATGTAAGGTGATACCAGATTGGCTTGGAAGATATTGGGCCAAGGTGTGATCGGCTAAAAGGATTGGCCATGCTTTTTTCAAAACATCCCTCATGAGGTCAGCTTGAGAGTGGTAATTGGTGATGAACCGGACTGAGGTAGAGGGGGATGGTTTATGTTGGAACGCTTGTCTCATTAAAACAGAGGTTGAGGGCACAGGTGGAGGCCCTAGAGGAGATAGAAGAGGAGGCAGAAGCCGTGGAGGATGTGTTAAATATAGAGGTTTGTCCTGAAAGCCTTGGGAACTCCAAGACTTGTGGAGCAGCATCTGCTCCCATAGTTACCGGAGTCACCCAGTGCCCAGTCAGCGAGATGTAGCACCCTTGACCATGTTTACTCGTCCAAGTGTCTGTGGTGAAATGCACCATGGCAGACATAGATTTTGTCAAGCAACAGGTGATGTTGTCTGTGACATGTTGGTGTAGTGCAGGCACAGCTTTCTTGCAAAAATAATGGTGACTGGGCAATTGGTACTGGGGGACTGCAATGACCATCAGCTTTCAAAAATCATCTGTGTCTACCAGGTAGAAAGGCAGCATTTCCGTGGCAAACAGATTGGAGATGGCGGAGTTCAACCTCTTAGCATTGTCATGCATAGGAGGAAACAATATTTTTCCTTGGCCACAACTGGGGTTCTGTGGGCTGGCTGCAGTGCTGAGAGAGCGCTGAGTATGGTGAACCGGACAAAGTGCTGGACCATGAGAGAGGTGCAGGTGGAGATGTTACTGAGGATTGAGAAAATTGTGGTGTGCTCATTCTCTGAGATCGGTCAAAAACAGCAGGCCTGTCTACTTCTGTTACAGCTCACGGCGGGCTCTCAGTCAGCATGACTGGAGCGGGTAAAGAACCCAAGGTTCAGCAGTCAAAGACCTGTGTCTCAATAGTTGGCACAGTAACAGAGGAGGAGGAAGAAGCAGCAGATGTGATTCATTGGGCCGCTGATGGTTGTTGAAGTATGCTGGTTCACATTCTAGTGCAATGGGATTCCCAGAGTAACGCATGCTGATTGTGCATGTGAAGGTTCATGTAGTAGTCAAATTATTGCACTTTTTACCTCTACTCAGTTTTTATTGCAAAGTTGGCAGAATACATGAGTTGGCTCATCCTTTGCAGTGTCAAAAAGGCCCAGGCTAGGTAAATCTTGCCACCCCTGTGAGCTGCAGACAATGGACAATGCAGGTCACAGGCACAGTTGTGGCTGAGGATTCATTGCTTGTCGTGGCTGCATCACTACGCGTCTGTGACTTACGGCACAACGTAACCGCCTCCTCCTCAGATAACCTACTCAGCTGTGTGCTTTTATGCTCACACCAATTGGGATCTAACACCTAATCATTATCATCCTATGTGTTATCACATTCTTCTCCCTTAGAGTCACCCTACTCCTCTTCCTGACCTGACAGCAAAGTACAGTCTGTGTGAGCCTCAGATATCTGAGTCTCATCAGGATCACCTTCCCCAGGGAGTTAACGAGGATCAGGATGCTGCTCAGACCCTACTTCATCTTGCCCCAGATCCAAGCTAAAAAAAATGGAGGCATCGGTTCAGGTTTCCTCCTCTTGACTCAGTGAACATTCTGAGTACACTTCTGATGACCATAGCATAGAATGTGTGAACAGCTCTTCAGACTCACCCATCTGTGGTTCCGTAAAGTCAGTTGTACGGTTGGAGAGTTGGGACAGGGGGGAAGCAAGGGTAATGTGGACTAGACTGGGTGACTTGTTGAGGAAGAGGAGGAGATGCCACTTGAAGCTGCGCTTGCCATCTACTCATGTCCATGCTCTTTCTGGGCCTCATCAACAAGGAGTACCGCTCTGCGTCTGCCAAAGAAAGGTAGTGGAGTAGCCCATCCAGTAACAGAAGTTGTCAGTTGTCTGTGCATAGGACGTGGTTCACTAGTGCTTTCACAAACATTACCACTTACCCCACGTACACCTTGAACACCAAACCAAATTCCCCTTCCACCACGGCCTCCCTTTATTCCAGTAATGTTGCACAGATAGTGTGGTAGGAGCATAGTATTAGCAACAAAAAAAAATAGATTTTTAACTCTGCAATAGCTCTGTAAACAGCTAAATTTCAGCTGCAGTAAAATGCAAATTGAAATATGGCATGCTGAATCGCGTTAGTCACAAAATGAAGAATTGTTTGTGTACAGATGAGGCCTGTATGGCAAAGAAGATATGCTACAAACAATTTGAAAGTAAAATGCTCCCTACTGTATAATGTTAGTAACAGAAGAATTTTTTGGTGGCCTCTGGATCAGGCCTCTATAACACACTAGATGCTACAAACAACTTAAAAGTGAGATGTCCCCTGATGAATGATGTTAGTAACAGAATAATTTTTGCGGGCCTCTGGAACAAGCCTCTATAACACACTAGATGCTACAAACAATGTGAAAGTGAGATGTCCCCTAGTGTATGACATTACTAAAAGAAATTTTTTTTCTGTGGCCTCTGGATCAGGCCTCTATAACACACTAGATGCTACAAAATATTTGAAACTGAGATGTCCCCTACTGTATGACATTAGTAACAGAAGAATTTTTGGGGAACCTCTGGATCAGCCCTCTTTAACACACTAGATGCTATAAACAATTTAAAAGTGAGATGTCCCCTACTGTATAACATTAGTAACAGATGAATTTTTCTTTGGCCTCTCGATGAGTCTTCTATAATACACTAGATGCTACAAACAATTTGAAAGTGAGATGTTCCCTACTGTATAACATTAGTAACAGAAGAATTTTTGGGGGGCCTCTGGATCAAGCCTCTTTAGCACACTAGATGCTACAAACAATTTGAAAGTGAGATGTCCCCTACTGTATGACGTTAGTGACAGAAGAATTTTTCTTTGGCTTCTAGATCAGTCTTCTATAACACACTAGATGCTACAAACAATTTTAAAGTGAGAAGTCCCCTACTGTATGACATTGGTAACAGAAGAATTTTTTGGTGGTCTCTGGATCAGGCCTCTATAACACACTAGATGCTACAAAGAGTTTGAAAGTCAGATGTCCTTTACTGTGTGACGTTAGTACCAGAAAATTTTTTCGGTGGCTTCTGGAACAGACTGTTAGGGTTGGCAGATTGCACTAAATTAAAATAAATTATAAGATGCAATCGCAACCCAGGGTCCACCATGCAGAGATGTAAGACTGCTGCTAGTGTAAATAATGATGGCTAAAAAGCTAGCGAATGTTCCTCCTTAAACACACTGAGTTAACTCCACACAGTGTGAATGGAACACAGAAAAGCAAACCCAGATACAATTCAAAGGTGCACGGGGAGAGGAGTACCTACTCAGCTAACCACTAAGACATACAGGGACTGTAAGTACCAATTCTACTAACCACCGAGGAGTACAGGGAAGGTAAGTACCAGCTCAGCTAACCACCAAGGGGTACAGGGAAGGTAAGTACTAGGTCAGCTAACCACCAAAGGGTGCAGGGACAATAGGAAGTGTGCAATACCCCATTAGAACCACTGCAAAAGAACACATGAATTAGCTCTGTGGTGCAATATCCTTTTAACCCCCATAGAAGCATAGCATACACACGGAACAGGAACAGATAGCAAAAAATTCACAGTCAGAAAGAACATGCAGCAAACCTCCTCTCCAGAGGAGCCAGAATTCTAATGGCTTGATGCCAGCCCTGAACTCACACAGCCAATTCTAATGGCACAGGACCTGCCCTGAACACATGCTGACACAGATCACTGCCTTCCCACTGGTAGCTGATAGGGTGCTAAACACATAAAACACAGACAGAGCGGTAGCGAATCCACCAACACATAGACCCAACACAAGTGACGTTAGCATGCCCGCGTGCTTCGCTGAAAGCCCTTTATGCACCAGGCTCCATGGCGAACACTCACACCTAGCCCATGAGCCAATCCGGAGCTGCCACATCACCAGAGCAGAAAGCATCCGAGCACCAATGACAAGGCGCCACGTCATTGACATGCTCAGTAAGGTAATTTCTAGACTTAGACTCCAGAGAGTGGGGCTGCCTCTGCATACTACTGGTTACCATAGACTTTAGCTAGAGAGCCAGAGGTAACCACACGTATAACAGGAGCCTGAGCAAGATACTGGGACCAATATCTGCGCTAAACAGCAGACCCAGTGGCCAGACCTAGATGCTACAAACAATTTGAAAGTCAG
The DNA here is from genome assembly GCF_032444005.1 of Ranitomeya imitator. NCBI lineage: Eukaryota > Metazoa > Chordata > Amphibia > Anura > Dendrobatidae > Ranitomeya > Ranitomeya imitator. Next base: position 441,172,009 of record NC_091284.1, read on the forward strand.
ATGTCCCTTACTGACGATAGTAACAGAATGCAGGAAAGATAAAAATCTTTGTACTGTGTTAGCCAGTGGATAGAAAAATATTTAGAATTGAGAGTCCTCAGTGGTTGATACCTTTGAATGGCTAACTGAAAAGATGGTAACAAATTGCAAGCTTTCGAGAGTACTCGGGTATCTTCATCAGGCATAGACTAATAAAAAATCTGAAGAATCACATATTTATACACAACTCAGCACTGAAATAATACAATCTTATCTAGTGCATTATTTCAGTGCTGTGCTGTGTATCAATATGTGATTCTTCAGATTTTGTATTAGTCTATGCCTCATCAAGAGACCTGAGTAGTCTCGAAGGCTTGCAATTTGTCACCATCTTTTCAGTTAGCCATTAGAAGGTTTCAGCCACCGAGGACTCTCAATTCTAGATAGTAACAGAATAATTTTTTGGTGGCCACTAGATCAGGCCTCTATAAAAGCCTAGATGCTGCAAACAATTTGAAAGTCAGATGTACCTTACTGTCCAACAATAGTAACAGTATATTTTTTCAGAACAGAAAACAGAAGGTGCTGCAAATAATTTGAAAGTCAGATGCCCCCCACTATATGACATTAGCAACAGAAGAATTTTTGGTGGCCTCTGGATCCGTCCCCTATAACACACTAGATGTTGCAAGTTACAAACAATTTGAAAGTCAGATGTCCCCTACTATATAACATTAGCAACTGAAGAATTTTTCTGTGACCTCTGGATCAGGCCTCTATAACACACTAGATGCTACAAGCAATTTGAAAGTGAGATGTCTCCTACTGTATGATGTTAGTAACAGAAACCTTTATTGGTGGCCTCTGGATCAGGTCTCTGTAACATACTAGATGCTACAAACAACTTGAAAGTGAGATGTATCTTACTCTATGACGTTCGAAACAGAAGAATTTTTCTGTGACCTTTGGATCAGGCCTCTATAACACACTACATGCTATAAACTATTTAAAAATCAGATGTCTCCTATTGACATGATGTTAATAATAGAATGATTTTTGGTGGCCTTTGGATCAGGCCTCCATAACACACTAGATGATATAAACAATTTGAAAGTGAGATGTCCCCTACTGTATGATGTTAGTAACAGACACATTTTTCTGTTGCCTCTGGATCAGGTCTCTATAACACACTAGATTCTACAATCAATTTGAAAGTCAGATGTCCTCCACTGTATGACATTAATAACAGAATAATTTTTGGTGGCCTCTGGATCAGGCCTCTATAACACACTAGATGCTACAAACAATTTGAAAGTCAGGTGCCCTACTGTATGACGTTTAGAAAGAGAAACAATTTTTTGGTTATGTATGTGAGATCTGCAGACAGCTTAATTTCAACCCAACAAAATGACAAAGTGGGATACGGCGGGCTGTATAATGTTTTGCAACAGAAAAATTATACATTTTTTTAATGTGCGTTAGGTCTACAGACAGTTTCATATCACCACAGCACTAAATGACGTGGGATACAGCAGGCTGTTTCTCATTTAGCTAGTGAAAAAAAAAGATTTAGAATGCAATACTCGCGCACAGAGCACAATAGAAGCATTGCGCAACAAACTTGTTTGGCATGTGTCCTGTTGGCTTTGTCGGTGGACCTCGGTAATGGCAAAAAAAAGCTAGAATGTCAATTTCACAGCCACACTGAACAGTAGTTAGCTAAACTATCTGACTGATAAACAACTGCCTAACTAACTAGCTAAAATCTTGCTGCTAACAGTGCCAGTGTCATGAGCAGCCTCTCTGCATGGTTACAGTATCAAAATGGCGCTAAAGCAACAACAACATATCTGCTCTTTATATGGAGAGGGACATGTGATTTCAGCAGCTAATAAGGCTTTTAACAGGACATTGTGGATGTTTCCTGTGCTCTGATTGGCTAGCTGCCATCTGCACTCATAAAATTAGGGAAAGAAAAAAATTACTGTTTACAAGATCGCCGCGCCTCCAAGATCTGCAAATCCACTCCCCTCATCAAACACGTGCCAAACGCTCATGATACTCCACCATTATCGTGGCTACTGTGCTGAAAATACTTTTGTGGCAACGCAAATATTTTCCCGCCCTTTTTACCAAAATTTACCGATTTTATCCGATTTTATAAAATTTTGCACATGTTCCCGATCACTAATCCAAATGTGCCATATTCATGCCAAGTTTATGTTTGGCAATCAATTTCAAAAGAAATTCGTTCATCACTAGTTATAATACACCCGGTGGTACTAAAAACCTGCTCTGACAAAATGCTAGCGGCAGTGTAGGCCAGGAGTATGAACTTCTGCATCCTTTTGCATAGTGTCGAAATGGCTACTAAGATGGTTAGCATTGACAATGCCATCATTGCATCACTATTTCGGTCATCTACATGCTGGAGCACACTTTGAATAGTCTGCAGGAGGAGGTCGAGGTCCCAGAGGAAGAGTAGGATGCGGTAAGGATAACAATATCTCTAAAGGTACCGTCACACTGAACGATATCGCTAGCGATCCGTGACGTTGCAGCGTCCTGGCTAGCGATATCGTTCAGTTTGTCAGGCAGCAGCGATCAGGATCCTGCTGTGCCATCGTTGGTCGGAGCAGAAAGTCCAGAACTTTATTACGTCGCTGGACTTCCCGCAGACATCGCTGAATCGGCGTGTGTGACGCCGATTCAGCGATGTCTTCACTGGTAACCAGGGTAAATATCGGGTTACTAAGCGCAGGGCCGCGCTTAGTAACCCGATGTTTACCCTGGTTACCAGCGTAAACATAAAAAAAAAAAACACTACATACTTACCTTCTGCTGTCTGTCCTCCGGCGCTGTGCTTCTCTGCACTGTGAGCGCCAGCCAGCCGGAAAGCAGAGCACAGCGGTGACATCACCGCTGTGCTTTCCGGCTGGCGCTCACAGTCAGTGCAGAAAAGCACAGCGTCGGGAGACAGACACCGGAAGGTAAGTATGTAGTGTTTTTTTTTTTACGTTTACGGTGGTAACCTGGGTAAACATCGGGTTACTAAGTGCGGCCCTGCACTTAGTAACCCGATGTTTACCCTGGTTACCGGGGGACCGGCATCAATGGTCGCTGGAGAGCTGTCTGTGTGACAGCTCTCCAGCGACCAAACAGTGACGCTGCAGCGATCGGGATCATTGTCTGGATCACTGCAGCGTTGCTAAATGTGACGGTACCTTAAGTTCCGGACTGTCGTCGCACATGCAGGTGTCATGGAAGGATGGATTACAGCAATTGAGGGGTGCTCATAGTACCACACAAACTGTTAGTGAAGGTGCAGGAGCCGAGGAACAAATGGAAGAGGATGAGGAGGAAGAGGTGAAGGGCGCGTAGCAGTCAGGAGATGAAGAGGATAATGATCCCCTCTCTCTTGTCCATGGTTGGCGGCAGGGGACGGAAGAAGCAAGCTTGAGGTTTACTCCGATACCAATACATTATGGACTTCGACCTCATGGAAGTGACCATGAGCCCATGATTGTCCATGAGTGCATTCTTGCTGCTCTATCTTTAAAATGATGCCCATTTTGTTAGGATTAGAAATATTGCTGGGTTGCACTCTTTTAGATCCATGGTACAAGAGTAAATTTTACCAGATGCTTCCCTCCCTGGAAAGGGACGTGCACTTGCTGGAGTATCAAAACCCGCTAGACAGTCTTAAGAGTGGTTTTGCCTAAGACAGCAGTGAGGCACGTAGTGTGTATCGCAGTTATAGACTTCCAACCCGGGGAACGTTGAGTCGTCAATGTAAAAACATTAGCAGTAGCAGTGTAAGTGGCATAAGCAATTTCTGTGAGTCATTTCACAGTCATAGACTGTGAGTCATAGACCAGGCCATGCACCAGCAGAACAGAATACAAGTCTGAAACGTTGTGAACAACTGTTCAGGATGCTGCAGGAGTATCAAGAGCTCAATATTAATGCAATCAAGGGCAATTTGGACCCTTTTGAATTTTGTTATTCATAAATCTAAGAATGGCCTGAGCTCTCCTGTCATGCGTTGGATATTTTTGTCATGCCTGGCAGCCAGTGTTCTCTCAGAAGGTGTCTTCAGCACTGCTGGTGGTGTCCTGACGGATGAGCGCATCAGGCTGTCCCCTGAAAGTGTAGATCGCATAACTTTCATCAAGATGAACAAGACATAGATCTCCAATGACTTTTGCACCCGATCGCAGACTGGGTAGACTAGGCAGACAAGGCGATGGTATCATTTTTAGTGCCGTGCATTAATCTCGCGTAATTGTAGTCTTTGACACCTTTGTTGTGGCTTCTGTGCCTGCTGTTGCTACTGCAAGTTGGGCCTCCACCTGGCGTGTTGCCTCTAGTGGAGGGGTTGTCAGAGCCCCATTATACTATTTCTCTTCTGTTGAAATTAATGCCACTTTAATGGTGTGTGAGAATATTTTTTTGATATGTGGAGACCCCAAGTTGGGTCTCCATCTGGTGGGTTGCCTGTAGTGCAGGGGGTGTCAGAGGTCCATTATACTATTTCTACTCTGGAGACAATATTGCCACTTTAGTGCTATGTGGCAATAATTTTTTAAAATGTTTGCACAAGGGGGCATTCTTTGCGTCTGGAGGAGAGAAGGTTTTTCCACCAACATAGAAGAGGATTCTTTACTGTTAGGGCAGTGAGAATCTGGAATTGCTTGCCTGAGGAGGTGGTGATGGCGAACTCAGTCGAGGGGTTCAAGAGAGGCCTGGATGTCTTCCTGGAGCAGAACAATATTGTATCATACAATTATTAGGTTCTGTAGAAGGACGTAGATCTGGGTATTTATTATGATGGAATATAGGCTGAACTGGATGGACAAATGTCTTTTTTCGGCCTTACTAACTATGTTACTATGTTACTATGTTACTATGCATTCCAACTTGGGTCTCCTTCATGCTTGTTGCCTGTAGCCATTGGGCAGCCAGGCCGACAGACCTTCACTTACTTTCAGTCAACTTCCTGTGTTACTATCGTTACATTTTTTTTAGCATTTGTGGTCTACCAAACTAATATTTGTGCGAGTTGAGTGTGGCTGAGTAAAAATCCAGTTTGAGCTGTTGCATGAGGTATCAGTGCTCCCAGCAGGGCAGTCTTACACTGCTCCCTAAACCACCTTGTCTTAATTGAAAATTAAATTAAAAGCTGTAAATGCTGACCCAGACCGTGATACATCATGCATGGCCCATGGCCACCTGCTGCTGTGCAATCACAACATTTTTATAGGTTAGGTGTACTTCATGTGTGTTGCCTGAATTTGGCAGGCCTCTCAGAGCACCAGGCCTATATCTGTCACACATCCACCAGTTACAGATCAGTGTTTCAGCTAGAAATGCTGGTCCAATCCCCGTCCCAGGTCCTGTCCCATGCATGCATGCTGCACAATTTTACTATTTGTACTCTGGGTCAATTGATACCTCTTTCTCTGGTATCTCCCCTTAATTTGAGCTGTTTGGGAAGCTTTTTGTCCCCCCTTAAGGTGTTGTTTATGCATTTGGTTTTGCCTCCCATTGAATTCAATGGGGTTTGGATATGTTCGCAGAACCGAACCGAACCTTAAAGGTTTCCTCATCTCTAATGCTATGTCCCCCACAGAGAACTCATCTCAACATCGAGTCTGTTTGGGATTACATGAATAGAAGGTTTTGTGAAAGCCTACATCCACAGAAGTTGTGTGGTTAATTCTTCAAGATGTTTCCAGCAACCTTACTGCTGTGTTCCTTAAAAAACTGATATTGTGCTGAGGTACTTTCTTGTATGTAAAGAAAGCAAGAAAGCATTTCAATATTCATGTATTAGATGAGTGCAAATAATTTGGTGCACAGTGCTCTGCTGCATGTTCTTGTACGGTTGGTATACAGTATGTAAGAATTGGCTATTACTAATAAAAGTGATTTAAGGATACCATGCAAACATTTATACTATAAAGTGCAAAAAGAAAACTAATACAGTATATTGAAAGATGGAAGTTGGATTTGGTTCGACCTTTATTATTTCACACATGCCCCCACTTTCAGATGCTTTCACTGATAGACATAGTTCACAGAATCATCTCAGGAGAACGGAGACTTGCATGCTAGGAAGTGCCATGGGCAGACCATCTAGCCGTACCTGTGCAATGCCCTAGTGAATACACATCAAGTCTGCATGATAAATGAAGCTGAGCACGACAGTAAGTGCAGAGAACATAATCCCCCGATTTCACCAAATTTGTTCAGAGATATGGGAAAGAAATTGCAGGAAGTTCAACTTGCCTAATTAGAGAGTAATACATAAACATTATCAGATGAGCAGAGACTTCATGAATTAGTATTCAACAGATGCTCACGCTGTAAAAATATTAATAGAGAGATAGATAGATAGATAGAGGAAAAATTAGAGCAGCACAAAAGAAAAGAAAATCCGGGTGCAAAGCCCCCCAGGCAAATACCAAACCTCAAATTGTAGAACTCCAAAAATCAGAGGCAGCATACCGTTTGTAGTGAAAAATAGCTATTTAATTAGCTATTTAATTAGCCCATCTTGGCCCAAGATGGACTAATTAAATAGCTATTTTTTCACTACAAATGGTGGGCTGCCTCTGATTTTTGGAGTTCTACAATTTCACAGGTACAAAACAGTCCTTATATTAGAAAAACAAAGAAGTAGCACACCTTGAACAGGTTCACACATAGAACCGAAATGTCGCTCACAAATGGGCTATTAAAATAGCTTTTTTTGCACTAAAATGCTGGTGTGCTGCTTATTTGTTTTGATAGATAGATAGATAGATAGATAGATAGATAGATAGATAGATAGATATGAGACAATAGATAGCTAGATAGATAGACAGATATTGCAAAAAAATTGAACAGCACAATACCAATTGGTGGGTGCCCAGGCCTCCTCAGCAATACATCCAATACTTGCCCCTATCCAGACAAAAATAAATAGGAAGGCAGCACTCCACTGATTTACAGGTGAAAAAAGTGGATTTTATTTAGACCCACATAGCATTGCAACGTTTTGGCTCACACCTTCCTTTTTACTTTTAGATAGATAGATATGGGATAGATAGATAGATAGAGATAGATAGATAGATAGATAGATAGATAGATAGATAGATAGATAGATAGTGTGCATTCAAGCAGACTACCATCTAGGGTACAAGAAATGATATAAATGTAGAAAACAATGTATTGAACATACGTTGGATATACAGTACGGATATACAGTACATAGTGATCTGGGATGGAGGTAGCATATTACACTTCAACTAATAAATAGATACCAGCATTGGGCATAAAAGGCCCCATATCTAAAAAAAATAGCTAAAATAACTGAAGACAGTATTTACGGTAAATAATTACTGTAACCTACAATTACTCATCAGCCTCATGTATATTGATTTACACAATATACATGATGCTGATGAGCAATTGTAGCGCAGATGAACTGATAATCAAATAGCTTCTATTTGTTTAATAACATGTCACTAGATTGCTCCATAAATGTAAAAGTAAGATGTTATTTATAGAAGTTATTTTTTAATACCGTATTTTCTGGTGTATAAGACGACTGGGCGTATAAATCAACCCCCTACTTTTCCATATAAAATATGGAGTTTGGGATATACTCGCTGTATAAGACGGGAGTCATCTTATACGCCCAGTCATATTTTACGGCATGTGCGGTGCTGATGGTTCCCAGGGTCTGGAGGAGAGGAGACTCTCCTTCAGGCCCTGGGATCCATATTCATGTAAAAAAAAGAATAAAAAGAAAAAATATGGGATATACTTACCCTCCGACGGCCTGCAGCTCTCAGCGGTGCAAGCGGTGGCCTCCGTTCCTAAGGATGCATTGAGCGAAGGACCTTCGATGACGTCGCGGTCGCGTGACCGTGACGTCATCGAAGGTCCTTCGTTTAATGCATCCTTAGGAACGGAGGCACCGCTTGCACTGCTGAGAGCCGCAGGCCGTCGGAGGGTAAGTATATCCCATATTTTTATTTTTATTCTTTTTTTTCACATGAATATGGATCCCAGGGCCTGAAGGAGAGTATCCTCTCCTCCAGATCCTGGGAACCATACAGAACCACTCCCTGCACACGCCGTACCCGGCGTATAAAACGACCCCCGACTTTTGAGATGATTTTCAGGGGTTAAAAAGACGTCTTATACGCCGGAAAATACGGTACTTATTTCTTGGGGAAAGATCATTGCTATATAAGCCTCAAAAAACTTGTTAAAAAATTTATCAATATTATATATTGCTTATCCATAGACTTTTACATATTCTTGGGTACATTTTCATGCTATTTAACCCTCCAAAAACTTGTTAAAAATGTATCAGTATTATATTGCTCATCCATAGACTATTCTGAGGTCTGGAGTATAGGTCTTTGATATGAAACCCTAAAAAAAGAGTTCAAATTTTTATCGGTATTATACAGTATTACTCAACCATATACTATTTTGTGGTCTGGAATACATTTCGCTGGTATATAACCCTCAAAAAACTTGATTAAAAATGTATCGGTCTCATATTGCTCATCCACAGAGTATTATGTCTTCTTGGGTGTATTTTGGTGGTATATAACCCTCCAAAACATTGTTCAAAATTTTTTTCAGTATTATATTGCTCATCCACAGATTATTATATGTTCTTGGGTACATTTCTTTTTATATAAGCCTCCAAAAATGGGGGCAAAAATTTAACAGTATTATATTGCTCATCCACACAGTATAACATGTTCTTGGGCAGATTTAGTTGCTATTAACCCCTTCCCGACCCATGACGCCACGTAGGCGTCATGAAAGTCGGTGCCAATCCGACCCATGACGCCTATGTGGCGTCATGGAAAGATCGCGTCCCTGCAGATCGGGTGAAAGTGTTAACTCCCATTTCACCCGATCTGCAGGGACAGGGGGAGTGGTAGTTTAGCCCAGGGGGGGTGGCTTCACCCCCTCGTGGCTACGATCGCTCTGATTGGCTGTTGAAAGTGAAACTGCCAATCAGAGCGATTTGTAATATTTCACCTATTATAACTGGTGAAATATTACAATCCAGCCATGGCCGATGCTGCAATATCATCGGCCATGGCTGGAAACATTAATGTGCCCCCACCCCACCCCACCGATCGCCCCCCCAGCCCCCCGATCTGTCCGGTACACTGCTCCGGCTCCCCTCTGTCCTGTGCTCCGCTCCCCCCCGTGCTCTTGTCCGCTCCCCCCGTGCTTCAATCACCCCCCCGTGCTCCAATCACCCCCCCTGCACTCCGATCCACCCCCCTCCGTGCTCCGTTCCACCCCCCCATGCTCCGTTCCACCCCCCCGTGCTCCGTTCCACCCCCCCGTGCTCCGTTCCACCCCTCCCGCCCTCCGATTCACCCCCCCCATGCTCCGATCCCCCCCGTGCTCCCCCCCACCCCATCATACTTACCGATCCTGCCGGGGTCCGTCTGTCTTCTCCCCGGGCGCCGCCATCTTCCAAAATGGCGGGCGCATTCGCAGTGCGCCCGCCGAATCTGCCGGCCAGCAGATTCGTTCCAAAGTGCATTTTGATCACTGAGATATAATCTATCTCAGTGATCAAAATAAAAAAAAAATAAATGACCCCCCCCCCTTTGTCACCCCCATAGGTAGGGACAATAAAAAAATAAAGAATTTTTTTTTTCCACTGTTAGAATAGGGTTAGGGGTAGGGTTAGGGTTAGGGCTAGGGTTAGGGTTAGGGTTAGAGGTAGGGTTAGGGCTAGGGGTAGGGTTAGGGCTAGGGTTAGGGGTAGGGTTAGGGTTTCGGTATGTGCACACGTATTCTGGTCCTCTGCGGATTTTTCCGCTGCGGATTTGATAAATCCGCAGTGCTAAACCGCTGCGGATTTATGGCGGATTTACCGCGTTTTTTCTGCACATTTGACTGCGGTTTTACAACTGTGATTTTCTATTTGAGCAGTTGTAAAACCGCTGCAGAATCCGCAGAAAGAAGTGACATGCTGCGGAATGTAAACCGCTGCGTTTCCATGCAGTTTTTCCGCAGCATGTGTACAGCGATTTTTGTTTCCCATATGTTTACATTGAACTGTAAACTCATGGGAAACTGCTGCGGATACGCAGCGTTTTCCGCAGCGTGTGCACATACCTTTAGAATTAGGCCATGTGCACACGGTGCGGATTTGGCTGCGGATCCGCAGTGGATTGGCCGCTGCGGATTCGCAGCAGTGTTCGGTGTACAGTACCATGTAAACATATGGAAACCAAATCCGCTGTGCCCACGGTGCGGAAAATACCGCGCGGAAACGCTGCGTTGTATTTTCCGCAGCATTCTTTGTGTGGATTCCGCAGCGTTTTACACCTGTTCCTCAATAGGAATCCGCAGGTGAAATCCGCACAAAAAACACTGGAAATCCGCGGAAAATCCGCAGGTAAAACGCAGTGCCTTTTACCCGCGGATTTTTCAAAAATGATGCTGAAAAATCTCACACGAATCCGCAACGTGGGCACATAGCCTTAGGGTTAGGATTGGAATTAGGGTTGTGGTTAGGGGTGTGTTGCGGTTAGGGTTGTGATTAGGGTTATGGCTACAGTTGGGATTAGGGTTAGGGGTGTGGGGGGGTAAGTGTTGGAGGTAGAATTGAGGGGTTACCACTGTTTAGGCACATCAGGGGTCTCCAAACGCAACATGGCGCCACCATTGATTCCAGCCAATCTTGTATTCAAAAAGTCAAATGGTGCTCCCTCACTTCCGAGCCCCGACATGTGCCCAAACAGTGGTTTACCCCCACATATGGGGTACCAGCATACTCAGGATAAACTGCGCAACAATTACTGGGGTCCAATTTCTCCTGTTACCCTTGTGAAAATAAAAAAATGCTTGCTAAAACATCATTTTTGAGGAAAGAAAAATGATTTATTATTTTCACCGCTCTACGTTGTAAACATCTGTGAAGCACTTGGGGGTTCAAAGTGCTCACCGCATATCTAGATAAGTTCCTTGGGGGGTCTAGTTTCTAAAATGGGGTCACTTGTGGGGGGTTTCTACTGTTTAGGCACACCAGGGGCTCTGCAAACGCAACGTGACACCCGCAGACCATTCCATCAAAGTCTGCATTTCAGAAGTCACTACTTCCCTTCTGAGCCCCGACGTGTGCCCAAACAGTGGTTTACCTCCACACATGGGGTATCAGCGTACTCAGGAGAAACTGAACAACAACTTTTGGGGTCCAATTTCTCCTGTAACCCTTGGGAAAATTAAAAATTCTGGGCTAAATAATTATTTTTGAGGAAAGAAAACGTATTTATTATTTTCACGGCTCTGCATTATATACTTCTATGAAGCACTTGGGGGTTCAAAGTGCTCACCACACATCTAGATAAGTTCCTTTCGGGGTCTAGTTTCCAAAATGGGGTCACTTGTCGGGGGTTTCTACTGTTTAGCCACATCAGGGGCTCTGCAAACACAACGTGACGCCCGCAGAGCATTCCATCAAAGTCTGCATTTCAAAACGTCACTACTTCACTTCCGAGCCCCGGCATGTGCCCAAACAGTAGTTTACCCCCACATATGGGGTATCAGCGTACTCAGGAGAAACTGGACAACAACTTTTGGGGTCAAATTTCTCCTGATACCCTTGGGAAAATAAAAAATTGCAGGCTAAAATATCATTTTTGAGAAAATAATTTTTTATTTTTATTTTCATGGCTCTGCGTTATAAACTTCTGTGAAGCACTTGGGGGTTCAAAGTCCTCACCACACATCTAGATTAGTTCCTTTGGTGGACTAGTTTCCAAAATGGGGTCATTTCTGGGGGATCTCCAATTTTTAGGCACACAGGGGCTCTCCAAACGTGACATGATATCCGCTAATGATTGGAGCTAATTTTCCATTTAAAAAGCCAAATGGCGTGCCTTCCCTTCCGAGCCCTGCCGTGCGCCCAAAAAGTGGTTTACCCCCACATATATCCGGTATCAGCGTACTCAGGACAAACTGGACAACAACATTTGGGGTCCAATTTCTCCTATTACCCTTGGCAAAATAGGAAATTCCAGGCTAAAAAATTATTTTTGAGGAAAGAAAAATTATTTTTTATTTTCATGGCTCTGCGTTATAAACTTCTGTGAAGCACCTGGGGGTTTAAAGTGCTCAATATGCATCTAGATAAGTTCCTTGGGGGGTCTAGTTTCCAAAATGGGGTCACTTGTGGGGAGCTCCAATGTTTAGGCACACAGGGGCTCTCCAAACGCGACATGGTGTCCGCTAACAATTGGAGCTAATTTTCCATTCAAAAAGTCAAATGGCGCGCCTTACCTTCCGAGCCCTGCCGAGTGCCCAAACAGTGGTTTACCCCCACATATGAGGTATTGGCGTACTCGGGAGAAATTGGCGAACAAATTTTATGATCCATTTTATCCTATTGCCCATGTGATAATGAAAAAATTGAGGCGAAAAGATTTTTTTTGTGAAAAAAAAGTACTTTTTCATTTTTACAGATCAATTTGTGAAGCACCTGAGGGTTTAAACTGCTTACTAGGCATTTAAATAAGTTCCTTGGGGGGTCTAGTTTCCAAAATGGGGTCACTTGTGGGGGAGCGCCAATGTTTAGGCACACAGGAGCTTTCCAAACGCGACATGGTGTCCGCTAACGATGGAGATAATTTTTCATTCAAAAAGTCAAATGGCGCTCCTTCCCTTCCGAGCCTTACCATGTGCCCAAACAGTGGTTTACCCCCACATATGAGGTATCAGTGTACTCAGGAGAAATTGCCCAACAAATTTTAGGATCCATTTTATCCTGTTTACCATGTGAAAATGCAAAAATTGAGGCTAAAAGAATTTTTCTGTGAAAAAAAAGTACTTTTTCATTTTTACGGATCAATTTGTGAAGTACCTGGGGGTTCAAAGTGCTCACTATGCATCTAGATAAGTTCCCTGGGGCGTCTAGTTTCCAAAATGGGGTCACTTGTGGGGGAGCTCCAATTTTTAGGCACACGGGGGCTCTCCCAACGTGACATGGTGTCCGCTAAAGAGTGGAGCCAATTTTTGATTCAAAAAGTCAAATGGCGCTCCTTCCCTTCCAAGCCCTGCCGTGCGCCCAAACAGTGGTTTAACCCCACATATGAGGTATCAGCGTACTCAGGACAAATTGGACAACAACTTTCGTGGTTCAGTTTCTCCTTTTACCATTGGGAAAATAAAAAAATTGTTGCTAAAAGATAATTTTTGTGACTAAAAAGTTAAATGTTCATTTTTTCCTTCCATGTTGCTTCTGCTGCTGTGAAGCACCTGAAGGGTTAATAAACTTCTGGAATGTGGTTTTGAGTACCTTGAGGGGTGCAGTTTTTAGAATGGTGTCACTTTTGGGTATTTTCAGCCATATAGACCCCTCAAACTGACTTCAAATGTGAGGTGGTCCCTAAAAAAATGGTTTTGTAAATTTCGTTGTAAAAATGAGAAATCGCTGGTCAAATTTTAACCCTTATAACTTCCTAGCAAAAAAAAATTTTGTTGATGTAAAGTAAACATGTGGGAAATGTTATTTATTAACTATTTTGTGTCACATATCTCTCTAGTTTAATAGAATAAAAATTCAAAATGTGAAAATTGCGAAATTTTCAAAATTTTTGCCAAATTTCCGTTTTTATCACAAATAAACGCATAATTTATTGACCTAAATTTACCACTAACATGAAGTCCAATATGTCACGAAAAAATAATCTCAGAACCGCTAGGATCCGTTGAAGCGTTCCTGAGTTATTACCTCATAAAGGGACACTGGTCAGAATTGCAAAAAACGGCAAGGTGTTTAAGGTCAAAATAGGCTGGGTCATGAAGGGGTTAAAAAACTCTAAAAATGTGGTAAAAAAAATCGGTATTATATTGCTCATCCACACAGTATAATGTGTTCTTGGGTACATTTCATTGCTATGTAAGCCTCCAAAAACTTGTGGAAAAATGTATTGGATATTGAAAAGAGAAACAGCACTCGCCATTGCTTCTAAATAAAGGTTGATGTCCTTTATTCCATATGGAGGGACAATCCTTTAACATGCAGGAGGAACGGAGAAGTGTAGAAGGACAACATCCCTTTCACGCCTATCCAAGCATTTCCATGGGTCCATGCATGTTAAAGGATTGTCCTGCCATATGGAACAAAGGACATTAACCATTGCTCATCCATAGGGAATTATGTGTTCTTGGGAACATTTCGTTGGTATATAACACTCAAAAACTCGTTCAAAGTTCTTGGATATGATATTGCTCATCCATAGGGTATTGCATCTTCTTGGGGACAGCTTATTGTTACGCAGCCTTGCAAAAGTATTCGGCCCCCTGGAACTGTTCAACCTTTTCAAACATATGCTTCAAACATAAAGATACCAAATGTAACTTTGTGGTGAAGAATCAACAACAAATGGAACACAATTGTGAAGTTGAACGAAATTTATTTTTTATTTTAAATTTTTGTGGAAATTCAAAAATTGAAAAGTAAGTCGTGCAATATTATTTGCCCCCTTTAACTTAATACTTTGTTGCACCACCTTCTGCTGCGATTACAGCTGCAAGTCGCTTGGGGTATGTCTCTATCAGTTTTGTACATCGAAAGACTAACATTTTTGCCCATTCTTCCATGGCAAACAGCTCGAGCTCAGTGAGGTTTGATGGAGATCATTTGTGAACAGCAGTTTTCAGCTCTTTCCACAGATTCTCGATTGGATTGAGGTCTGGACTTTGACTTCGCCATTCTAGCACCTGGATACGTTTATTTGTGTACCATTCCATTGTAGACTTTGATTTTTGTTTGGGATCATTGTCTTGTTGGAAGACAAATCTCCGTCCCAGTCTCAGGTCTTTTGCAATACAAAATAAACTAGGCACTCAACTTAAGGATGATTTTTTTTACTTTTACTGTAGTTAAGGAAAAATATTTGTCAAGCAGCTGATGCTGCGTCTTTCTCCAGGCACGTGCGCACATTCAGGCCCCCTGGCTTGTTTACCATTGGGGTTTAGATGCCCCATACTCTTGTGAAAGTGACCATACCGAG
Organism: Ranitomeya imitator; assembly: GCF_032444005.1. Taxonomy (NCBI): domain Eukaryota; kingdom Metazoa; phylum Chordata; class Amphibia; order Anura; family Dendrobatidae; genus Ranitomeya; species Ranitomeya imitator. The sequence goes on from NC_091284.1 coordinate 441,187,044, forward strand.
ACATGCCTCACTAGAATCCACAGGATTCCCACGAATCCTTGACACTTCTGTATAGTTTGTAATTGATAAAGGCCCGATGCAGCTGAAAAATTTTGCCTTGGCTACATTAAAAGTCAAAAAATTCATCTTTAAGTTGAGTGCCTAGTTTATTTTGTATTACTTCATTGTGTGGGATCCTAGTATGGCACCTTCCTTAGTAGTGCACACGGTTCACTATCAGGTCTTTTGCAGATTCCAACAGGTTTTCTTCAAGAATGGTCCTGTATTTGGCTCCATCCATCTTCCCATCAATTTTAACCATCTTCGCTGTCCCTGCTGAAGAAAAGCAGGCCCAAACTATGATGCTGCCACCACCATGTTCAGTGGGGGATGGTGTGTTCAGGGTGATAAGCTGTGTTGCCTTTACGCCAAACATATCGTTTGGCATTGTTGCCAAAAAGTTTAATTTTGGTTTCATCTGACCAGAGCACCTTCTTCCACATATTTGGTGTGTCTCCCAGTTGGCTTGTGGCAGACTTTAAGCGACACTTTTTATGGATATCTTTGAGAAATGGCTTCCTCTTGACACTCTTCCATAAAGTCCAGATTTGTGCAGTGTACGACTAATTGTTGTCCTATGGACAGACTGTCCCACCTCAGTTCTAGATCTCTGCAGTTCATCCAGAGTGATCATGGGCCTCTTGGCTGCATCTCTGATCAGTCTTTTTCTTGCTTGTTTGAGATGAAAGGTTAGAGGGACAGCTGGGTCTTGGTAGATTTGCAGTGGTATGATACTCCTCCCATTTCAATATGATTGCTTGCACATTGCTCCTTGGGATGTTTAAAGTTTTGGAAATAATTTTGTATCCAAATCCGGCTTTAAACATCTCCACAACAGTATCACAGGCCTGCCTGTGTTCCTTGGTCTTCATGATGCTCTCTGTGCTTCAAACAGAACCCTGAGACTATCACAGAGCAGGTTCATTTATACGGAGAATTGATTGCACACATGTGGATTATATTTATTTTCATTAGGCATTTAGGACATTGGATCATTCAGAGATCCACAATTAAATTCTGGAGTGAGTTTGCTGCACTGAAAGTAAAGGAGCCGAATTATATTGCACGTCCCACTTTTCAGTTTTTGAATTTCCGCAAAAATGTAAAATAAAAAATAAATTTTGTTCAACTTCACAATTGTGTTCCACTTGTTGTTGGTTTTTCACCAAAAAATTACATTTTGTATCCTTATGTTTGAAGCATGATATTTGGGAAAAGGTTGAAAGTTCCAGGGGGCCGAATACTTTCACAAGGCACTGTATATAAGCCTCAAAAAGCTTGTTCAAAAATGTGTTGGTATTATATATTGCTCATCCATAGACTTTTACATATTCTTGGGTACGTTTTGTTGTTACATAAGCCTAAAAAAATTTGTTAAAAATGTAGTGGTATTATATTGTTTATCCGTAGGGTATTACTTGTTCTTGGTACATTTTGTTGGTATATAACCCTCAAAAAATTTGTTCAAAATGTATTGGCATTATATTGCTCATCCATATGGTAATACATCTTCCTGTGTACAGTTCATCTATATATATAATTGTCTAAGGGTTTTTCCATCTGTCTGTCCTGGAAATCCCGCGTCTCTGATTGGTCGAGGCCGCCAGGCCCCGACCAATCAGCAACAGGCACAGTATCGACGTAGATGTCCTAATGATTGCCATGGCGACGATGATGTCATAAAGGTTGCCTCGACCAATCAGCGACGGGCACAGTCTGGAATCATCATTGTCCATATACTACAAGGACATGCATATTCTAGAATACCCGATGCGTTAGAATCTGCCGCCAGGCCTCGGCCAATCAGCGACGGGCACAGAGACGATTATGTCATAAAGGACGTAGAAATCCCACGTTTCTGATTCAGCCACGGGCACAGTACCGACGTAGATGTCATAAAAGTTGCCATGGCGACGATGATGTCATAAAGGTTGCCTCGACCAATCAGCGACGGGCACAGTCAGCCGCGAATTCTGGAATCATCATTGTCCATATACTACGGGGACATGCATATTCTAGAATACCCAATGCGTTAGAATCGGGCCACAATCTAGTTGCTATATAAGCCTCAAAAAACATGTTCAAAATTTTAGGCTGTGTTCACATGTTCCAGCAAAACCTGATGGATGCAAAGTGAATGAGAAACCTGAAGTGTCATGCGTACATTGAGTATTTTTTATTAGAAGATTTGGTGCAGATAGTAATCTGCAGCATATCAATTTTCTGCGTTTTTCACCATTGACTTCACTCAGATCAATCAAAAATGCAGGAAAATTGCAAGGCAAAAATACACACTCAGTGATGGTTTGTGGAGCCATGTAATCTGCTAGTGTAGGTCCACTGTGATTTATCAAGACCAAAGTCAGCACAGCTGTCTACCAGGAAAGTATAGGGCACTTCGTGCTTCCCACTGCCAATAATCTTTTTGGAGATGGAAATTTCATTCTCCAGCAGGATTTTGCACCTGTCCACACTGCCAAAAGTACCAATACCTGTTTTAAAAACAACAGTATTACTGTGTTTGATTGGCCAGAAAATTCGCCTGGCCTTAAATCAATAGAGAATCTATGGGGTATTGTCAAGAGGAAGATGAGAGACACCAGACTCAACAATGCAGATGAGATGAAGGCTGCTATCAAAGCAACCTGGGCTTCCATAACACCTAAGCAGTGCCACAGACTGATCGCCTCCATGCAATGCCCCATTGATGCAGTAATTGATGCAAAAGGGGTCCGACCAAGTATTGAGTGCACCAAGAGAGGAAAAAGCAGAGCAGCACAGCCCAGGTATGCGGACAAACTGTAATGCGTGCTTCAACAGCTGAAGTCCTGACTGCTGATCACGGGTGCTCGCATGAAACAAAGAGTAGAATAGCAAACAAGTCACAGAAAAATGCGGCATCACTCACCAATCCTGGAGTGAAAAAAAGTCCTTTATTCAAGCGTGTACAGAGACATCTTCACGGCTCGGGGGTGTGCAGTGATGGCGGAGGTGAGCAGGGAATGACGACGGCCGTTTCGGGGGTTGCCAGGATGCTGGGGAATGAGCACATGTACTTATGCTGGCTAACAGATGTAAATCATTCAGCCGTGGCAAGAAAAAATAAATCTCTGAGTACTAAAAAATACTCGGAGGACCCCCGAGCATGCTCGAGAAATCTTGAGTAACGAGTATATTCGCTCATCACTAGTGTTAATGTGCCACAAGAGGTGGATGATGATGAGACACAATTGCCTGAAACTCAGGAGGAGGACCAGGGTGCGTAAGCGGAAGAAGAGGAGGTGGATGATATAGTAACTGACCCAACCTGGCAGGAGGACATGCAGAGCAAGGACAGCAGCACACAGGGGGATGAAGGCATAGCACTCCAGCATGCAGTAACATGTCCACAGACAGAAGGCCGGCAACTGTTCCACGCAACACTAACGTGAAAGAAGTTGCCATTCCAACTGTAAGGTCTTTCCGAGTCTGGTTGTTTTTTAAAGACTCTGCCAATCACCCCAAACAAGCCATGTGCAACACCTGCCATGCCCACATCAGCAGGGGTAGCAAAACTATCAGCCTGACCACCACCAGCATGATCAGGCACATGGCAGCAAAGCATCTGACTTTGTGGGCAAAACCACAGGCACCAGGAACAGTGTCTGCATGTAACACCTCTCCTTATTCCACTGTTGTGCGTGAAAGCAAATCACCTGTCCCCAGTGCATGTGATGATGCCTCCTGCTCTGCACTTGCCATTACCCAGACTCAACTAGCACCATCATCGAGCACGTCCACGTCCTTGTCCCAGAGCAACCTTCAGTTGTCCATACCACAGTCATTGGAATGCATGCAGAAGTACGTCTCCAACATCCCACAGGCTACAGTACTAAATTCACAAATTTCCCATCTGCTTGCACTCAAAATGCTGCCTTTTATGCTCGTGGAGATGGAAGCTTACCACAACCTGATGGTGGTGGCTGTCCCAAGGTATTGAGTCCAGAAGCCACTATTTCTCCCGGTATGCCATCCCGGCATTTCACAAGCACGTGTCCCACAACATTAGCCGTGCTCTCAGCAATGCTGTTACTGGGAAAGTCCACCTAAGCACGGACACGTGGACAAGTTCTTGCGGGCAGGGATGGTACATCTTGCTGACGGCACACTGGGTTAACATAGTGGAAACAGGGACCCATTCGGACCTTGGGATGGTGCACATCCTCCCAACCCTGAGGATTCTGAGCCCTACATCAATCTGGGTTGCCCCCACAGTCTACAGCTCCTGCACATCCTTTTCCACCTCCTCTTCAGTCTCCATCTCTGAAAGTAGCACATCAGTCAGAAGCTGGAAGCACTGCAGCACTGCCTCAGCCAAGCGCCATCAGGCTGTGCTGAAGCTAATCTGCTTAGATGACAAACTGCACAATGTTGAAGAGTTGGGGACAGCTTTGAAAGAGCAGTCAGATTTGTGGCTGACACCACTGAACCTACAGCCAGGCATGGTCATGTGTGACAATGGCCGGAACCTTGTGGTGGCTGTGAGGCAAGGCGAGCTCACACATGTGCCTTGCCTGGCCCATGTGCTTAACCTCGTGGTTCAGCATTTCCTGAAAACCTACCTGGAGCTGCATGATCTGCTTCTGAAGGTACGCCACCTGTCTGCCCATTTTAGAAAGTCAGCTAGAGCTTCTTCGTCCCTTGCCGTGCTTCTCCAGTGTTTGCTGCTTCCAGCTCACCAACTGGTGTGTGATGTCCCTACGCATTGGAACTCTACACGGCATATGTTGGCAAGGATTTGTGAGCAGAAGAGGGCAGTTGTTTACTACCAGCATCAACAAGGCCATCGTTATTCAGTTCAGACTCCACACATCCACAAGACCTCAGGAGTGGACATGGATGTCAGACATCTGTACCATCCTGCAAAACTTTGAGGAGTTCTCCAAGAAGGTGAGCGGCAACGATGCCGTAATTAGCATCACCATCCCGCTTCTCTGCATTCTGAAAAGCTCTCTGCTCACTCTGAAAGAGAATGCATTGGCGCACAAGGACATGGAGCAAGGAAACATGCAGGGTGATTACACAGAGCCCAGCCTCATATCATCCCAACATAGATTGGTTGACAATAAGGAAGAGGAGGAGGAGGAAGAAGAACAGGAGCTACTTTCATGCGGTATAGATGGTACTACAAGCACATCTGTCATACCATCTGTTCAGCGTGGATGGCCTGAGGAAAGGGAGGAGAAGGACACCTTAGTCACTTGTCCTGTTGTTGAGGACAAGGAAGGCTTTCCTTCTATCAGTCTGGCACGCATTGGCTGACTTTATGTCATGCTGCCTTTCCCGTGACCCTTGTATTGTAAAAATTTTGGGTGACAGTCACTAAAGGGTAGTGACACTTTTAAGGCCCCGTCACACATAGCGACGCTTGAGCGATTCCGACAACGATACGACCTGTCAGGGATCGCTCAAGCGTCGCTATGTGGTCGCTGGTGAGATGTCAAACAGTGAGATCTCACCAACGACGCAGCAGCGATGCGGCGACCTGTAGCGACCTGTAGCGACCTGTACAACGATCCTATTTCATGACGATTCAATGGGACGTCCTGTCAGCGAGGTCGTTGGTAAGGTGTCAAACACAGCGATGTGTGCTACCCAGCGGGACCTCAACGGTCAAAAAATGGCCCAGGCCATTCCGACACGACCAGCGATCTCACAGCAGGGGCCTGATCGCTGCTACGTGTCACACATAGCGAGATCGCTACTGAGATCGCTGTTGTGTCACAAAACTTGTGACTCAGCAGCGATCTCGCTAGCGATCTCGCTGTGTGTGACGGGGGATTTAGACCCATGCTACAAGATGAACTTTCAATCTCTTGTTCCAGAGGCAGACAGGTGTACTAAAATGGTGCAGTTCCAGAGGGCCATTGTTGCGGAATTATTTAAAAAGTTCCCATCTGAAAGCACTGGCAGTAGACGTCACAGTGCATTGGACAGCCAAAGAGTACATATGAGAGAGACTCAACCCCAATCCAGCAGTGGCAGGGCAACACTGGCAAGGATCTGGGACAGTTTTTTCAGGCCCTCCCATCGCCCTTGCCCAGAGGCGCGGGGTAATGTCACAAGGAATGGAATGTTTGGGAAGATGGTGAGGGAGCACCTTGCTGACTGTACCAACGCCCTCTGTGATTCCTCTGTGCCTTTTAATTATTGGGTATTCAAGCTGCACACGTGGCATTACGCTTTAGACATCCTGGCCTACCCTGCCCTGCCACTAGTGTTTTGTCAGAGCGGGTTTTTAGTGCCACTCATGGAATTATAACAGATAAGCAAGCGCATTCGCCTGTCAAATGAAAATGCTGACTGGCTGACTCTTATCAAAATGAACAAGGGCTGGATTGAGAGAGACTTATCTACACCACCAAATGACAGTGAAACATAACCACCAATATAATGTATTTTTGGGAGGTGTATTCCCATGCACCTCTTCACACTCACAAATGGGTATACGCTTCCTGATTTTGGCTATTTCGTGTTCTCCTCCTTCTCCTCATCCTCATCATCCACCACCACTAGAACGCCAGGGTGAACATGTTCTGTGATGTTTTTTTAAGGGTGTCTATGAGGCACGTAAAAATTTTTTAAAAAAAAAATGTACCCCATGGGGAAATTATTTTCAGCCCATGCACTTATAGTATGGGCATTCCAAGCATAGGAGACCTGCTCCTTTAAATTGGGAAAGCATTCATAGAAGAACATCCTCCACCTGTCTTCAGACACCATCACTAGAACACGAGGGTGAACGTATTCCGGGATGCAACAGTCACTCTAATTTTTTGCAAGGGTGTTTCTGATGCCCGTAAATAATTAAAAAAATTTAAAAAGTAGACCCCCAGGGGGAAATGTTTATCAGCCCTTACACTTAGTGTTTGGGCATTATAAGTATAGGAGACCTGAAAAGAAAAAGCAACGAAGATCAGCTCACCTCCTCTCAGTCCCAGCGCACGGATCATGCAGTGCTGCAAGTGGTTTGAAGGAAAAAGCAGAAGTCCAGCGTGGGTGATGTCCATAAAAAATACCTTTTATTCCATTTTCGTTAAAAGCACATAAATCCAAAGTCCATCTTCATATCCATAGACACACAAACGGGTGATTCATACCAGTGACAGTCACAGGCTTAAAGTGCATTAAAATCATACGCGTTTCAACGGTTGTGCCGCCTTACTCATTGTGATAAAAATAAAATGAAAGAGGGCTGCCATATAGGACTAGGCCCATTAGGTTACACCCCCTGATCTTGCAGACAACAGAAAAAGGGCAACACCTACAGGTAATTAATAAGTTTAGCCTGAATTTTGCATGTACAAATACTAGGCTTAAGGCATAGTATGTACTCCACGTCTCTTCAGACACCACCACTAGAACATGAGGGTGAACATATTACGTGATGCAACAGTCTCTACTTTTTAGCAAGGGTGTTTATGATGCCCGTAAATAATTTTAAAAAAAGTAGACACCACAGGGGGAACACTTTGACACTGGTCCTCACTAGTGATGAGTGAGCATGCTTGGAAGTACCTGGTGCTCCCCCAAGCATCTCACTGCTCAAAATTCTCGGTGAGCGGCGAGTATTTCCGGGGTTGCTCAGCAGGAGTTTGCGTCCCCGCTCTGCATGTTTGGTACTTTTTACAGAGCCAATCAACATGCAGGGATTGTCTGCCACACACTGTAATGCCGAAGCCATGTTTGTTGTGGCATTACAATAATTGGCTGGCTGCACAGCGTCATCAGGTCTATATCAGAAAGGCACCACCCTGCTAATCACAGTCAGCTCTGGAATCATGCATTGTAGGGATAGTTGCTGCTGAGATAGGGACAGATTTGGTGTTGTTTAAGTTAGTGTGGGTGTACCATGTATCCTACACAAATCCATGTAAACCAACAGTCCTTCTGAAGACTAATCAAAGTGCATAGATATCAGTGCTAGGTAGGCAAGCAGTGTATGTGGCAGAATTCATTGCATATAGCAAGAGGGTCCATTCCAGTACTGTCTGCTGCTGCTGCTGCCTATTACAGATATTTACAGTATATACATAGCCCCAGGTATCAGGGACCAGGAATAATTTTTTTTTGCATCTTAACCCTGATTATTTTCTTCAAAAGCAATCCAGTGCAGATGACACCATTTTTTTGCTCCATTTGCTTGTTGGCACTGCAGAATACAGCCAACCCAGATCATTTCCATATTCCAGCATAAAAATCCAGCTAACTTGAAACAGGGATCACATCTGAGTACGCACAAAATTTTGCCATTTCTGGGCTACTGTAAAATTTTGTTGGAGTGTCTTATACAAGTTAATGACACTAGTTTGCTTGAAAAAAAAAAGTTGCCTACAGGCCAGCTATTTTAAACAGGAGTTTGGCTGTCCCAGGGTTCACATCTGAGTGTGCAGAAAATTCTGCCATTTCTGGGCTACTGTAAAATTTTGTTGGAGTGTCTTATACAAGTTATTGACACCAGTGTGTTTTCTGTAGGAGCACAGAGTAGTTGCATGTTTTCCAGTTTCCTATGCACTGGTCCTTTTTATAATTTATAAATATGATAGAAACACAGCAGTCTTTTTACCCACTTTTTATGGAAAAGCAAAACTCTTTAATATTAACCCATGTGGGCTATTGATAAAATTCAGTGATCAAAAATATATCGTTTCTTTTTTAATTTAGGAAAATCTTAAGCATAAAGAAAGCAGTTTAAACTAAAGTCTGGATTGCATTTAAAGTGCACCAATATAAATCTAATATCACAATCCAATCATATTAATGTTCTCAATATAGTTTTATTCTTATGTTTCATAAATATAATTAAAGCCCATATTGCTTGTTATGATACTAGAGATGTATAGTCACACTTGGCAACAAATGAATAATATAAATAGTAAAAAAAAAAAAAATTACTCTGTAACTAAGCTACTGTTGTCAATTACAGTTTTTGAGTGGAAATATGAGCACGTTCCTATTATTTTGGGGTTAATTATTATATTTATAGCAGTTTTTATTTACCGTAATACAAAAACATTTATCAGTCCAGTTTATCATATTTTATACTGAATAATCTGGAGTTTGAGGACTTTTTTGCAATCCAATTTTCGGTAACACATAATGAAGTTTTGCATTAATGGAGGGAGGCCCCTGTAAAACATGACATCATGGCAAGATGCTAGGGGGAAACATTAGTTTTATCTTTTCCAAAATCCATTTCTGGGAACCTTGGACTGGAAATAGAAGGCAATCACTCTGCATATGCATGAATCAGTTTTAATATCACTCTGGATAAGTCATTAGTAAACTTAAAAAAATAATACGCTGTGTCTCTTTGAGGTACTATTTTCCACCTAACTCAGCATTGTTTGACTTGCATAAAAAACGTGGGTATGAGAGGAAATGTTTCCATTCCCATGATGATAGTAATTGCCCTCAGTTAGTCTTACTCCTTCCTAATTATTGTTATCACTGATAGACAGGTCCTGTAATGATTCATATGTGGCATTATGACGTACAGTAAATATTAATTATACTTTTAGTTTCCTTTACCCACAAGTCTGCTCCAATATATGTGATACAACAAGAGTCCTGCCCAGATCATTATAACACATCTAATGCCACAAATATTACCTCTACTATTATGGATATCTTATGGAAGATTCTTCTTACTCATACGAGTTTGTTTTCTGACAGAAATCTGTACACAAAATTAAGGATTTTCTCACATTTAGAACGTCCGGAAAATCAATGTAAAATATCAAAAGGAAATTCACACCCCTAATGGAAGACAGTTCACCCAGGCTGTGTCTCAGCTGACATCTCTGAGGTAAACGTCATCACTACAAACTGAGACACTTCATATTGATTTTCGGTTTTATCTGCTTTATAACTGAATTTCTTGCAACAAAACAAATAATAAAGCATTTTAACTCCTATGAATTGCCATGTTAAGGCCTTATTCAGATGTCTATTTTTCATGTATGTGGACTCTCTCAGTTTTTTTACAAATAGAACATGGACCTATATAATCTAATGGGCTGTTCACATCTGAGTTTATTTTGTGGACAACATTTCTGTGCAAAGATCATGAAAACATATTCATTTTATTACTAAAATTACCCATTCTAGTTTATATGTAAGTGAAAAATCCCTGACAGGCCACATCAATGTGCTCGTTGTGACTAACATTGCAGTCGGTAGGAGAAGCTTCGCATTTTATTTTTTACACAGGAAACAAAATACTCATGGTAAAAACCAGGGCTTATTCTAGCTTTCTTGGTTCCTAAGGTAAAAATTGAAAACACGCCCCTTACTGCAGTGCAATTTAACCCCTTAGCGACCGCCGATACGCCTTTTAACGGCGGCCGCTAAGGGTACTTAAGCCACAGCGCCGTTAATTAACGGCGCTGTGGAAAAAGTACATAGCGCCCCCCAGAGGCCGATTTTCTCCGGGGTCTCGGCTGCCGGGGGTAGCCGAGACCCCAGAGAACATGATTCGGGTCGGTTTTCACCGACCCCGCTTTTGCGATCGCCGGTAATTAACCGTTTACCGGCGATCGCAAAAAAAAAAAAAAAACGCGATTAGTATTGTGTTTCTCTCCCCTCTAATGTGATCGGACATTAGAGGGGAGAGAAATAGGGTCCCCCGAGTCCCCCACGGTACCTTATGTACCGGAGAAGGTGCCCCCCCGGTCCCCGACCCTCCTCCTTCCTGCCCGGGCTCCAAAATGGCGGGCGCATGTGCAGATGCGCCCGCCAAAGCCTAGCTTCCCCCGGTGTATTGGGGTCTGTTTTTACAGACCCCCTGGAGCGATCGCAGACCCCCTGGAGCGATCGCAATCCCAGGGGTCTTTACAGACCCCCGGGATTGCGATCGCTGCAAATAGTTTGTAAAAAAAAAAAAATGCTTTGCATTTCTCTCCCCTCTGATGTGATCGCACATCAGAGGGGAGAGAAATAGAGCCCCCGAGCCCCCCACCATACCGCCTGCTCCTGTCCCCGGTCCTCAGTAGTGGTCCCCGGTCCTCAGTAGTGGTCCCCGGTCCCCAGCCCACTGCTCCTGGCCCCCCTTCTTCTTCTCTGCTGGAAGAAAATGGCGGGCGCATGCGCAGTGCGCCTGCCATGATCTGCCAGCAGAGACCCAGCAACCTATGAGAATTTTCTCATTGGCTGCTGGGTTTTGATTACTGTAATATGTCCAATTACAGTGATCAAAACCCCTAATATTTGATAAACATGGCAGCACTTGGGCTGTACCTTTCTCTTCTCTCCTTGTAGTTGTTCTAGGAGAGAAGAGAGAGAGACTACAGTTCAAGTGCTGCTCTGTCAGTGACAAAAAACATAATATCTGCCTCCGCCAGCATCCCATTTACCCACCCCCGTTCTCCGTAATCCCTGCATCACCAGCAGAGGATTATAAAAAAAAAAAAAAAAAAAAGAAAAAAAAAATTATAATTTTTTTTAAAAATTTTTTTTAGGGTTAGGGTTAGGGTTAGGGTTAGGGGTAGGGTTAGGGTTAGGGTTAGGGTTAGGGGAGGAATTAGATAAAATGGCTCGCAGAACTTTTAGCGCGGAGCAAGCTTACAGCCTGCTTTGCTCCGGCAGCTCCGGCAGCGAAACAGATTCTGCCCCTGAAGTTGAGCAGTTTTCAGACAGTGATGACGACTCTTCCTCCACGGGATCCCCCAGCCCGGTGGTAGCGGAGTCGGTCGTCACTGCTGAAGCTTCAGTGGCAGGACCAAGTACCGCAGTCCCCCCACCGCTGTGGTATAATGACACCTCATTTTCCCCTCAAATTCCCCCTTTTTCTGCAGTCCCTGGAATAAAAGTAGATGTCGCCAATTTTACCCCCATTGATTTTTTTGAAATTTTCATTAGCCCCGAAGTCCTGCAATTAATCGTCCACCAAACTAACCTATATGCCCGGCAATATATTTCCCAAAAACCCACTGCCTTTCATTCCCGTTCCTGGATCCCCACAAATGTCCCCGAAATTAAAAAATTCTTAGGCCTCACCCTGAATATGGGTATAGTAAAAAAACCCACTCTCCGCTCTTACTGGGCAACAAAAGCTGTCCACTGCACCCCTGTATTTGCAGCCATCATGTCCCGAGCCCGTTACGAAGCCCTGATGAGATTCCTCTACTTCAGTGACAATGCCCAAGCTCTCCCAAGAACTGACCCCAACTACGATCGGCTAAATAAATTAAGACCCCTAATTTCCCTCCTAAAAACTTCCTTTCTAAATTCCTATACCCCAGAGCAAAATATGGCAGTCGACGAGTCCTTGATGAGCTACAAGGGCCGTCTTTCATTCCGCCAATTTATTCCCTCCAAGAGAGCCAAATACGGCGTAAAATTATATAAAGCTTGCGAGAGCTCATCAGGGTACACGTCCACCTTCCTAATTTACGAAGGTAGGGACCGCCAAATAAACCCCCCAAACTGCCCCCAGACAATTGGTATCCCAGGCAAAATTGCCTGGGAGCTAATGACGCCCTTTCTCAATCAAGGGTACCACGTGTACACAGATAATTATTACACGAGTATCCCCCTATACAAATCCCTCCATGCTGCAAGTACAGGGGCCTGTGGGACAGTGAGGAAAAACAGAGTGGGGTTTCCGTCACAGTTGGTGTCCAGACGTTTGGAGAGGGGGGCGTCATTTTCACTTGCAAGCGACCAACTACTTGCAGTGAAGTGGAAAGACAGGAAGGACGTCTATATGCTTTCCACACTGCATACGGACACCACTGTGACGGTCAGAGAGAGGGGTGCCACCAGGGACAAAGAAAAACCTGTCTGCGTCACAGAATATAATAGACATATGGGTGGCGTAGACCTGTCAGACCAGGTTCTGCAACCATACCTGGTCAAGAGGAAGACCAGGGCGTGGTATAAAAAGGTGGGAATCTATCTAATTCAGACTGCCACCTACAACAGTTTTGTCCTATACAAAAAATCTCAAGGACCACTAACTTTCCTGCACTTTCAGGAAAAAGTAGTAGAGAGCCTCATATTTGAGTCCATGGCACCGGGGGAAGCCTTCGACTCTGAGGATTCGCGGAGACTGTCAGAACGCCATTTTCCTCACCCTGTCCCTGTCACTCCCACCCAAAGGTATCCTCAAAAAAGGTGCCGAGTTTGCAGAAAGCATGGCAGGCGGAGTGATTCCCGATTTTATTGCCCCACATGCCCATCCCAACCAGGCCTTTGTATCTCCCCCTGTTTTGAGACCTACCACACCACCTACAATTATTAGTTTGTTTTTTTTTTCAATCATTTTTATTTTCTGCTTAGTGGCCCCAGTAGTACAATTTGGAACAATTGATAAATATTTTAATTAGTAGATCCCATTTTTCCCCATTTCACAATTAATTCCAGAATTTGATCAATCCCATACCAAACTACTATCCCAACAAATTCTCATCCACGTACCCACGTCTGTACGCTCTAGAGTGTGGACCCCACAAATGTTCTTGCAAAGTCAGGTCATCTGAAAATTCTACGACTCGATCAATCCCATACCAAACTACTATTCCAACAAATTCTCATCCACGTACCCACGTCTGTACGCTCTAGAGTGTGGACCCCACAAATGTTCTTGCAAAGTCAGGTCATCTGAAAATTCTACGACTCGATCAATCCCATACCAAACTACTATTCCAACAAATTCTCGTCCACGTACCTATGTCAATAAGCGTTAGAATGTGGACCCCAGAAATGATCTTGAAAAGTGAGATTATCTGAAAATGAATTCTAGGACTTTATTACTCAAACATTTTTGACCATTTATCTAACTTTGACTGTTTTTATAACTGTCTTGCTACACAAAACTTTGGCTTCCATTTATATTACTTATATTTATGTTGATGATACGGGCATGATAATTTTATTGTAGGATTTCTAAAAAATGAGGAAGTTCCGTACTTATACACTATGGGCTTTACTTTATGGTTCTTGCCGAACCTCTGGTACCAGACAATACTTTCTATAGAGAACTGGTTGTTTTGTGCATATAGCGGTTCTGACCTTGGCGGGTGGGAGCTTGCTATGGTGTACCACGTCTATTGGCACATTCGTCTCTCATATAGGGATTGATGGAGCTAAAAGGACGTTGTACGACCAGTCTCTGAAAGTGTCTGCCATTCTAGCCCTGATGGTGTTCTTTCATCTTTGGAACAAACTCCGCTTTGCCACATAGTTGGCTGCATTTTCCTACACATTTTGCCCTTCATTCCAGTACAGTTTATTCTTCCTGCTACAATATACGCAAATGCGGGACAACTGTTTTGTTAGCAAGACCAATTTTATAGTCAGCCATTGTGTTTTAGGAGCATGCCTCCCTCTGTGAGTAATAATTCCTGGAAGGATTTTCTTTTTTGCTCAATGTCTCTAGAAGCTTTGAATGGGTCCTGGATCTTCAATTTCAAATAAAGCCAAATTTGTCACATTGTGCCCCTTTCTGTCCAAGCCCTGCCATTTGTCCAAACAGAACTTTTTTACTACATATGGGATATTGCTGCACTCATAATAAAGTGGGTAACGAATTGTGGGGTCCACTTTTTGATGTTATTTCTGAAAAATCGAGACATTCAGGTCTAAAACAAGATTCTCGTGGAAAAAAATGAATTTTTTCAATATGACAACCTAATGTTATCAAACTCTGTGTCATACATGTGGGTTCAAATTGCTCAATATACCCCTGATTAAAATCTTTGAGGGGTGTAGTTTCCAAAACGGGGTCAGTTGTGGGGGGTTTCTGCTGTTAGGCACATCTACAAACCTAAAATGACGTCCGCTCTCACAATTAAGAGATTAAAAAGTCAAACGGCGCACCTTCCCTTCCAAGCTCCGCAGTGCGCCCAAACAGAGGTTTACCCCCACATACAGGGTATCGACATACTCAGGACAAATTGCACAACAACTTTTGGGGTCTATTTTGTCTTGCTACCCTTGGGAAAATAAAAAATTGGGGGTGAAAAGATCATATTTGTGAAAAAAAAATGATTTTTAATTTTTTCGGCTCTACGTTATAAACTTGTGTGAAGCACTTGGGGGTTCAAAGTGTTAACCACACACCTAGATAAGTTCCTTAGGGGGTCTAGTTTCCAAAATGGTGTCACTTGTGGGGGGTTTCCACTGTTTAGGCACATCAGGGGCTCTCCAAACGCGACATGGTGTCCGATCTCAATTCCAGAGAATTCTATGTTGAAAAAGTCAAATGGCGCTCCTTCCCTTCTGAGCTCTACTGTGCACCCAAACAGAGGTTTACCCCCACATACGGGGTATCGACATACTCAGGACAAATTGCACAACAACTTTTGGGGTCTATTTTGTCTTGCTACCCTTGGGAAAATAAAAAATTGGGGGTGAAAAGATCATTTTTGTGAAAAAAAAATGATTTTTAATTTTTTCGGCTCTACGTTATAAACTTGTGTGAAGCACTTGGGGGTTCAAAGTGTTGACCACACACCTAGATAAGTTCCTTAGGGGGTCTAGTTTCCAAAATGGTGTCACTTGTGGGGGGTTTCCACTGTTTAGGCACATCAGGGGCTCTCCAAACGCGACATGGTGTCCGATCTCAATTCCAGAGAATTCTATGTTGAAAAAGTCAAATGGCGCTCCTTCCCTTCTGAGCTCTACTGTGCACCCAAACAGAGGTTTACCCCCACATACGGGGTATCGACATACTCAGGACAAATTGCACAACAACTTTTGGGGTCTATTTTGTCTTGCTACCCTTGGGAAAATAAAAAATTGGGGGTGAAAAGATCATTTTTGTGAAAAAAAAATGATTTTTAATTTTTTCGGCTCTACGTTATAAACTTGTGTGAAGCACTTGGGGGTTCAAAGTGTTGACCACACACCTAGATAAGTTCCTTAGGGGGTCTAGTTTCCAAAATGGTGTCACTTGTGGGGGGTTTCCACTGTTTAGGCACATCAGGGGCTCTCCAAACGCGACATGGTGTCCGATCTCAATTCCAGAGAATTCTATGTTGAAAAAGTCAAATGGCGCTCCTTCCCTTCTGAGCTCTACTGTGCACCCAAACAGAGGTTTACCCCCACATACGGGGTATCGACATACTCAGGACAAATTGCACAACAACTTTTGGGGTCTATTTTGTCTTGCTACCCTTGGGAAAATAAAAAATTGGGGGTGAAAAGATCATTTTTGTGAAAAAAAAATGATTTTTAATTTTTTCGGCTCTACGTTATAAACTTGTGTGAAGCACTTGGGGGTTCAAAGTGTTGACCACACACCTAGATAAGTTCCTTAGGGGGTCTAGTTTCCAAAATGGTGTCACTTGTGGGGGGTTTCCACTGTTTAGGCACATCAGGGGCTCTCCAAACGCGACATGGTGTCCGATCTCAATTCCAGAGAATTCTATGTTGAAAAAGTCAAATGGCGCTCCTTCCCTTCTGAGCTCTACTGTGCACCCAAACAGAGGTTTACCCTCACATACGGGGTATCGACATACTCAGGACAAATTGCACAACAACTTTTGGGGTCTATTTTGTCTTGCTACCCTTGGGAAAATAAAAAATTGGGGGTGAAAAGATCATTTTTGTGAAAAAAAAATGATTTTTAATTTTTTCGGCTCTACGTTATAAACTTGTGTGAAGCACTTGGGGGTTCAAAGTGTTGACCACACACCTAGATAAGTTCCTTAGGGGGTCTAGTTTCCAAAATGGTGTCACTTGTGGGGGGTTTCCACTGTTTAGGCACATCAGGGGCTCTCCAAACGCGACATGGTGTCCGATCTCAATTCCAGGGAATTCTATGTTGAAAAAGCCAAATGGCGCTCCTTCCCTCCTGAGCTCTACTGTGCACCCAAATAGTGGTCCCTCCCCACATATGGGGTATCGGCATTCTCCGGACAAATTGCACAACAAATTATGTGGTTCATTTTCTTTTTTTACACATGTGAAAATAAAAAAAATTGATTCTGAAGTAAAATATTTGTGAAAAAAAGTAAAATGTTCATTTTTTCCTTCCACATTGCTTCAGTTCCTGTGCAGCAACTGAAGGGTTAATAAACTTCTTGAATGTGGTTTTGCGCACCTTGATGGGTGCAGTTTTTAGAATGGTGTCAATTTTGGGCATTTTCTGCTACATAGACCCCTCAAACTGACTTCAAATGTGAGGTGGTCCCTAAAAAAATGGTTTTGTAAATTTTGCTGTAAAAATAAGAAATTGCTGGTCAAATTTTAACCCTTATAACTCCCTAATAATTTTTTTTTTTTTTCCAAAATTGTGCTGATGTAAAGTAGACATATGGGAAATGTTATTTATTGACCATTTTGTGTGACATATCTCTCTGATGTAAGGGCATAAAAATTCAAAGTTTGAAAATTGCAAAATTTTCAAAATTTTCGCCATATTTCCGTTTTTTTAATAAATAAACGCAAGTAATATCGAAGAAATGTTACCACTAACATGAAGTGCAATATGTCACGAAAAAACCATCTCAGAATCAGCGGGATCCGTTGAAGCGTTCCAGAGTTATAACCTCATAAAGTGACAGTGGTCAGAATTGTAAAAATTGGCCTGGTCATTAAGTACCAAATTGGCTCTGTCACTAAGGGGTTAAACCTGCAGTAAACAAACACAATTCCGTCATTGTTTTTCAGCTTTAGTATTACAGTATAAACGTATTATTATAAAGTTCCTCCACAAATTACATTAGCATCTCATTAAATTTCAACTTGTAGATTGTCCTTAACAATAGTGAAGGGATACTAGGAGTTTTCAGTACCAGTCTTAAACAGACTGCAGACCATACAAAAACCATAGTGCTGACAAGATGCAGGCAGTATCACAAATACAAATTTTCACCCAAGTCCCTTATAGGTGACATCTTTTCTGATGGAAGTCACTCTCATCCCTTTCTTCTTCTTGAGGCCATGTTGAGGTTGGACATCCAAAGTGTCATGACTGTGGACAGGATAGTGCCGCCTCCATCCTGGTCAGGTCAGGGTTAATTTTAGTCTGCCTCTCTTTGGTTCAGGGGCGGCTGTTTAATGTTGGCAGTTCCAGGATTGTGTGTCAGCGATACTTCTGTATATTCGGCTTGTGGTTGCTGACCCAGGTTCTCGTCCGTAAACATTGTGCCTCTGTGCTAGTGTGCCTTGCTGTGTTTGACTCGGTTTTGTTCTCTGACTTCCATCTTTGCATTCTGCTTTGTACTGCTTTCTCTCCAGGTTATCAGACCCCTTAGCTTGTCCCTGTTTACTCTTTGTCTTATCCCTAAGGTACTTCTCTTCCTCCTGGCTTTGACCCTCGGTTCTATTTGACTATGTTTTCAGTCCGTGCCCTGCACACTGTGTGCTCAGTGTTATTCCCTATTCTGTCCCCGGGACCTGTGGCTGCAAACATGGCTCTGTAAGATGCTGAATCTCTTAACCCTACTCACAATGTTATGAAGAATCCAGAAGAGACTTTGATTTAAGAATTCTTGTTGAATGCATAAACAGCAGCAGCAGCAGGTAAAAAAGACTTTCTTTGAGACAACCTGAAAGCACATGTGCCTCTAATGAAGCCAAGATGGAGACTGAGACACAGGGAGAAGAAGGAAGTGACATGATACCCAGCAGAGGGAGAAAGGGAGACAGAAGGGACAAACTTGATGGAAAGGGAGGATTTCAGCTATGCAAAACACAGAAACACATTGTTAGGAGTCAAGTTTCCGCCGCTGCACAGGGGGAATCTTGAGCCGTGTCTGCTGCGGTCTCCCATTCTGCATCAGCCACAGTGGAGCCTGCTCAGCGGAGATGTCGGTCCCAGCATCTCAATCAGCCTGATACTGTGCAAAGGGTTACTGCTGCCTTTCCAGGCTCTGCTGTTGTAGCCTGCACTGTTCAGCGGCGAGCAGGCTTTTCTGGGACTAAGTCCAGCTTTGCGCACACTGAAGCTGCTGCAGCTATAAGGTTTGCATGGCTGCACGGCCATGCGCTAGTATCACCTCATGTCATGAGCTTGTTAATTGTGGTCGCGCCTGTATGTGTGTGTTCAGGAACCCGGCTGAAATAAGCCCCTAGAATACCGGCACCTCCGGTGAGGAGTATTGCATGAATGTATTCAGGGACCTAGCTGAAATAAGCCCCTAGAATACCGGCTCCTCTGGTGAGGAGTGTTTGTATGCTTTTCTGGGTGCATGACCACTGAGTGCCTCCAGCTCAGCAGTTAGCTGTGTTCCCCTGTGACGCTAACAGGGCACAGCCTGATACTGTGCAAAGGGTTACTGCTGCCTTTCCAGGCTCTGCTGTTGTAGCCTGCACTGGTCAGTGGCGAGCAGGCTTTTCTGGGACTAAGTCCAGCTTTGCACATTCTGAGCATGCCCAAGGTAAGACCTCTCATTGAAGGTCAGGGGTCACATGCTCAGGTACTGCAGCAGCTATCATTGGTCTTCTAGGAAGGTCATGAAGTTGCTCAGGTACTGTAGCAAACTTCCATTGGTTCCCTAGGAAGGTCCTGAAGCTGCTGCAGCTATAAAAGGTTTGCATGGCCGCACGGCCATGCGCTAGTATCACCTCATGTCATGAGCTTGTTAATTGTGGTCGCGCCTGTATGTGTGTGTTCAGGGACCTGGCTGAAATAAGCCCCTAGAATACCGGCACCTCCGGTTAGGAGTATAGAATGAATGTATTCAGGGACCTGGCTGAAATAAGCCCCTAGAATACCGGCTCCTCCGGTGAGGAGTACTGCATGAATGTATTCAGAGACCTGGCTGAAATAAGCCCCTAGAATACCGGCTCCTCCGGTGAGGAGTGTTTGTATGCTTTTCTGGGTGAGTGACCACTGACTGCCTCCAGCTCAGCAGTTAGCTGTGTTCTCCTGTGACGCTAACAGGGCACAGCATCTTATTTCTAGCGATTCTGTGGCGTTAACAGAGTTCGCTTATACCGCCATATAGTGCCACCATTTGCCAGCAGCAAGTTCCTCTCCTGCACGGTGGACCCCGGGTTGCGAATGCACCTATTTATACATATATATATATATACTGGGTGCGTTCTGCCAACCCTAACAAACATAGCAACAATAAACAATATGAGAATTGAAATACAGCATGTAAAATGTACGGGACAGTCTGTAAATTGTCTCATTCATGGGACATAACACTCCCCGTCTGAAATCTTTAGATTTCATAATTTTTATGATGTCCTCTGGGGATGTCACTGTTGACCTGTAAAACAAAAGGAAAATAAGCATGCAAGTAACAACAACAACAGTTGTAGTCCAATTGGCATGGTCCAATCTTCAGTTGGAGGCATGAAGTCCTCAACAGCAGGATAGTCCGAGTCCAAACGTAAACCCATCTTCAGATTGGGGAAGCCGCAACGTGCAAACACTTCCACCAACACCAACAATCCACTGGACAAAGTTCAAATGTTCGAAGATTCCAACACAGCTGGAGGAATATATAGCGTAGGCTCCCTGCCGTGAGCTGTGTCCATAAACAATGACTTTATGTGATGCCCTCCTTTGGTAAAACACAAGCTCAGTGACTGGACGGAAGAAAATATGAGTTGAACCACCTTTCGTAACCTTGACTTCTATCTTACGGATCTTCCCTTCATTGCTTGGTATAACCTTGGTGATATGACCCATTGGCCAGTTGTTGCGATGAGCTTCTTTATCCTTAAGGAGGACGAGATCTCCCTCTTGGAGATTAGGTTTTGCAGTCTGCCATTTGTGATGGCTTTGGAGCAAGTGCAGGTATTTAGTTTTCCAGCGGTGCCAAAAGACATTGGACAAGTGTTGTACTGGTTTCCACTGATGTATGTAAATGTCCCCATCCACAAACTTCCCTGGAGGGATTGCGGCAGCTCCAACCTACTGAGCAAGAAGTGTAGCAGGAGTAAAGATCATTGGAGCATCAGGGTCCATGTTACTGGTACCACTTTACTGTATGTGTAGAAGGTAAATGAATCAATAGCAATGTCAATTTCGTCCTTTATAGCTTCAGCTAACTCCACTGCCAGAACGGCGACACAAAGTTCGAGTCTTGGAACAGAGTAAGCAGGTTTCAGGGTTAGTTTTGCCTTACCGAGGATGAACCCACAATGCACCTTGTTATCTTCTTCCAAGGTCTTCAGGTACGCTACGGCAGCTATAGCCTCTGTAGAAGTGTCAGAGAAAATGTGGACTTCTCTTCTAATGGTGGCTGAAAGGGTGGCTGGGGAATAACATTGTGGGACTTGGAAATACTCTAAGACCTTCAGAGACTTCTTCCATGCCTCCCTCCTTTGTTGTTTCTGGGATGGTATTGGAGTGTCCCAATCCATACTCTCGGTGGTCAACTGTCTCAACAGTATCTTGCCTTGAATGGTGATGGGTGCGATAAATCCGAGAGGATCATAGATGCTGTTCACAACAGATAGGACTCCTCGTTTAGTGAAAGGTTTATCACAAGCTGACACCTGGAAAGTGAACATGTCCTGCTTAATATCCCAAAGCAGACCGAGGCTGCATTGCATGGGAGGAACGTCAGAACCGAGAACAAGATCTCTTACACCAGCAGCGTGATCCTCAGATGGAAATGCTTCCATTACCTGTGGTAGCTTCTGCTGTCTTCTCTCACGCACGATTAAACAGTGAAACATTTGTTGAATGTCGGCCATTACTGCGACAGGTTCTTGCCTGAAGCGAAAAAGTATTCCTATAAGGCTTTTGTTTAGATTAGGCCCAGTGAGGAGCAGGCTATTTAGGGAGATGCCTTCATACTGAACACTGGAATCAAACACCACTCTAATTTGGTCGGGTTTGCGAGGATGGTAGACACCAAAGGATGGGAGATACCGCATTCTTCACCTTCTTTTAGCGGGGGTGCGGGTTCTGCGTGACCTCTGTTGAAGATATTCTGCATGAAGTCGACAAAATGTTTCTCCATCTCTGGCCTTCTCTTTAAGGTGCATTTTAGGGATGAAAACCTTGCCGTTGCTTGTTGCAGATTATTAGGTAGTCTTGTTCTTGGAGAACGAAAAGGTAAATGTGCTGCCCAGCTATTTGAATCCTCTTGGGCGAATTCCTTTTCCATAATCTTTACGAACTCTTTGTCCTCCATTGCAGGTGCTAGCTGATTGTCTTCTCTTGTAGAGTTGAAAACTGTTGACCCGAGGTCATCATTGTGAGACAGGAATGTGTTTGTGTCGTCAGATGTTTTTTTCTTCCACTTGTTATCGCTTATCTTCTCTTTCACCCAGTAATGATGTGGGCATGGTTGAAAGTAAGTGCTGTGACCATTTGATAGGATGTGAGTCTTTAATGAGGAAATCCTTGCGGGTCTCTTCATCTTTCCTATATAGACATTGCCTATGATAACGCAGCCTAGGTCAAAGCGTTGAGCAAATGGAGCGTCGTGTGGCCCGTTGATTTTCTGACGTACCTTGTGTAGTCGCAGAATGTCTCTGCCAAGCAAGATCAGAATGTTTGCGCTGTTGTCAAGAGCTAGTATCTTGCCTACCAAAGTTCTTACATGAGGGTGATGGAGTGCAGCCTCTGGAGTTGGGATTTCCTCTCTGTTGGACGGTATCTGGTTGCATTCGACCAGAGTGGGTAAGGGTATCTCCACATTGTCCTCAAGAGAAGACAACATTAGTCCATTTGCTCTTCTCCCAGAGTCCTCCATAACACCATTGCAGGTGCCCAGGTTGTAGGGGTGAGAGTTTCCCTTTAACTCAAACATATCAAAGAGTTCTAACCTTGTAAGTGACCATTTGCTCTGATCATCCAGGATAATATACACCCTTGCATTTTTTTCTGGTCGACCCTTGGGAAACACATTCACCAGGCATATCTTCGCACACGACTTGTCCCAGAGGCCTTCTCCGCAGACTTCTGTGCATGAAGAAGATATTGTGATAGAACTCACTGTTGGAACAGCATCCTCCCCGCCTTGCCTCGTGGTGGGGGAGGCGTAGGCTGTGCAGTGTTAGGCTGGGATGGATGGAGCGCTTGCACATGCTCCTCACTGTCACACTCCAAATAGATATTTTACAGTCCTTAGGAAAGTGTTCAGTAGAAGCGCAGCACCTGTAACATATCCCAAAGTTCTTCAGAAGCTCTTTGCGTTCCTGGAGTGGTTTCTTTCTGAAGCCGATGCACTTCTTTATGGGGTGAGGTTTCTTGTGAATGAGACACATACGATTAGGATTCTCAACCTTCTCACCTTTGTTGCTCTTATCTTGTGATACTGTAGGTGTGGGAAGAACATCAGTCTTCTTGACGGACATTGGAGCTCGGTGGTTCCTGTGGTTAAGACATGGACTCTCGTGTTTAGGAGGTGAAACGGGGTCGCTGTGTTCTTTATAGGAAAAACTTGGATCAGTCTTACACTCTGCAATATTTTCGATGAACTCGCAGAAATAGGAACATGGAGGGAAGGAGACTTGGTTATCCCTTTTGTATTTTGATCCAAGCATGGCCCACTTATTTTGGATAATGGATGGCAGCTTGGAAACTATTGGAGTTACCCCATGAGCAGTGTCCTAGTAGCTGAGGCCAGACAGGTACGGGTCTGCTTTGTGTTATGATCTGGTGGCCTTGGAGCAGCATGAGACGTAGTCTGGAGAAGGTGGTCCCTGTACTGACCGCAAACCCTGAACCTAGCAGCGCAACTAAAAGTAGCCGTGGGGGGTACCTAGCACTCCCTAGACCCCTCGACACAGCCTAAGATCTAATTACCCCTAAAGACAGAAAGAGGAAACCTATCTTGCCTCAGAGAAAATCCCCAAAGGATAGATAGCCCCCCACAAATATTGACTGTGAGAGGAGAGGGAAAAAACATACGCAGAAATGAAATCAGATTTTAGCATAGGAGGCCATACTAGCTAAAAAGAAAGAATAGAACAGAGTACTATGCGGTCAGTATAAAAACACTAGAAAATATCCACCGCAGAAAATACGGATCACCACATCTGACTAAAGACATGGGGGGTATATCTGCATCTCCAGAGAAATAGCTAGGCTGCAAAAAATCCTTCACAGACCAAGCTGGGCAAGACAAAAACATGAAAATGCACAGAACTATAAGGTCCACTGCATGTGGACAGCAAAAACAAAGCCAGGACGTATCTTTGTAGAAAAACACAGCAAACTGGAGAGACCAGCAGGGAAGTGATTCCTTCAAGAACAATGGACAACTGGCACTGACTAAAGGATCCAGCAAAGCTATATACCCGAGTCAGTTTTGCAATTAGTAGATACACCTGTCCACTCTTGCAGTCCAGACACATCTGCATTACCCTCTACAACCACCGGAGGGAGCCCAAAAGCTGAATTCACAACAGTACCCCCCTGCTGTGAATTCCGCTCTTGGGCTCCCTCCGGTGGTTGTAAGTGGCACTTTTGTGAGTTCTGCTCTTGGGCTCCCTCTTGTGGTTTCAAGTGGTATGGCTGCTCCTTGGATTTAGCTGTCAGCAGCTGCTTCTACTGATTGTCTTTTCTACTCGGCTATTTATGCCTGGCTCTTTCCTTCAGCCAGTGCCACTTGTAAATGGTTCCTGGTTGGATTCACATCTCTTTGGATTTCCCTGTTATCCTGATCAGTTCAGCAAAGCTAAGTTCTTGCTTGCTCTTTTCTGTCCACAGATTGTGGACTTATCCGTTCTGTGCTTTCTATGTTTGTCCAGCTTATCAGTATGAATTATCTCTGTGTTGCTGGAAGCTCTGGGAAGCAGATTTACCCTCCACACCTTTAGTCAGGTGTGGAGATTTTTGTAATCTCTGCGTGGATTTTTGTAGTGTTTAATACTGACCGCACAGTATTCCATCCTGTCCTATCTATCTAGCTAGACTGGCCTCCTATGCTCATCCTGGTTTCATTCTGTGTATGTCTTTTCCCTCTCCACTGACAGTCATTATTTGTGGGGGGCTAATCTATCCTTTGGGGATTTTCTCTGAGGCAAGATAGTTTTCCTGCTTCTATCTTTAGGGGTAGTTAACTCTTAGGCTGTGAAGAGGTGCCTAGGGAGAGTTAGGAGCATCCCACGGCTACTTCTAGTGTTGTGTTGAGCTTAGGGACTGCGGTCAGTACAGATACCACTTCCTTCAGAGTTCGTTCCACCAGATCATAACAGTACAAGTGGCCACAAATGAATTAAATGCATCTCAAAAAGAAGGAAAAAATTCTGAGCCATTTTTTTTTCTGTGCTCTCTTTTTGTCTTTTTTTTTCCTCTTGACCTTTGGGTGGTGCAGGATTTGTGCTCTGGCATGGATGTTCAGGGTTTGTTTTCTCGTGTGGATCAACTTGCTGCAAGAGTGCAGAGTATCCAAGATTATGTTGTCCAGACTCCGGCTTTGGAGCCTAAAATTCCTACTCATGATTTGTTTTTTGGAGACAGATCCAAGTTTTTGAACTTTAAAAATAACTGCAAATTGTTTTTTGCTTTGAAACCCCGTTCTTCTGGCGATCCCATTCAGCAAGTAAAAATCATCATATCCTTGCTGCGTGGTGACCCTCAGGACTGGGCATTCTCCCTTGAATCAGGGGATCCGGCATTGCTGAATGTAGACGCATTTTTTCAAGCGCTCGGATTATTGTATGATGAACCTAATTCTGAAGCCCTTAAAGATGTTATGGTGGGCTTCCCTACGCCTGCTGGTTTGAGCGAGTCTATGTCTCTAGCCATTCAGATTGATCGGCGTTTGCGCGAGTGCAAAGCTGTGCACCATATGGCATGGTCCTCTGAGCAGAGTCCTGGATCTATGCAATATGATAGGATTTTGACTAAAACAGGACGGCAGGAATTCAGACGTCAGAATAGGCTGTGTTTTTACTGTGGTGATTCTGCTCATGTTATTTCTGATTGCCCTAAACGTACTAGGAGGGTCGCTAGGTCTGTTACCATTAGTACTGTACAGCCTAAATTTCTTTTATCTGTGACCCTGATTTGCTCATTGTCGTCCTTTTCTGTCATGGCATTTGTGGATTCAGGCGCTACCCTGAACCTAATGGACTTAGAATTCGCCAGGCGCTGTGGTTTTTCCTTGCAGCCTTTACAGAGCCCTATTCCTTTGAGGGGCATTGATGCTACACCATTGGCCAAGGATAAACCTCAGTACTGGACGCAGGTGACCATGTACATGGCTCCTGCACATCAGGAAAATTGCCGTTTTCTGGTGTTGCATAACCTGCATGATGTTGTTGTACTGGGTTTTCCATGGTTACAGGAACATAATCCGGTGCTGGATTGGAAAACTATGTCTGTGACTAGTTGGGGTTGTCAAGGGGAACATAGTGACGTTCCTTTGATGCCAATTTCCTCTTCCCCCTCTTCTGAGGTCCCTGAGTTTTTGTCGGATTTACAGGATGTATTTGATGAGCCCAAGTCCAGTTCCCTTCCTCCACATAGGGACTGTGATTATGCTATTAACTTGATTCCAGGTTGTAAGTTCCCTAAAGGCCTTTCAGGAGCTTAAACGCCGATTTACTTCTGCCCCTGTGTTGCGTCAGCCGGATGTTTCTCTTCCTTTTCAGGTGGAGGTCGACGCTTCTGAGATTGGGGCAGGGGCCGTTTTGTCTCAGAGGGAATCTGATGGTTCTTTGATTAAACCGTGTGCTTTTTTTTCCAGAAAGTTTTCGCCTGCGGAATGCAATTATGATGTCGGCAATCGGGAGTTGTTGGCTATGAAGTGGGCGTTTGAGGAGTGGCGACATTGGCTTGGGGGAGCTAAGCACCGCGTTGTGGTCCTGACTGATCATAAGAATCTGATTTACCTCGAGTTGGCCAAGCGGCTGAATCCTAGACAGGCTCGATGGTCCCTGTTTTTCTCCCGTTTTGATTTTGTGGTCTCGTATCTTCCGGGATCTAAGAATGTTAAGGCTGATGCCCTCTCTAGGAGTTTTTCGCCTGATTCTCCTGGAGTCCTTGAGCCGGTTGGCATTCTTAAGGAAGGGGTGATTCTTTCTGCCATCTCCCCTGATTTGCGGCGGGTGCTTCAGGAATTTCAGGCTGATAGGCCTGACCGCTGTCCTGTGGGGAAGCTGTTTGTTCCTGATGGATGGACAAGTAAGGTGATTTCTGAGGTTCATTGTTCAGTGTTGGCTGGTCATCCTGGGATTTTTGGTACCAGAGATTTGGTTGCTAGGTCCTTTTGGTGGCCTTCCTTATCACGCGATGTCCGTGCTTTTGTGCAGTCCTGTGGGACTTGCGCCCGAGCCAAGCCTTACTGTTCCCGCGCTAGTGGGTTGCTTTTGCCTTTGCCGGTCCCTGAGAGGCCCTGGACGCATATTTCCATGGATTTTATTTCGGATCTTCCTGTTTCCCAGAAGATGTCTGTTATCTGGGTTGTTTGTGACCGGTTCTCTAAAATGGTCCATCTGGTACCTTTGCCTAAGTTGCCTTCCTCCTCAGATCTGGTTCCATTGTTTTTTCAGCATGTGGTTCGTTTGCATGGCATTCCGGAGAATATTGTGTCTGACATAGGTTCTCAGTTTGTCTCTAGGTTTTGGTTTTAGCCTTTTGTGCTAGGATGGGCATTGCTTTGTCTTTTTCTTCGGCGTTTCATCCTCAGACTAATGGCCAAACTGAGCAAACTAATCAGACCTTGGAGACCTATTTGAGATGCTTTGTGTCTGCTGATCAGGATGATTGGGTGTCTTTCTTGCCGTTGGCCGAGTTTGCCCTTAATAATCGGGCTAGTTCGGCTACTTTGGTTTCACCTTTCTTTTGTAATTTTGGTTTTCATCCTCGTTTTTCTTCTGGGCAGGTTGAGCCTTCTGATTGTCCTGGTGTTAATTCTGTGGTGGACAGGCTGCAGCAGATTTGGACTCATGTGGTGGACAATTTGACGTTGTCTCAGGAAAGGGCTCAATGTTTTGTTAACCGCCGTCGGTGTGTTGGCTCGCGGCTTCGTGTGGGGGATTTGGTTTGGTTGTCTTCTCGTCATGTTCCTATGAAGGTTTCTTCCCCTATTTTTAAGCCTCGGTTTATTGGTCCTTATAAAATTTCTGAAATTATTAATCCGGTGTCTTTTCGTTTGGCTCTTCCAGCCTCTTTTGCCATTTATAATGTTTTCCATAGATCTTTGTTGCTGAGATATGTGGTGCCCGTTGTTCCCTCGGTTGAACCTCCTGCCCCGGTGTTGGTTGAGGGAGAGTTGGAATATGAGGTTGAGAAGATTTTGGATTCCCGTTTTTCGAGGTGGAGGCTTCAGTATCTTGTCAAGTGGAAGGGTTATGGCCAGGAGGATAATTCTTGGGTTGTTGCCTCCGATGTCCATGCCGCCGATTTGGTTCGTGCTTTTCACTTGGCTCATCCTGATCGGCCTGGGGGCTCTGGTGAGGGTTCGGTAACCCCTCCTCAAGGGGGGGTACTGTTGTGAATTCCGCTCTTGGGCTCCCTCCGGTGGTTGTAAGTGGCACTTTTGTGAGTTCTGCTCTTGGGCTCCCTCTTGTGGTTTCAAGTGGTATGGCTACTCCTTGGATTTAGCTGTCAGCAGCTGCTTCTACTGATTGTCTTTTCTACTCGGCTATTTATGCCTGGCTCTTTCCTTCAGCCAGTGCCACTTGTAAATGGTTCCTGGTTGGATTCACATCTCTTTGGATTTCCCTGTTATCCTGATCAGTTCAGCAAAGCTAAGTTCTTGCTTGCTCTTTTCTGTCCACAGATTGTGGACTTATCCGTTCTGTGCTTTCTATGTTTGTCCAGCTTATCAGTATGAATTATCTCTGTGTTGCTGGAAGCTCTGGGAAGCAGATTTACCCTCCACACCTTTAGTCAGGTGTGGAGATTTTTGTAATCTCTGCGTGGATTTTTGTAGTGTTTAATACTGACCGCACAGTATTCCATCCTGTCCTATCTATCTAGCTAGACTGGCCTCCTATGCTCATCCTGGTTTCATTCTGTGTATGTCTTTTCCCTCTCCACTCACAGTCATTATTTGTGGGGGGCTAATCTATCCTTTGGGGATTTTCTCTGAGGCAAGATAGTTTTCCTGCTTCTATCTTTAGGGGTAGTTAACTCTTAGGCTGTGAAGAGGTGCCTAGGGAGAGTTAGGAGCATCCCACGACTACTTCTAGTGTTGTGTTGAGCTTAGGGACTGCGGTCAGTACAGATACCACTTCCTTCAGAGCTCGTTCCAAGTTGCTCCTGAACCACCAGATCATAACACCCCCCCTTGAGGAGGGGTCACCAAACCCCTACCAGAGCCCCCAGGCCGATCAGGATGAGCCTGATGAAAGGCACGAACCAAATCAACGGCATGGACATCAGAGGCAGAAACCAAAGAATTATCCTCCTGGCCATAACCCTTCCACTTGACAAAGTAGTGAAGCTTCTGCCTCGAAAAACGGGAATCCAAAATCTTCTCAACAACATATTCCAACTCCCCATCAACCAATACAGGGGCCGGAGGATCAACAGAGGGAATAACGGGCTCCACATATTTCCGCAACAAAGATCTATGGAAGACATTATGAATAGCAAAAGAGGCCGGAAGCGCCAGGCGAAAGGACACCGGATTAATAATCTCAGAAATCCTATAAGGACCAATAAATCGAGGCTTAACCCCTTAATCCCATATGACGTACTATCCCGTCGAGGTGGGGTGGGCCTTAATTCCCACCGACGGGATAGTACGTCATAGGCGATCGGCCGCTCTCACGGGGGGAGCACGGCCGATCGCGGCCGGGTGTCAGCTGACTATCGCAGCTGACATCCGGCACTATGTGCCAGGAGCGGTCACTGACCGCTCTCGTCACATTAACCCCTGGCACACCGCGATCAAACATGATCGCGGTGTGCCGGCGGTACAGGAAAGCATCGCGCAGGGAGAGGGCTCCCTGCGTGCTTCCCTGAGACGATCGGTACAAGGTGATGTGCTCACCTTGAACCGAGGTCTTCTCCCTGCAGTCCCCGGATCCAAAATGGCCGCAGGGCTGCATCCGGGTCCTGCAGGGAGTACTTGTTGTGAATTCTGTTGTCGGGCTCCCTCCTGTGGTCATGAATGGTTCTTCGGCTGGTTCTGTCCATGGACTTCCTCGGGTGGCTGTGGGTGTTTCTGAGTTTCGTTCCACAGGTGACGAGGTTGATTCGTTAGCTGGCTGCTCTATTTAACTCCACTTAGATCTTTGCTCCATGCCACCTGTCAATGTTCCAGTATTGGTCTAGTTCACTCCTGGATCGTTCTTGTGACCTGTCTTCCCAGCAGAAGCTAAGTGCCTGCTTGTATTTCTCTGGTTTGCTATTTTTCTGTCCAGCTTGTTATTTTGATTGTTGTCTTGCTTGCTGGAAGCTCTGGGACGCAGAGGGAGCGCCTCCGCACCGTGAGTCGGTGCGGAGGGTCTTTTTGCGCCCTCTGCGTGGTCTTTTTGTAGGTTTTTGTGCTGACCGCAAAGCTACCTTTCCTATCCTCAGTCTGTTCAGTAAGTCGGGCCTCACTTTGCTAAATCTATTTCATCTCTGTGTTTGTATTTTCATCTTTACTCACAGTCATTATATGTGGGGGGGCTGCCTTTTCCTTTGGGGAATTTCTCTGAGGCAAAGTAGGCTTTATTTTTCTATCTTCAGGGCTAGCTAGTTCCTTAGGCTGTGCCGAGTTGCATAGGGAGCGTTAGGAGCAATCCACGGCTATTTCTAGTGTGTTTTATAGGATTAGGGATTGCGGTCAGCAGAGTTCCCATGTCCCAGAGCTTGTCCTTTATTATCAGTAACTATCAGGTCATTCCGTGTGCTCTTAACCACCAGGTCCATTATTGCCCTGACCACCAGGTCATAACAGTACAGGTGGCCCAAAGTACTAATGCATCTCAATAGAGGGATAAGAGAAGTTCTGAGACCATTTTTTTTTCTTTGCAGTGTGTTTTGTCTCTCTTTTCCCCTTTACCTCTGGGTGGTTCAGAACACAGGTGTAGACATGGACATTCAAGGTCTGTCCTCTTTGATGGATAATCTCACTATAAGTGTACAAAACATTCAAGATTTTGTGGTTCAGATTCCGATGTCAGAGCCTAGGATTCCAATTCCTGATTTGTTTTTTGGTGATAGATCTAAGTTCTTGAATTTCAAAAATAATTGTAAATTGTTTCTTGCCTTGAAACCTCGCTCCTCAGGTGACCCTGTTCAACAAGTAAAGATCATTATTTCTTTGTTACGTGGTGACCCTCAAGACTGGGCATTTTCCCTTGCGCCAGGAGATCCGGCATTGCGTGATGTTGATGCGTTTTTCCTGGCGCTTCGATTGCTTTATGACGAACTTAATTCAGTGGATCAGGCAGAGAAAATCTTGCTGGCTCTGTGTCAGGGTCAGGATGAAGCGGAGATATATTGTCAGAAGTTTAGAAATTGGTCTGTGCTCACTCAGTGGAATGAATGTGCCCTGGCAGCAATCTTCAGAAAGGGTCTCTCTGAAGCCCTTAAGGATGTCATGGTGGGATTTCCCATGCCTGCTGGTCTGAATGAGTCTAGGTCTTTGGCCATTCAGATCGATCGACGCTTGCGTGAGCGTAAAGCTGTGCACCATTTGGCGGTACTATCTGAGCATGGGCCTGAGCCTATGCAATATGATAGGACTTTGACCAGAGCTGAACGGCAAGAACACAGACGTCGGAATGGGCTGTGTTTTTACTGT
This sequence comes from Ranitomeya imitator, assembly GCF_032444005.1. NCBI lineage: Eukaryota > Metazoa > Chordata > Amphibia > Anura > Dendrobatidae > Ranitomeya > Ranitomeya imitator. The sequence goes on from NC_091284.1 coordinate 441,218,678, forward strand.
GGTGATTCCACTCATGCTATCTCCGATTGTTCTAAGCGCACTAAGCGGTTCGCTAGGTCTGCCACCATTGGTACGGTACAGTCTAAATTTCTATTGTCCGTTACTCTGATTTGCTCTTTGTCATCCTATTCTGTTATGGAATTTGTGGATTCAGGCGCTGCCCTGAATTTGATGGACTTGGAGTATGCTAGGCGCTGTGGTTTTTTCTTGGAGCCCTTGCAGTATCCTATTCCATTGAGAGGAATTGATGCTACGCCTTGGGCCAAGAATAAGCCTCAGTACTGGACCCCATTGACCATGTGCATGGCTCCTGCACATCAGGAGGATATCCGCTTTCTGGGGTTGCATAATCTGCATGATGTGGTCGTTTTGGGGTTGCCATGGCTTCAGGTTCATAATCCAGTATTGGACTGGAAATCTATGTTTGCGTCCAGCTGGGGTTGCCAGGGGGTACATGGTGATGTTCCATTTTTGTCTATTTCGTCTTCCACTCCTTCTGAAGTCCCAGAGTTTTTGTCGGATTATCGGGATGTATTTGATGAGCCCAAAGCCAGTGCCCTACCTCCTCATAGGGATTGCGATTGTGCAATTAATTTGATTCCTGGTAGTAAGTTTCCTAAGGGCCGATTGTTCAATTTATCTGTGCCAGAACAGGCCGCTATGCGGAGTTATATAAAGGAATCCTTGGAGAAAGGCCATATTCGCCCGTCGTCATCACCGTTAGGAGCAGGGTTCTTTTTTGTGGCCAAGAAGGATGGTTCTTTGAGACCTTGTATTGATTACCGCCTTCTCAATAAAATTACAGTCAAATTTCAGTATCCTTTGCCGTTGCTGTCTGATTTGTTTGCTCGTATTAAAGTGACTAGTTGGTTCACCAAGATAGATCTTCGAGGGGCGTATAATCTTGTGCGTATTAAACAAGGCGATGAATGGAAAACAGCATTTAATACGCCCGAGGGCCATTTTGAGTACCTGGTTATGCCATTCGGGCTTTCCAATGCTCCATCAGTATTTCAGTCCTTTATGCATGACATCTTCCGAGAGTACCTGGATAAATTCCTGATTGTGTATTTGGATGATATTTTGGTCTTTTCGGATGATTGGGAGTCTCATGTGAAGCAGGTCAGAATGGTGTTCCAGGTCAATTTCACACTGCTCTGGCTTGAATAGTGGTGTACTGAGGCCCCCTAGAAACTGGGGCAGGAAGGTCGAGCGCGAAGATTTGAATCTTTGTTGTGGCCCACTTTCAGCTTGGCCACAGCCTCGTCCTCTGAATGCACCATCAGCATCACGTCCACTTCCCTGTCCCCTGCTCCTTGCCTTGCCAATTTTAAATGGACTACTGAAATATTTGAAAAGCTCAATACAAATTTATTTGCAGAAAAATTATGTGTGATCAGTATGCCTGAAAAGCAAGTTGGAGATCACATATACACCGAGCGTCTGACGGAGATAACAGACTGTATACATTTTCCTTAAGGTTTTTTTGTAATTTTTTTAAACAATAAATACTGAGTAGACCAAGGCTATCAAACAGAACAATGCAACGTATGCCTGCAAAGCATGGATTTTGACACCACTGATACACCAGGCGTCAGCCAAAGATAACAGACTGATCAAAATGTGGCCTTGATTTTTTGGGGCACACCAAAATTCAAGCAAAAAGTTGGCTATGACATCCAAAAAAAATTGGAGTGCTAACATTTTAAGATATTTAGCGCAATGACATGTGGCGTACAACTCACAGTGATAAATAAAAGAACTGTAGCTAAATATTTTTGGGTCAGCTATAGATTTTTGGGGCAGCACAATGGTGTCCAAAAATGTTGTAAAACATTACAAAATATTAGATAGTACCGAAAAAAAAGTACAGATTTTTTTGGTGCACTCATATCTGATAATAATTATAATTTTTTATAATTTTTATTTATATAGCGCCAACATATTCCGCAGCAGTTTACAATTAAGCGGGGACATGTACAGACAATAAATTCAGTACAAGTTAAGACAATTTAAACAGTGACATTAGGGGTGAGGTCCCTGCTTGCAAGCTTACAATCTACAAGGAAATGTGGGGACACAATAGGTGAAAAGTGCTTGTTATTTCAGGTCTGGCAATTATAATAAATAGGGATTTTGATATAAAGCTGCATGATCCGGTCATCAGCTCGTGTGTTTAAGTGCAGTAGTCAAGTATCTGATGCCTGGGACAAAAAAAAATTTCTTAGATTTGCACGCTCTTCTATTACAATGACCTGACTGTAGTCTGCAGCTTTACCAAACAAATAAATGTAGAAAAAAGGGGGCTATTGATTGCTTTAGAGTAAAATGAGCAGGTATACAGTTGTGGCCAAAAGTATTGACGCCCCTGCAATTCTGTCAGATAATACTCAGTTTCTTCCTGAAAATGATTGCAATCACAAATTCTTTGGTATTATTATCTTCATTTAATTTGTCTTAAATGAAAAAACACAAAAGAGAATGAAGCAAAAAGCAAAACATTTATCATTTCGCACAAAACTCCAAAAATGGGCCAGACAGAAGTATTGGCACCCTCAGCCTAATATTTGTTTGCACAACCTTTAGCCAAAATAACTGTGACCAATCGCTTCCGGTAACCATCAATGAGTTTCTTACAATGCTCTGCTGGAATTTTAGACCATTTTTCTTTAGCAAACTGCTCCAGGTCCCTGATATTTGAAAGGTGCCTTCTCCAAACTGCCATTTTTAGATCTCTCCACAAGTGTTCTATGGGATTCAGGTCTGGACTCATTGCTGGCCACCTTAGAAGTCTCCAGTGCTTTCTCTCAAACCATTTTCTAGTGCTTTTTGAAGTGTGTTTTGGGTCATTGTCCTGCTGGAAGACCCATGACCCCTGAGGGAGACCCAGCTTTCTCACACTGGGCCCTACATTATGCTGCAAAATTTGTTGGTAGTCTTCATACTTCATAACGCCATGCACATGGTCAAGCAGACCAGTGCCAGAAGCAGCAAAGCAACCCCAAAACATCACGGGACCTCTGCCATGTTTGACTGTAGGGACCGTGTTCTTTTCTTTGAATGCCTCTTTTTTTTCTCCTGTAAACTCTATGTTGATGCCTTTGCCCAAAAAGCTCTACTTTTGTCTCATCTGACCAGAGAACATTCTTCCAAAACGTTTTAGGCTTTTTCAGGTAAGTTTTGGCAAACTCCAGCCTGGCTTTTTTATGTCTCGGGGTAAGAAGTGGGGTCTTCCTGGGTCTCCTACCATACAGTCCCTTTTCATTCAGATGCTGACGGATAGTACGGGCTGACACTGTTGTACCCTCGGACTGCTGGGCAGCTTGAACTTGTTTGGATGTTAGTCGAGGTTCTTTATCCAACATCTGCACAATCTTGCATTGAAATCTCTTGTCAATTTTTCTTTTCCGTCCACATCTAGGGAGGTTAGCCACAGTGCCACGGGCTTTAAACTTCTTGATGACACTGCGCACGGTAGACACAGGAACATTCAGGTCTTTGGAGATGAACTGGTAGCCTTGAGATTGCCCATGCTTCCTCACAATTTGGTTTCTGAAGTCCTCAGACAGTTCTTTGGTGTTCTTTCATTTCTCCATGCTCAATGTGGAACACACAAGGACACAGGACAGAGGTTGAGTCAACTTTAATCCATGTCAACTGGCTGCAAGTGTGATTTAGTTATTGCCAACACCTGTTAGGTGCCACAGGTAAGTTACAGGTGCTGTTAATTACACAAATTAGAGAAGCATCACATGATTTTTCGAACAGTGCCAATACTTTTGTCCACCCCCTTTTTATGTTTGGTGTGGCATTATATCCATTTTGGCTTTAGGACAATTCTTTTTGTGTTTTTTTTTTATTTAAGACAAATTAACCCCTTAGCGACCGCCGATACGCCTTTTAACGGCGGCCGCTAAGGGTACTTAAACCACAGCGCCGTTAATTAAATCCAGAGTCGGATTTTCTCCGGGGTCTCGGCTGCCGGGGGTAGCCGAGACCCCAGAGAACATGATTCGGGGGGGTTTTTACCCACCCCGCATTTGCGATCGCCGGTAATTAACCGTTTACCGGCGATCGCAAAAAAAAAAAGCGATCTCTTTTTAATCTCTCTGTCCTCCAATGTGATCGCACATCGGAGGACAGAGAAAAGGGGTCCCAGGTGGCCCCCCAATACTTACCTATCTCCCCCGGTGCTCCTCGTGGCTCCCGGTGGGCGCCGCCATCTTAAAAATGGCGCCCGCCGGCCGGCCCCGCGAGAATCTTTGGGGTCTCGGCTGCCGGGGGTAGCCGAGACCCCAAAGAGCATGATCGGGTCGGTTTTACCGACCCCTGTTTTGCGATCGCCGGTAATTAACTATTTACCGGCGACCGCAAAAAAAAAAAAAGTAAAGTGTAATTCTCTGTCCTCTGATGTGATCGCACATCAGAGGACAGAGAAATAGGGGGATTCGGGGACCCTACCATACTCACCGGTGTCCCTGGGTCTTCCTGCTGCTCCTCCTGGCCGCCGTCAAAAGAAAATGGCGCGCGCATGCGCAGTGCGCCTGCCATCTGTCCCCATCTGCTGGCCGGCAGGAGAACAGCAATTGGGGCTAAAATTAGGGTTAGGGTTAGCGGTAGGGTTAGGGTTAGGGGTAGGGTTAGGGCTAGGGTTAGGGTTAGGGGTAGGGTTAGGGCTAGGGTTAGGGTTAGGGGTAGGGTTAGGGGTAGGGTTAGGGCTAGGGTTAGGGCTAGGGTTAGGGGTAGAGTTAGGGGTAGGGTTAGAGTTAGGGGTAGGGTTAGGGCTAGGGTTAGGGTTAGGGCTAAAGGTAGGGGTAGGGTTAGGGCTAGGGTTAGGGCTAGGGTTAGGGTTAGGACTAGGGTTAGGGCTAGGGTTAGGGTTAGGGCTAGGGTTAGGGCTAGGGTTAGGGTTAGGGCTAGGGTTGGGGCTAAATTTAGGGTTAGGGTTGGGGCTAAATTTAGGGTTAGGCTTCTTTCACACTTACGTCGGTACGGGGCCGTCGCAATGCGTCGGCCCGACATACCGACACACGTTGTGAAAATTGTGCACAACGTGGGCAGCGGCTGTAGTTTTTCAATGCATCCGCTGCCCAATCTATGTCCTGGGGAGGAGGGGGCGGAGTTACGGCCACGCATGTGCGGTCAGAAATGGCGGATGCGACGTACAAAAAAACGTTTCATTGAACGTTTTTTTGTGCCAACGGTCCGCCAAAACACAACTGATCCAGTGCACGACGGACGCGACGTGTGGCCATCCGTCACGATCCGTCGGCAATACAAGTCTATGGGCAAAAAACGCATCCTGCGGGCACATTTTCAGGATCCGTTTCTTGTCCAAAACGACGGATTGCGACGGATGCCAAACGACGCAAGTGTGAAAGTAGCCTTAGGGCTAGGGTTAGGGTTGGGGCTAAAGTTAGGGCTAGGGTTGGGGCTAAAGTTAGGGTTAGAGTTGGGATTAGGGTTAGGGTTTGGATTAGGGTTGGTATTAGGGTTAAGGTTGGCATTAGGGTTACGCTTGGGATTAGGGTTAGGTTTGGGATTAGGGTTAAGGTTAGGGTTGTGATTAGGGTTAGGGTTGTGATTAGGGGTGTATTGGGATTAGGGTTAGGTTTGAGGTTAGGGTTGAGATTAGGATTAGGGTTGTGTTGGATTTAGGGTTTTGATTAGGGTTATGGTTGGGGTTGACAGGGTTGTTTTGGGGTAAGGGTTGTGATTATGGTTAGGGTTAGTGATTAGGATTATGGATCAGGTTGGGATTAGGGTTAGGGGTGTGTTGCGGTTAGGGTTGGAGCTAGAATTGGGGGGTTTCCACTGTTTAGTTACATCAGGGGGTCTCCAAACACGACAGCCAATTTTGCGCTCAAAAAGTCAAATGGTGCTCCCTCCCTTCTGAGCTCTGCCGTGCACACAAACAGTGGGTTACCCCCACATATGGGGCATCAGCATACTCGGGATAAATTGGACAACAACTTCTGGGGTCCAATTTCTCTTGTTACCCTTGTGAAAATAAAAACTTGGGGGCTACAAAATCTTTTTTGTGGAAAAATATATATATATATTTTTTTATGACTCTGCATTATAAATTTCTGTGAAGCACTTGGGCATTCAAAGTTCTCACCACACATCTATATAAGTTCCTTGGGGGGTCTAGTTTCCAAAACGGGGTGACTTGTGGGGGGTTACTACTGTTTAGGTACATCAGGAGCTCTGCAAACGCAACATAACGCCCACAGACCATTCTATCTAAGTCTGCATTCCAAAACGGCGCTCCTTCCCTTCCGAGCTCTGCCGTGCGCCCAAACAGTGGTTTACCCCCACATATGGGGCATCAGCATACGCAGGATAAATTGGACAACAACTTTAGTGGTCCAATTTCTCCTGTTACCCTTGTGAAAATAAAAACTTGGGGGCTACAATATCTTTTTTGTGGAAAAAAATATATTTTTTATTTTCACGACTCTGCATTCTAAACTTCTGTGAAGCACTTGGGCATTCAAAGTTCTCACCACACATCTAGATAAGTTCCTTGGGGGGTCTAGTTTCCAAAATGGGGTCACTTGTGGGGGGTTACTACAGTTTAGGTACATCAGGGGCTCTGCAATCTCAACATAATGCCCACAGACCATTCTATCAAAGTCTGCATTCCAAAACGGCGCTCCTTCCCTTCCGAGCTCTGCCGTGCGCCCAAACAGTGGTTTACCCCCACATATGGCGCATCAGCGTACTCGGGATAAATTGGACAACAACAATTGTAGTCCAATTTCTCCTGTTACCCTTGTGAAAATAAAAACTTGGGGGCTACAATAACTTTTTTGTGGAAAAAAAAATATTTTTTATTTTCACGACTCTGCATTCTAAACTTCTGTGAAGCACTTGGGCATTCAAAGTTCTCAGCACATCTAGATAAGTTCCATGGGGGGTCTAGTTTCCAAAATGGGGTCACTTGTGGGGGATTTCTACTGTTTAGGTACATCAGGGGCTCTCCAAACGCGACATGGCGTCCGATCTCAATTCCAGCCAATTCTACATTGAAAAAGTAAATCGGCACTCTATCTCTTCCAAGCTCTGCGGTGCGCCCAAACAGTGGTTTACCCCCACATATTGGGTATCGACGTACTCAGGAGAAATTGCACAACAACTTTAGTGGTCTAATTTCTCCTGTTACCCTTGTGAAAATAAAAATTTGTGGGCAAAAAGATCATTTTTGTAGAAAAAATGCGATTTTTTTTTTCACGGCTCTACGTTATAAACTTCTGTGAAGCACATGGAAGTTCAAAGTGCTCACCACACATCTAGATAAGTTCCTTAAGGGGTCTAGTTTCCAAAATGGTGTCACTTGTGGGGGGTTTCCACTGTTTAGGCACATCAGGGGCTCTCCAAACGCGACATGGCGTCCAATCTCAATTCCAGCCAATTCTACATTGAAAAAGTAAAACGGCATTCCTTCTCTTCCAAGCTCTGCGGTGCGCCCTAACAGTGGTTTACCCCCACATATTGGGTATCAGCGTACTCAGGAGAAATTGCACAACAACTTTTGTGGTCTAATTTCTCCTGTTACCCTTGTGAAAATAAAAATTTGTGGGCAAAAAATCATTTTTGTAGAAAACATGCGATTTTTTTTTTTTCACGGCTCTACATTATAAACTTCTGTGAAGCACATGGGGGTTCAAAGTGCTCACCACACATCTAGATAAGTTCCTTAAGGGGTCTAGTTTCCAAAATGGGGTCACTTGTGGGGGGTTTCCACTGTTTAGGCACATCAGGGGCTCTCTAAACGTGACATGGCGTCCGATCTCAATTCCAGCCAATTCTGCATTGAAAAAGTCAAACGGCGCTCCTTCACTTCTAAGTTCTGCGGTGCGCCCAAAAAGTGGTTTACCCCCACATATGGGGTATTGGCGTATTCAGGAGAAATTGCATAACAAAATTTATGGTTACATTTCTGTTTTTACACTTGTGAAAATAAAAAAAGTGGTTCTCAATTAAGATGTTTGCAAAAAAAAGTTAAATGTTCATTTTTTCCTTCCACATTATTTCAGTTCCTGTGAAGCACGTAAAGGGTTAATAAACTTCTTGAATGTGGTTTTGAGAACCTTGAGGGGTGTAGTTTTTAGAATGGTGTCACACTTCATTATTTTCTATCATATAGACCCCTCAAAATGACTTCAAATGTGATGTGGTCCCTAAAAAAAAATGGTGTTGTAAAAATGAGAAATTGCTGGTCAACTTTTAACCCTTATAACTCCCTAACAAAAAAAAATTTTGTTTCCAAAATTGTGCTGATGTAAAGTAGACATGTGGGAAATGTTTCTATAAAAATACCAGTAGCGCTTCAACCCTGAAGACACTCGGCAGCAAGTAATGATACAATTCCACCTTTTTGTATCGAAATCTATATACAGAAGTAAAAAGCAAGTAATACCTGCGCTGAGTGACAAAAAATCCTCCAAACCACACGAATTATGTTCTCAAGAAAAAAGATTTTTTATAGGTTACCATACCAGAGCATAACCGTGGTGTGGACAAGTGTTCTTATTTCATAAGGTACCAGGAGCGTTTTGGTTGTCAAATAGATAAGTATAACCAATTGTTACCCTTGAATAATCAATAGAACTCACCGGCTCCTTGTGGTGGTCTTTACTGAATCATGTCCGTTATATCCATAGTATAGAAGAAACTGGCAGGCTTCCTCCAATTGTCCTATTAGGCTATATCCACTGCGGTTGTAGTCTTCAGATGAAGCCACTCTGGGTTGAGTCCGCTGCGTCCGTAGTTCCGGTGTGTATCTTCAGGTGGAGCCGCTCAACCGCAGTGGATATAGCCTAATAGGACAATTGGAGGAAGCCTGCCAGTTTCTTCTATACTATGGATATAACGGACATGATTCAGTAAAGACCACCACAAGGAGCCGGTGAGTTCTATTGATTATTCAAGGGTAACAATTGGTTATACTTATCTATTTGACAACCAAAACGCTCCTGGTACCTTATGAAATAAGAACACTTGTCCACACCACGGTTATGCTCTGGTATGGTAACCTATAAAAAATCTTTTTTCTTGAGAACATAATTCGTGTGGTTTGGAGGATTTTTTGTCACTCAGCGCAGGTATTACTTGCTTTTTACTTCTGTATATAGATTTCGATACAAAAAGGTGGAATTGTATCATTACTTGCTGCCGAGTGTCTTCAGGGTTGAAGCGCTACTGGTATTTTTATAGAAACACGATTTTATTATTTTTTCCACTCTTTCCAGCCAGCGGCATCCCCGATTTTCCTTACCATGAAAGATCTCTGTGCTGATAGAAGTATGAGAATACAGACCATCAGTAAATTTTTTAACTCAGCTCACTCGGTATCCCCAAGGAGATCAAATAAGGATAATATTACAAAAGCATTAGGATCCTTGAGAAATTTAGAAACTCATCTAATCAAAGAAATGAGAGATCTCTGGGAGATAGCAACTTTGGAAAGATATCTATCGTTTAATTGCATACCCAAGGGTCTAAAAGTCTATAAACCAATATCAGGGGACATTGGTGACCCAGAGACAGTGAAAGAATGGGACAGTATGTTCAGAGAATTCTCAATTAGAACAGTGTCCTTTATTATTGAAAAAAGGAGACAACATCTTAATGTACTTAAGCATAATATATCGAAATTGTTTGAGGAAATAACACCCTTCGAACAACATCCCGATATTATTCAACTCTCTAAAAGTATTAGAAGTAGAATCCTTGCAAAAGAAAAAGAAATTCTTGATAAAAAACGAACGAAATTTGGCAGGGATTTAATCCCTAATTGGGACAAATCAGTACCCCCAAAGAACAATGAGAATCAGAGTAATTCTGGACATCCAAGCAATAAAGAGGCAAGAAGGGAGGTATATGATAAAGATAAAAATAATACTTCTGACCAATTTGTCACATTAGATGAAACTATGAATAGTGTCTCATCTTGGGAGAGATTCTCTATTCATCCTACAGATAATCTGGAAAGTAGTCAGATTCAAGAGGGTTCTAATATATCAGTAATGAACAATAACTCTAGGGGCTCATGGAATTCAGGTCATGACATCTCTGTGTATACACCTATTTCCTCACAGGCATTTCAAAATAGGTATCAGATCCTGGATAGAGATGCCGATTCCCCATGTACAAGTAGAATGGCCACTTTGGATCACAATAGTCAAAATCAATCTCAGATTGGGAATTGCTCCAACAAAACCACCAATGGTCTAAAAAAATCTGCTACAATGAATGCAGAAAATCATCATACTGAGACTATTACGCAAAAAAAGAATAAACATCGTAATCATCCTTTTTTTCAGTTGGTCCAAAAAAGACAAGGAAAAGGGGGTGTAGGGGCGGGAAATATGCCCAAAAAAAGAGGAAATATAAACAAAAAGCACTAGAGAAAAGTGATCAACAACAATGTACTATTTTTAATCTGAGCAAGCACACTCTGGATACCAATGAAATTTCTTTATTAAATAAGGGACTAAAATATGCTCCAAACACAAAATTTGACAAGTTCCAAGCTTTTATTGGTATCAAACAATTTATGAGACAACTTGCCATAAAAAAATATTTTATGAAAAATCAGGTCTCTACTGCTAATGTTACCTCAATTTCCCCCCCCAAGTCTGATCCATTTATTCACACCTCATTAAGAGCCAAATCCAACTTTAATCCGTCTCATGAGTATTCGGAATCATTTGAAGCCTTCCAAAAAAAAAAAAAAATGTCATTAGGGACATCAAGAAAGTTTCTGATAAAAGATGTTCCAGATTTAAAAATAAGCCGGTGAGTTCTATTGATTATTCAAGGGTAACAATTGGTTATACTTATCTATTTGACAACCAAAACGCTCCTGGTACCTTATGAAATAAGAACACTTGTCCACACCACGGTTATGCTCTGGTATGGTAACCTATAAAAAATCTTTTTTCTTGAGAACATAATTCGTGTGGTTTGGAGGATTTTTTGTCACTCAGCGCAGGTATTACTTGCTTTTTACTTCTGTATGTGGGAAATGTTATTTATTAACTATTTTTCGTGACATATCTCTCTGATTTAAGGGCATAAAAATACAAAATTTTGAAAATTGCAAAATTTTACAAATTTTCGCCATATTTCCGTTTTTTTCATAAATAATCGCAAGTAATATCGAAGAAATGTTACCACTATCATGAAGTACAATATGTCACGAAAAAACAATCTCAGAATCAGCGGGATCCGTTGAAGCGCTCCAGAGTTATAACCTCATAAAGTGACAGTGGTCAGAATTGCAAAAATTGGCTCGGTCATTAAGTACCAAATTGGCTCTGTCACTAAGGGGTTACATGAGGATAATAATAACAAAGAATTTGTGTTTGCAATCATTTTCAGGAAGAAACTTAGTATTATCTGACAGAATTGCAGGGGTGTGAATACTTTTGGAAACAACTGTGAGTTGCAAAAACAAAATGGCCACAGAGAACTGCAGCTAGGTATACAGTATATTAAATAAGCAGCAGCAGACAGTAATGGAGCTTTTTGAGGTATGCAGTGAGATCTATGTACTCAAATACAGTGCCTGCAGGCCCTGCACTGATGTGGATATGTGCACATAAACTCCCCTGCCTACCAAGCACTGCAATCTCAGTACCCCCGAATTAGCCCTAAACAGGACTGTTGGTTTCTCAGGATTTGTGGACTGAACACTAGCTGACCACCCACACTAACTATTAACCCCTTCCCGACCCATGACGCCACGTAGGCGTCATGAAAGTCGGTGCCAATCCGACCCATGACGCCTATGTGGCGTCATGGAAAGATCGCGTCCCTGCAGATCCGGTGAAAGGGTTAACTCCCATTTCACCCGATCTGCAGGGACAGGGGGAGTGGTAGTTTAGCCCAGGGGGGGTGGCTTCACCCCCTCGTGGCTACGATCGCTCTGATTGGCTGTTGAAAGTGAAACTGCCAATCAGAGCGATTTGTAATATTTCACCTATTATAACTGGTGAAATATTACAATCCAGCCATGGCCGATGCTGAAATATCATCGGCCATGGCTGGAAATACTAATGTGCCCCCACCCCACCGATCGCCCCCCCAGCCCCCCGATCTGGCCGGTACACTGCTCCCCTCCGTCCAGTGCTCCGCTCCCCCCGTGCTCTTGTCCGCTCCCCCCGTGCTCCAATCACCCCCCCGTGCTCCAACCACCCCCCCTGCACTCCGATACACCCCCCCCGTGCTCCGTTCCACCCCCCGTGCTCCATTCCAGCCCCCCGTGCTCCGTTCCACGCCCCCGTGCTCCGATTCCCCCCCTCCCGCGCTCCGATTCCCCCCCCGTGCTCCGATCCACCCCCCCACCCCATCATACTTACCGATCCAGCCGGGGTCCGTCCGTCTTCTCCCTGGGCGCCGCCATCTTCCAAAATGGCGGGCAAATGCGCAGTGCGCCTGCCGAATCTGCCGGCCGGCAGATTCGTTCCAAAGTGCATTTTGATCACTGAGATAGATTATATCTCAGTGATCAAAATAAAAAAATAATAAATGACCCCCCCCCCCTTTGTCACCCCCATAGGTAGGGACAATAAAAAAATAAAGAAATTTTTTTTTTCCCACTAATGTTAGAATAGGGTTAGGGTTAGGGGTAGGGTTAGGGTTAGGGGTAGGGTTAGGGGTAGGGTTAGGTTTAGGGTTAGGGGTAGGGTTAGGGGTAAGGTTAGGGTTTCGGTATGTGCACACGTATTCTGGTCCTCTGCGGATTTTTCCGCTGCGGATTTGATAAATCCGCAGTGCTAAACCGCTGCGGATTTATGGCGGATTTACCGCGTTTTTTTCTGCGCATTTCACTGCGGTTTTACAACTGCGATTTTCTATTGGAGCAGTTGTAAAACCGCTGCGGAATCCGCACAAAGAAGTGACATGCTGCGGAATGTAAACCGCTGCGTTTCCGTGCAGTTTTTCCGCAGCATGTGTACAGCGATTTTTGTTTCCCGTAGGTTTACATTGAACTGTAAACTCATGGGAAACTGCTGCGGATCCGCAGCGTTTTCCGCAGCGTGTGCACATACCTTTAGAATTAGGCTATGTGCACACTGTGCGGATTTGGCTGCGGATTGGCCGCTGCGGATTCGCAGCAGTGTTCCATCAGGTTTACAGTACCATGTAAACATATGAAAAACCAAATCCGCTGTGCCCATGGTGCGGAAAATACCGCGCGGAAACGCTGCGTTGTATTTTCCGCAGCATGTCAATTCTTTGTGCGGATTCCGCAGCGTTTTACACCTGTTCCTCAATAGGAATCCGCAGGTGAAATCCGCACAAAAAACACTGGAAATCCGCGGAAAATCCGCAGGTAAAACGCAGTGCCTTTTACCCGCGGATTTTTCAAAAATGGTGCGGAAATATCTCACACGAATCCGCAACGTGGGCACATAGCCTTAGGGTTAGGGTTGGAATTAGGGTTGTGGTTAGGGTTGTGATTAGGGTTATGGCTACAGTTGGGATTAGGGTTAGGGGTGTGTTGGGGTTAGTGTTGGAGGTAGAATTGAGGGGTTACCACTGTTTAGGCACATCAGGGGTCTCCAAACGCAACATGGCGCCACCATTGATTCCAGCCAATCTCGTATTCAAAAAGTCAAATGGTGCTCCCTCACTTCCGAGCCCTGACGTGTGCCCAAACAGTGGTTTACCCCCACATATGGGGTACCAGCATACTCAGGACAAACTGCGCAACAATTACTGGGGTCCAATTTCTCCTGTTACCCTTGTGAATCTAAAAAAATGCTTGCTAAAACATAATTTTTGAGGAAAGAAAAATGATTTTTTATTTTCACGGCTCTGCGTTGTAAACGTCTGTGAAGCACTTGGGGGTTCAAAGTGCTCACCACATATCTAGATAAGTTCCTTGGGGGGTCTAGTTTCTAAAATGGGGTCACTTGTGGGGGTTTCTACTGTTTAGGCACACCAGGGGCTCTGCAAACGCAACGTGACACCCGCAGACCATTCCATCAAAGTCTGCATTTCAAAAGTCACTACTTCCCTTCTGAGCCCCGACGTGTGCCCAAACAGTGGTTTACCCCCACTCATGGGGTATCAGCGTACTCAGGAGAAACTGGACAACAACTTTTGGGGTCCAATTTCTCCTGTAACCCTTGGGAAAATAAAAAATTCTGGGCTAAATAATTATTTTTGAGGAAAGAAAACGTATTTATTATTTTCACGGCTCTGCATTATAAACTTCTATGAAGCACTTGGGGGTTCAAAGTGCTCACCACACATCTAGATAAGTTCCTTTCGGGGTCTAGTTTCCAAAATGGGGTCACTTGTGGGGGGTTTCTACTGTTTAGGCACATCAGGGGCTCTGCAAACGCAACGTGACGCCCGCAGAGCATTCCATCAAAGTCTGCATTTCAAAACGTCACTACTTCAATTCCAAGCCCCGGCATGTGCCCAAACAGTAGTTTACCCCCACATATGGGGTATCACCGTACTCAGGAGAAACTGGACAACAAATATTGGGGTCAAATTTCTCCTGTTACCCTTGGGAAAATTAAAAAATTCTGGGCTAAATAATTATTTTTGAGGAAAGAAAACGTATTTATTATTTTCACGGCTCTGCATTATAAACTTCTATGAAGCGCTTGGGGGTTCAAAGTGCTCACCACACATCTAGATAAGTTCCTTTCGGGGTCTAGTTTCCAAAATGGGGTCACTTGCGGGGGGTTTCTACTGTTAAGCCACATCAGGGGCTCTGCAAACGCAACGTGACGCCCACAGAGCATTCCATCAAAGTCTGCATTTCAAAACGTCACTACTTCACTTCCGAGCCTCGGCATGTGCCCAAACAGTGGTTTACCCCCACATATGGGGTATCAGCGTACTCAGGAGAAACTGGACAACAACTTTTGGGGTCCAATTTCTTCTGTAACCCTTGGGAAAATAAAAAATTCGGGGCTAAATAATTATTTTTGAGGAAAGAAAACGTATTTATTATTTTCACGGCTCTGCATTATAAACTTCTATGAAGCACTTGGGGGTTCAAAGTGCTCACCACACATCTAGATAAGTTCCTTTGGGGGTCTAGTTTCCAAAATGGGGTCACTTGTGGGGGGTTTCTACTGTTAAGCCACATCAGGGGCTCTGCAAACGCAACGTGACGCCCACAGAGCATTCCATCAAAGTCTGCATTTCAGAACGTCACTACTTCACTTCCGAGCCCCGGCATGTGCCCAAACAGTGATTTACCCCCACATATGGGGTATCAGCGTACTCAGGAGAAACTGGACAACAACTTTTGGGGTCAAATTTCTCCTGTTACCCTTGGGGAAATAAAAAATTGCAGGCTAAAAGATCATTTTTGAGAAAATAATTTTTTTTTTTTATTTTCATGGCTCTGCGTTATAAACTTCTGTGAAGCACTTGGGGGTTCAAAGTCCTCACCACACATCTAGATTAGTTCCTTTGGGGGTCTAGTTTCCAAAATGGGGTCATTTCTGGGGGATCTCCAATGTTTAGGCACACAGGGGCTCTCCAAACGTGACATGGTGTCCGCTAATGATTGGAGCTAATTTTCCATTTAAAAAGCCAAATGGCGTGCCTTCCCTTCCGAGCCCTGCCGTGCGCCCAAACAGTGGTTTACCCCCACATATGGGGTATCAGCGTACTCAGGACAAACTGGACAACAATATTTGGGGTCCAATTTCTCCTATTATCCTTGGAAAAATAGGAAATTCCAGGCTAAAAAATTATTTTTGAGGAAAGAAAAATTATTTTTTATTTTCATGGCTCTGCGTTATAAACTTCTGTGAAGCACCTGGGGGTTTAAAGTGCTCAATATGCATCTAGATAAGTTCCTTGGGGGGTCTAGTTTCCAAAATGGGGTCACTTGTGGGGGAGCTCCAATGTTTAGGCACACAGGGGCTCTCCAAACGCGACATGGTGTCCGCTAACAATTGGAGCTAATTTTCCATTCAAAAAGTCAAATGGCGCGCCTTCCCTTCCGAGCCCTGCCGAGTGCCCAAACAGTGGTTTACCCCCACATATGAGGTATCGACGTACTCGGGAGAAATTGCCCAACAAATTTTATGATCCATTTTATCCTACTGCCCATGTGAAAATGAAAAAATTGAGGCGAAAAGATTTTTTTTGTGAAAAAAAAGTACTTTTTCATTTTTACAGATCAATTTGTGAAGCACCTGAGGGTTTAAAGTGCTCACTAGGCACCTAAATAAGTTCCTTGGGGGGTCTAGTTTCCAAAATGGGGTCACTTGTGGGGGAGCGCCAATGTTTAGGCACACAGGAGCTATCCAAACGCGACATGGTGTCCGCTAACGATGGAAATAATTTTTCATTCAAAAAGTCAAATGGCACTCCTTCCCTTCCGAGCCTTACCATGTGCCCAAACAGTGGTTTACCCCCACATGTGAGGTATTGGTGTACTCAGTAGAAATTGCCCAACACATTTTAGGATCCATTTTATCCTGTTGCCCATGTGAAAATGAAAAAATTGAGGCTAAAAGAATTTTTTTGTGAAAAAAAAGTACTTTTTCATTTTTACGGATCAATTTGTGAAGCACCTGGGGGTTCAAAGTGCTCACTATGCATCTAGATAAGTTCCCTGGGGCGTCTAGTTTCCAAAATGGGGTCACTTGTGGGGGAGCTCCAATTTTTAGGCACACGGGGGCTCTCCAAACGTGACATGGTGTCCGCTAAAGAGTGGAGCCAATTTTTAATTCAAAAAGTCAAATGGCGCTCCTTCCCTTCCAAGCCCTGCCGTGCGCCCAAACAGTGGTTTACCCCCACATATGAGGTATCAGCGTACTCAGGACAAATTGGACAACAACTTTCGTGGTTCAGTTTCTCCTTTTACCATTGGGAAAATAAAAAAATTGTTGCTAAAAGATAATTTTTTGTGACTAAAAAGTTAAATGTTCATTTTTTCCTTCCATGTTGCTTCTGCTGCTGTGAAGCACCTGAAGGGTTAATACACTTCTTGAATGTGGTTTTGAGTACCTTGAGGGGTGCAGTTTTTAGAATGGTGTCACTTTTGGGTATTTTCAGCCATATAGACCCCTCAAACTGACTTGAAATGTGAGGTGGTCCCTGGTCAAATTTTAACCCTTATAACTTTCTAACAAAAAAAAAATTTGGTTCCAAAATTGTGCTGATGTAAAGTAAACATGTGGGAAATGTTATTTATTAACTATTTTGTGTCACATATCTCTCTGGTTTAACAGAATAAAAATTCAAAATGTGAAAATTGCGAAATTTTCAAAATTTTCGCCAAATTTCCGTTTTTATCACAAATAAACGCAGAATTTATTGACCTAAATTTACCACTAACATGAAGCCCAATATGTCACGAAAAAACAATCTCAGAACCGCTAGGATCCGTTGAAGCGTTCCTGAGTTATTACCTCATAAAGGGACACTGGTCAGAATTGCAAAAAACGGCAAGGTCTTTAAGGTCAAAATCGGCTGGGTCATGAAGGGGTTAAAAGGACAATTCTGACCCTTTCTCTGCAGCAGCTCTCCCTACACTACCTAAGTCCGGAGCAGAATGTGATGAGCAGGGCGGCGCCAGGTCTCTTATAGACCTGATGACACTGAGCACCAGAATTGCAGGGCAGAGACCTGAGCTCCTGCCGAATAATCACAGAAATGCTCGGTGCTTGCCGAGTACACCGAACACAGTGATACTCGGGCAAGTACCGATTATTGGCGAGCACGTTCGCTCATCACTGATTGGATGGAGAGCGTCTGTGAACAGAAAATTTAAAGTCTTGCTACAAATTCTCAATGGGAGTAAGGTCTGGACTGTGACTGGGCCATTCACACATGAAAATGCTTTGATCTAAGCCATTCCATTGTAAATCTGTTAGTATCTTTAGGGTCGTTTTCCTGCTGGGAGGTGAACCTATCTCTCAGTCTTATGCAGCCTCCAAAAGGTTTTCCTCCAGGATTGCCTTTTACTTAGCTCCATCCATCTTCCCATCAAGCCTGCATGAAACTGCCACTGCCATGTTTAATGGTATTTTCAGCATGATGGGCAGTGTTAATTTTCTGACACACATAGCATTTTCTATATAGCCCAAAAGTTCAGAGCATCTTCGTCCACATGCTAGTGGTGTCCCCTACATGGCTTTTTACAAAGTGTAAATGGGACTTCTCATGGTTTGCTTTCAAAAATGGCTTTCTTCTTGCCCTTCTTCCACAAAGGTCAGATTTGTGGAGTATGTGACTAAGGCCAGGGTCACACTAGAGAGAAATACAAATGAGCGAGAGCAAGAGGCGCAAAAACAATGCATTGCGCAAGGACCAATGTTTCTCTATGGGGCAGCTCTCATATTTCTCGGCCGTATTTTACGGGCTGAGAAAATCGCAGCATGCTGCATTTATCAGCATATTGTGCAAAAAATCCGCCAATGAAAGTCTATGGGGGTGAGAAAAATACGGATTACACACGGACCATGCATGTGACTTGCGAGAAATATGCACAGGTGTTCTATAGAAAAGCTGGTAATTCAGTGTGGTGTACAGTAAAGTCACACTGACAGGTTAGAATAGAATAATATACAGTACAGACCAAAAGTTTGGACACACCTTCTCATTTAAAGATTTTTCTGTATTTTCATGACTATGAAAATTGTACATTCACACTGAAGGCATCAAAACTATGAATTAACACATGTGGAATTATATACTTAACAAAAAAGTGTGAAACCACTGAAAGTATGTCTTATATTCTAGGTTCTTCAAAGTGGCCACCTTTTGCTTTGTTGACTGCTTAGCACACTCTTAGCATTCTCTTGATGAGCTTCAAGAGGTAGTCACCGGGAATGGTCTTCTAACAATCTTGAAAGAGTTCCCAGAGATACTTAGCACTTGTTGGCCCTTTTGCCTTCACTCTGCAGTCCAGCTCACCCCAAACCATCTCAATTGGGTTCAGGTCTGGTGACTGTGGAGGCCAGATCATCTGGCGCAGCACCTTTCACTCTCCTTCTTGGTCAAATAGCCCTTACACAGCCTGGAGGTGTGTTTGGGGTCATTGTCCTGTTGATGAAGAAATGATGGTCTAACTAAACACAAATCGAATGGAATAACATGCTGCTGCAAGATGTTGTGGTAGCCATGCTGGTTCAGTATGCCTTCAATTTTGAATAAATCCCCAACAGTGTCATCAGCAAAGCACCCACACACCATCACACCTCCTCCTCCATGATTCACGGTGGGAACCAGGCATGTAGAGTCCATCCGTTCACCTTTTCTGCGTCGCACAAAGACACGGTGGTTGGAACCAAAGATCTCACATTTGGACTCATCAGACCAAAGCACAGATTACCACTGGTCTAATATCCATTCCTTGTGTTCTTTAGCCCAAACAAATCTCTACTGCTTGTTGCCTGTCCTTAGCAGTGGTTTCCTAGCAGCTATTTTACCATGAAGGCCTGCTGCACAAAGGCTCCTCTTAGCAGTTGTAGAGATGTGTCTGCTGCAAGAACTCTGTGTGGCATTGACCTCGTCTCTAATCTGAGCTGCTGTTAACCTGCAATTTCTGAGGCTGGAGACTCGGATAAACTTATCCTCAGAAGCAGAAGTGACTCTTGGTCTTCCTTTCCTGGGGCAGTCCTCATGTGATCCAGTTTCTTTGTAGCGCTTGATGGTTTTTGCCACTGCACTTTGGGACACTTTCAAAGTTTGCCCAATTAATCAATCTGACTGACCTTCATTTCTTAAAGTAATGATGGCCATAGTTTTTCTTTACTTAGCTGCTTTTTTCTTGCCATAATACAAATTTTAACAGTCTATTCATATTCCAAAGGAGAACACCAGGAGCGTTATTTTTGGATTAAAAAGATAAATGTACAAAGTTTATTGAAAAAATCACTAAAAAATACACACATATAAAAGTACTCCAAATAAGGACACCATTAACTGACATCCAGTACCATATCTATAACAATATCAATGAAGTTCACATTTACATATATACCGTATATACTCGAGTATAAGTCGACCCGAGTATAAGCCGACCCCCCTAATTTTGCCACAAAAAACTGGGAAAACTTATTGACTCGAGTATAAGCCTAGGGTGGAAATGCAGCAGCTACAGGTGAATTTCAATAATAAAAATAGATCATTATTTCCCCATAGCTGTGCCATATAGTGCTCTGCGCCGTTCATTATTGCCCTATAGCTGTGCCCCATATAGTGCTCTGCACCGTTCATTATTGCCCTATAGCTCTGCCCCATATAGTGCTCTTGCACCGTTCATATTGCCCCATAGAAAGCTCTGCCCCATATAGTGCTCTTGCACCGTTCATATTGCCCCATAGAAAGCTCTGCGCCATATAGTGCTCTTGCACCGTTCATATTGCCCCATAGAAAGCTCTGCCCCATATAGTGCTCTTGCACCGTTCATATTGCCCCATAGAAAGCTCTGCCATTGTCGCTGCTGCTGCTGCTGCAGTAAAAAAAAAAAAAAAAAACACATACTCACCTCTCTTGCTTGCAGCTCCCGGCGTCTCGTTGCGGCGTCTCGTCCCGGCGTCTCCGCTCTGACTGATCAGGCAGAGGGCGCCGCGCACACTATATGCGTCATCGCGCCCTCTGACCTGAACAGTCAGAGCGCAGAGATGCCGGGAAGATGGAGCGACGCCGGGAAGATGGAGCGGCGCCCGGCGGCTGGAACGCAGACAGGTGAATATTACATACTTACCTGGTCCTGGCGTCCGGCTCCTTCTCCCGGACAGCTGTCTTCGGTGCCGCAGCTTCTTCCTCTATCAGTGGTCACCGTTACCGCTGATTAGAGAAATGAATAGGCGGCTCCACCCCTATGGGAGGTGGAGCCGCCTATTCATTTCTCTAATGAGCGGTCCCACGTGGCCGCTCATAGAGGAAGAACTGCAGCACCGAAGACCGTGGGACGGCAGGGGGAGCGCCAGGATCGCTGGGACTAGGTAAGTATGCCTCAGCGCCCTCTCCCCCTCACCCGCCGACCCCACCGCCGACCGTGACTCGAGTATAAGCCGAGAGGGGCACTTTCAGCCCAAAAATTTGGGCTGAAAATCTCGGCTTATACTCGAGTATATACGGTAAATGAGGAAAGAAAAGTCTGCCACCTGCAAAACCCCCAGAACCACCAAGCCTACTAATTACACCCACTATCAATGGATCTTAACAATTCTATTTGTTCCAAAAAGATCAGGCTTGTGATAAGCCCAAGGTTAGCACTGGACTATGGGACATCTCTCAATAAACCTCAATGAAAAGCCAAATGGCATAAAATCTAACATAGGGATAACACATAGCAAACCTCTCACCAGCTACTGAAGTCCCCCATTTTTTTCAGAAGATGGAGGGTCGTCAGTTGAATTGAGAGTACAATAAAGATATTAAAACCCCATGTGTTTATTTATTTCATTAAAATATTTTATTCATTATGTGTGTGTTTATTTAACCCTTTATTACTATTGCATTAATAAGGAAAGGTGTCTTATTGACATCTCTCCATTATTAACCTGGCTTAATGTCACCTTACAATAGCAAGGTGACATTAACCCTTTATTACCCCATATCCCACCGCTACTTCGGAATGGGAAGAGAGTGGCTAAGTGCCAGAATAGGTGCATCTTACAGATGTGCCTTTTCTGGGGTGGCTAGGGGCAGATGTTTTTAGCCGGGAGGGCAATAACCATGGTCCCTCTCTAGGTTATTAATATCTGCCCTCAGTCACTGGTTTTACCACTTTGGCGGAGAAAATTGCACGGAAGCCCACGCCCGTTTTTTCTGTGATTTAACCCTTTATTTTAACACCTAGAGTTTTCACAGACACTACTAACATTATTAGTGAGGAATATGTACAAATATAAGGGATATGAAATGTTTTATCGTATGTAAACCATGTTTCATATCCTGTCGGGTTTAAGAAGGAGATAGCAAAAGCCGGCAATTGAATTACTGACTTTTCTGCTATCTAGCTCTGTATGAAATATATATATATATATATATACATATATATATATATATATATATATGTATATATATATATATATATTTATATTTATACAGTACAGACCAAAAGTTTGGACACACCTCATTTAAAGATTTTTCTGTATTTTCATGACTATGAAAACTGTACATTCATATTAAAGGCATCAAAACTATGAATTAACACATGTGGAATTATATACTTAGCAAAAAAGTGTGAAACAACTGAAATTAAAACAACTGAAATTATGTCTTATATTCTAGGTTCTTCAAAGTAGCCACCTTTTGCTTTGATGACTGTTTTGCACACTCTTGGCATTCTCTTGATGAGCTTAATGAGGTAGTCATCAGGAATGGTTTTCACTTCACAGGTGTGCCCTGTCAGGTTTAATAAGTGGGATATCTTGCCTTATAAATGGGGCTGGGACCATCAGTTGTGTTGTGCAGAAGTCTGGTGGATACACAGCTGATAGTCCTACTGAATAGAATAGAATACAAATAGAATTTGTTTTATGGCAAGAAAAAAGCAGATAACAAAAGAAAAACGAGTGGCCATCATTACTTTAAGACATGAAGGTCAGTCTGTCCGAAAAATTGTGAAAACTTTGAAAGTGTCCCTAAGTGCAGTGGCAAAAACCATCAAGCGCTGCAAAGAAACTGGCTCACATGAGGACTACTGTTATGACCTGGTGGTCAGGACAATAATGAACCTGGTGGTTAAAGGGAACCTGTCACCCCGTTTTTTGAGATTGAGCTATAAATACTGTTAAATAGGGCCTGCGCTGTGCGTTACTATAGTGTATGTAGTGTACCCTGATTCCCCATGTATGCTGAGAAATACATTACCAAAGTCGACGTTTTCGCCTGTCAATCAGGCTGGTCTGGTCAGGTGGGCGTGTTCACAGCGCTCTTTTCTTCCCCAGCTTTCCGTTGGTGGCGTAGTGGTGTGCGCATGTCCAGAGTTCCGACTTCCCTGCGCCCACGTGAAGACACAGCGCGCGATCTGCGCTGTAATCCCTTGCATCGGTGGGGGCGGCCATCTTCCTGGGGCCGCGCGTGCGCAGATGGAGTGCTCTGCTGCACGGGGCTTCAGGAAAATGGCCGCGGGATGCCGCGCGTGCGCATTAGAGATCGCGGCGGCCATTTTCCCAAAGCCGAGATGCAAACTCGGCTTTGGGAAAATGGCCGCCGCGATCTCTAATGCGCACGCGCGGCATCCCGCGGCCATTTTCCTGAAGCCCCGTGCAGCAGAGCACTCCATCTGCGCACGCGCGGCCCCAGGAAGATGGCCGCCCCCACCGATGCAAGGGATTACAGCGCAGATCGCGCGCTGTGTCTTCACGTGGGCGCAGGGAAGTCGGAACTCTGGACATGCGCACACCACTACGCCACCAACGGAAAGCTGGGGAAGAAAAGAGCGCTGTGAACACGCCCACCTGACCCGACCAGCCTGATTGACAGGCGAAAACGTCGACTTTGGTAATGTATTTCTCAGCATACATGGGGAATCAGGGTACACTACATACACTATAGTAACACACAGCGCAGGCCCTATTTAACAGTATTTATAGCTCAATCTCAAAAAACGGGGTGACAGGTTCCCTTTAAGAGCATACGGAATGACCTGATAGTTACTGATAATAAGGACGAGCTCTGGGACGTGGGAACTCTGCTGACCGCAATCCCTAAACCTATCAAACACACTAGAAATAGCCGTGGATTGCACCTAACTCTCCCTATGCAACTCGGCACAGCCTAAGAAACTAGCTAGCCCTGAAGATAGAAAAATAAAGCCTACCTAGCCTTAGAGAAATTCCCCAAAGGAAAAGGCAGCCCCCCACATATAATGACTGTGAGTAAAGATGAAAATACAAACACAGAGATGAAATAGATTTAGCAAAGTGAGGCCCGACTTACTGAACAGACCGAGGATAGGAAAGGTTACTTTGCGGTCAGCACAAAAACCTACAAAAAGACCATGCAAAGGGCGCAAAAAGACCCTCCGCACCGACTTACGGTGCGGAGGCGCTCCGTCTGCGTCCCAGAGCTTCCAGCAAGCAAGACAACAAATTAAATAGCAAGCTGGACAGAAAAATAGCAAACCAAAGAAATACAAGCTGGAACTTAGCTTCTGATGGGAAGACAGGTCACAAGAACGATCCAGGAGTGAACTAGACCAATACTGGAACATTGACAGGTGGCATGGAGCAAAGATCTAAGTGGAGTTAAATAGAGCAGCAGCTAACGAATTACCTCGTCACCTGTGAAACTCAGAAACACCCACCAGAGGAAGTCCATGGACAGAACCAGCCGAAGTACCATTCATGACCATAGGAGGGAGCCCGACAACCGAATTCACAACAGACTACCCCAGGAAAGGAAGACCAAGAGTCGCCTCTGCTTCTGAGGATAAGTTTATCCGAGTCACCAGCCTCAGAAATCGCAGGTTAACAGCAGCTCAGATTAGAGACCAGGTCAATGCCAAACAGAGTAATAGCAGCAGGCACATCTCTACAACAACTATTAAGAGGAGACTTTGTGCAGCAGGTATTCATGGTAAAATGGCTGCTAGGAAACCACTGCTAAGGACAGGCAACAAGCAGAAGAGACTTCTTTGGGCGAAAGAACACAAGGAATGGACATTAGACCAGTGGAAATCTGTGCTTTGGTGTGATGAGTCCAAATTTGAGATCTTTGGTTCCAACCACCGTGTCTTTGTGCGACGCAGAAAAGGTGAACGGATGGACTCTACATGCCTGGTTACCACCGTGAAGAATGGAGGAGGAGGTGTGATGGTGTGCGGGAGCTTTGCTGGTGACACTGTTGGGGATTTCTTCAAAATTGAAGGCATACTGAACCAGCATGGCTACCACAGCATCTTGCAGGGGCTTGCTATTCCATGCGGTTTGCGTTTAGTTGGACCATCATTTATTTTTCAACAGGACAATGACCCCAAACACACCTCCAGGATGTGTAAGGGCTATTTGACCAAGAAGGAGAGTGATGGGGTGCTACGCCAGATGACCTGACCTCCACACTCACCAAACCTGAACCCAATCGAGATGGTTTGGGGTGAGCTGGCCAACAAGTGCTAAGCATCTCTGGAAACTCCTTCAAGATTGTTGAAAGACCATTCCCGGTGACTACCTCTTGAAGCTCATGAAGAGAATGCCAAGAGTGTGCAAAGCAGTCATCAAAGCTACTTTGAAGAACCTAGAATATAAGAAATAACTTCAGTTGTTTCACACTTGTTTGTTAAGTATATAATTCCACGTGTGTTAATTCATAGTTTTGATGCCTTCCGCGTGAATGTGCAATTTTCATAGTCATGAAAATACAGAAAAATCTTTAAATGAGAAGGTGTGTCCAAACTTTTGGTCTGTACTGTATATATATATATATATATATATATATACAGTTAGGGCCAGAAATATTTGGACAGTGACACAATTTTCGCGAGTTGGGCTCTGCATGCCACCACATTGGATTTGAAATGAAACCTCTACAACAGAATTCAAGTGCAGATTGTAACGTTTAATTTGAAGGGTTGAACAAAAATATCTGATAGAAAATGTAGGAATTGTACACATTTCTTTGCAAACACTCCACATTTTAGGAGGTCAAAAGTAATTGGACAAATAAACATAACCCAAACAAAATATTTTTATTTTCAATATTTTGTTGCAAATCCTTTGGAGGCAATCACTGCCTTAAATCTGGAACCCATGGATATCACCAAATGCTGGGTTTCCTCCTTCTTAATGCTTTGCCAGGCCTTTACAGCCGCAGCCTTCAGGTCTTGCTTGTTTGTGCGTCTTTCCGTCTTAAGTCTGGATTTGAGCAAGTGAAATGCATGCTCAATTGGGTTTAGATCTGGAGATTGACTTGGCCATTGCAGAATGTTCCACTTTTTGGCACTCATGAACTCCTGGGTAGCTTTGGCTGTATGCTTGGGGTCATTGTCCATCTGTACTATGAAGCGCCGTCCAATCAACTTTGCAGCATTTGGCTGAATCTGGGCTGAAAGTATATCCCGGTACACTTCAGAATTCATCCGGCTACTCTTGTCTGCTCTTATGTCATCAATAAACACAAGTGACCCAGTGCCATTGAAAGCCATGCATGCCCATGCCATCACGTTGCCTCCACCATGTTTTACAGAGGATGTGGTGTGCCTTGGATCATGTGCCGTTCCCTTTCTTCTCCAAACTTTTTTCTTCCCATCATTCTGGTACAGGTTGATCTTTGTCTCATCTGTCCATAGAATACTTTTCCAGAACTGAGCTGGCTTCTTGAGGTGTTTTTCTGCAAATTTAACTCTGACCTGTCTATTTTTGGTATTGATGAATGGTTTGCATCTAGATGTGAACCCTTTGTATTTACTGTCATGGAGTCTTCTCTTTACTGTTGACTTAGAGACAGATACACCTACTTCACTGAGAGTGTTCTGGACTTCAGTTGATGTTGTGAACGGGTTCTTCTTCACCAAATTAAGTATGCGGCGATCATCCACCACTGTTGTCATCCGTGGACGCCCAGGCCTTTTTGAGTTCCCAAGCTCACCAGTCAATTCCTTTTTTCTCAGAATGTACCCAACTGTTGATTTTGCTACTCCAAGCATGTCTGCTATCTCTCTGATGGATTTTTTCTTTTTTTTCAGCCTCAGGATGTTCTGCTTCACCTCAATTGAGAGTTCCTTTGACCGCATGTTGTCTGCTCACAGCAACAGCTTCCAAATGCAAAACCACACACCTGGAATCCACCCCTGACCTTTTAACAACTTCATTGATTACAGGTTAACGAGGGAGACGCCTTCAGAGTTAATTGAAGCCCTTAGAGTCCATTGTCCAATTACTTTTGGTCCCTTGAAAAAGAGGACGCTATGCATTACAGAGCTATGATTCCTAAACCCTTTCTCCGATTTGGATGTGGAAACTATCATATTGCAGCTGGGAGTGTGCACTTTCAGCCCATATTATATATATAATTGTATTTCTGAACATGTTTTTGTAAACAGCTAAAATAACAAAACTTGTGTCACTGTCCAAATATTTCTGGCCCTAACTGTATATATATATATATATATATATATATATATATACTGTATATATGTTTTCACGAATATTTGCGCCCATGGATCCATTCTATGTCCATTTTGCAAGCTGGCAAGATAATCTCACCATACGGATGCCATGCAGTTGACACACGGATAATTTTTGGAGAAAAAAAATCACATCTTCGCATTGAATATGTATCAGTCTTCAGGAAATTTTCTGCGTATCTCGGCCGTAAAAAACGAACCGTATTTTGATACGTTAGGTGTGACCCCGGCCTAATAGTTGTCCTGTGGACAGATTCTCCCACTTGAAGTATGAATATCTGTAGCTACTTCAGAGTGACCATGGGCTTCTTGGTTACTTCTCTAATTAGTGCTTTCCTTGCTTGGTCAGTTTGGGTGGACATCCATGTCTTGGTAGGTTTGCAGATGTGCGATACTCCATCCATTTTTGTATGGTACGTTGAGCAGTGCTTTGTGACATGTTTAGAGCTTGGGCTATTTTTTCAAGAACATGACCTTACTTTATTCTTCTCCACATTTTATTTATGTATTGTCCAGCATGTTCCTTGGTTTACACGATGCTGTTTGATCCCTACTGTTTAGAGATGAGTGAACACATACTGGAAATTTCAGGGTTTGTGCCGGATTTCTATTGGCCAGTACAGGACCACAAACTTGGTCTACTGAGTGTATGTCCGGTTTTCTGTTCAAGTCCAGAAGTGTAATAAAGCTTGCTGAAAGCCTGAAGCACAGCCAATCAACAATCTAAGGCTGTGGGCACTTCTGGCTCCATGACAGTCATGCCATTACTTAATATGGCTATGAACTCATATGAACTCTGTAGCGGGAGAAAATTTTCAGAAACTTTCCCACGCTACAAGGTTCATAAGAGTTCATGCCGCCAGGGGGCGCAGCTTTGGTGACAGCACTGCTAATCACCGAAGCTCCGCCCCTGCATTTAATTAATTCCCCAGTCATTTACAGTTTGGAGCAGCCGCATTGGTAGCGCTCCCGTTTTTAAACTGTTTAACCTCTTGAGATGGATTTACAGCATGGGACTTGACTGCACGGTGAACAGGTATGGGATATTGTTGCCTTTTTATTTTAGAATTTTTTACAGGAGAACGAGGGCTTTGCTTGGATAGAGCATGCAATAAGGAAATTAAAAACCTGTGTGTTTAATTATTTCATTAAAATACTTTTTTCTTAGTGTGTGTGTGTATTATTAACTCTTTCAAAACTCTGGGATTAGCAGTGGATAGGTAATACAAATTTCAAAAAACTGACCGTCACATCCAAACATAGATCAAGTGTGAACAGGTGCTGAACCTAGAGTCACCAACTCGTACACAGTCAAACAAACAAGGCAGCACACTGTAGCACCAAAACATGCAAACATAAAATATGAAAGTTAGACTTCATTACTGCACTAGAAATATGAAAAAATGAGAGCGTTTAGCGCATAAATTGGCCAATTTACGTGTACCTGGTAGCCACTTTACGGCATCTCTCGTATACCAGGTCCTATGCTTTCCCTGCTGAGAACAAACGTCTTCATCTGAATGGGTACCTGTGAAACCTCTTTTTAGACTAAATTTATCTCTCTCTGTGGAGGGGTAATGGACCTGCTGCGATTAAAACACCTGTAGCTAAGAGGCGGAGTACTTGGTTAGAAGACTAGTAAATACAATTTTTTAAAAATTGACCATCACATCCAAACATAGATCAAGTGTGAACAGGTGCTGAACCTCGAGTCACCAACTCGTACACAGTCAAACAAACAAGGCAGCACACTGTAGCGCCAAAACATGCAAACATAAAATATGAAAGTCAGACTGCATTACTGCACTAGAAATATGAAAAATGAGAGCTATTAGCGCATAAATTGGCCAATTTACGTGTACCTGGTAGCCACTTTACGGCATCTCTCGTATACCAGGTCCTACGCTTTCCCTGCTGAGAACAAATGTCTTCATCTGAATGGGTACCTGTGAAACCTCTTCTTAGACTAAATTTCTCTCTCTCTGTGGAGGGGTAATGGACCTTGTGGAGATCAGACTGAACTAAAGGAATCCATCTTGTCTTCTTCCTGAGAAATCTCGCTTACAACAAGATACATTTCTGCTGACTTGACATTTCCTTTTATGGAAGTAATCATGTGTGCATTCCTTCTTTCAATAGCAGCCTTTCATTCACCTTCCAGATGATGTAACTTTCTACTGATAAAGACTGGTATAGATTGTTTATGTAAGAGATAGTGAAATATGAGCGCTTGTGCGCATTTCTGTAAAAGAATAATTCTTTTCTATATAAAGGAAGGGCAAAGCCCAGAGAGAGAGATGTGCTCCTGGGCTTCCCCTGTATATGATCACACAATACCTTGTTTGCGTGTCATTTACTCAGGATCCCTACCTCTAGTAAGCCAGGGACTGAGAAGGACTTAACATTTCTTTGGCGCACCGAACAGGGACCCGAGATGAGAGTATTTGCTCGAGATTCACCTGCAGATACGGACAATGGAGATCTGGGATAATGGACGGCAAATGAACTGAAAAACCTGGCCAGGTAAGAGACATTATTAGTTCTCTTTTATCTGCCTTGTATTATCCGAAAGATTTCTATGAGCCGTGTCACGCTGGGTTAGTCTAGTAGTGAGTAGATACCTATAAAACTCGGGTTACTATATTGTATAGATTTATGAGTCCTGTCCCTGGCAGTGTGTGAACAGTGTGAAGGTTGTGGTATGTTGTGAAAGAAGAGCAAAAGTGCGTAGAAAAATAAGCCGAAATAGTTGGGGTATAAGCCTTATACACGGAAGTCAGCCTAACTGGGTCATGTGGTTGCGTCCTTTCGGGGAGACCTCCGCCCATGCTTGGCTCTCATTTAAGTGCTTAACCTCCTTCATTTCTGGATAAGGTTTGATAGAATGAGCCCAGGACGCGGGTCCATGAGCCTGGGACAAGTATGCTAACTGACACAGAAAGTTTTGTGATCTGTATGGTGTTGCTGGGTCTGTTTGCGTGCATAATAGCACTTAAGTACATTCTGCACATTAGAAAGAATGGAGCAGATCAGCCCTTCAATATTTTAGCTCCCTAGGAGAGAAGGCAACGAGACATCACCTAGGATAAGTGATTGTCCAAACGTCACCTGGGGTAGAAATAGCTAATATTGAAAAAAAATAAAAAAGAAAAATGGGAAATAAACAGACAAAAACCGTCTTAGGACAAGTGGAAGCAGCAGATATCATACAGGAAAGATGTGGGAAGACAGTCAGAAGTCAGATTAGAAGGGTAAGAGAAAAATTGGGAATTTCAGAAGCACTTATGTTCAGTACAGAATGGGAAAAACTGAGTAAAGAACGAGGTGGAATTATCAAAGACAATGGGTGGGAAGAAATCATACACTGTATGATAGAGGTCTCAAAAACAGCTAAAGAGGAGAATTGGAAGTATGATCCAGACACTTCCAAATGGATTATGGGGAAGGGAAAAAGTTGTGACATAATCCCACCACCTTACCTAGATCCAAAAGCCCAATCATTTGTACCATCTGGAGGAGCAGAAGGAGGAAAACAATTTCCAGCCTTGTATCCCAATCTTGGTGGGGTAGGAGGATGGGTATGTTCACACTGTGGACAACAAAATCCAGATTGGAGAAATGATTGCCTAGTCTGTGGTACACCTAGACATGGCGCTGTACTTGCCCCTGTTAGGGTAGTACCAAGACCCTTTAGGGAACCTGGTGCTGACGGGGTAATGGGAACTAGATATCACCAGACCCGACAGTATTTTCCTTGGTCCCCTGCTGAAGGTATGTCCCTCCTGCATAATGCGCCTGATCCCACTCAATATCCCATCCGATTTGCACAATACATACAACAAATCATGCAGACTCATGCTGGGGTCTGGGCGGACGGGGAAGAATTATGTAGAATGAAAATGTCCCCCGGACTTTTTCAGGAATTATTGACACACCTACAGCCCAATAGACCAGTGGCAGAAGGGGGTGCCTTACAGACAGAAGCATCAGGTACCCAGTTCACAGAGGCATTAATAATTTTCATGAGAGAAAAACAGAGGGAAAGGGGATCTACGGGTGTGATTATGCAGAAATTTGGGCAAAGTATTGAAGAATATAGTCAAGAATTAGAAAATAGCTTTAGGGATGAAGGATTGGATTTGACTGATGCTTCAGTAAGGAGACTTTTTACAAAACAATTAATAGAGGGGCTAGATCCGAAAATCAGAGAAAAATTTAAATCCTCTACTCCAGATTGGAGAACAATTGAACAACCAAATATTGTGAAACAACGATGTTTAGGAATAGTCATGGATATGAGAGAGAATCGTAAGCCTGTTAGAATAGCACAAGCTAATACAGGAGGAAGAGTGAGACACAACTTTCCTTGCCACTACTGTAAAAAGCCAGGTCATTTCCAAAGAGAGTGCAGGAAGAAGTTGGCAGATATAAAGTCAGGCAAATTTGTTCCCAGAAATAACCCTCCCCAAACGGACAACCAGCAGAAATCTACCATCATAGATGGTCCCATACCAGATTCAGATTGACTCGATGTGTTACAAACTTCCCTACCAGCTAGAAGACCTATGATACAGGTGAATGTGGGGGGGAGAGAGATTCCATTTTTGATAGATACAGGTGCAACTTCCTCAATTTTGAATCAAGATTTTCTTCCGAATCCGGAAGATATTTCAGAACAAACAACTTTTGCTGAGGGTTATGATGGGGTAATTCGAACACTGCCATATACTGTGCCCCTAGAGGTCTCATTAGGACCTAAATGTTTTGCATCCAGATTTTTGTATGCCAGAGGTGCCCCAACATGTTTGTTAGGAACTGATGTCCTAAAGAAATTAGAAGCTAACATCAATTTTAGGGAAGATGGCACAGTTATACTGACTATCCCTGATGATGCAGAAACATTAGAACAATATGTTAGAATTCAGGCTTTTGAGGATTATGCTGAAGAAAAAGAGTACACCACAGATCTAGACCTCTCAATGGTCCCAGAAACACTGTGGGCACAGGGTGACACCGATGTGGGACTATTGCATATCTCTCCTGTAAAACTATCTGTGCAACCAGGAACTGTTCTCCCACAGCTCAGACAATACCCTGTGAGTGCCCAGCAGGAACTAGCGATTACAAAACAGATAGAGGGATATAAAGAGAAAGGAGTTTTGGTAGAGATACAATCACCTGCTAACACTCCTCTGTATCCAGTCAAAAAGAGAACTCTTGATAAGAGTTCTATGCCCAAATATCGTATGGTACATGATTTAAGAGAAATAAACAAAGTTCTAGATCCAATCACCCCAGTTGTACCCAATCCTCATACGTTACTATCACAGATACCAGCCAGTTCTCAAGTATTTACTGTAATAGATCTTTCAAATGCATTTTTCTCGGTTCCTTTACACCAAGATAGTTGGCATTTGTTTGCATTTACATTTAAGGGCAAACAGTTGGCGTGGACACGCCTTCCACAGGGAATGATACACTCCCCTACTCTTTATTCAAATGCCCTACAAACAGTCCTTCAGAGGTTTGAACCCGAACCACAGGTAGTAATTTTGCAGTATGTGGATGACCTACTACTTTGCTGCCCAGATCTAGAAACTGCAGAAAGGTCCACTGTGAGTTTACTATGTTTTTTAGAAAAAGAAGGGTGTAAAGTGAATAGACAAAAGCTACAAGTTTGTCAGACCAAAGTGGTCTTTCTAGGTCATTGCATTTCTCAAGGTAAAAAGCATCTTACACCACAAAGAACTGAAGCAATAAGACAGATGAATGAGCCTAGAAATCATAAACAGCTACGAGCATTTTTAGGAATAGTGTCTCATTGTAGACAATGGATTATACATGCCAGTCAACTAATGCAACCACTGTATGACTGTGTAAAAAGTGAACCTTATTTGTTGACAAAAGAAGGTCAGATTTCGTTCCAACAATTAAAAGATGCCCTTGTTTCAGCTCCAGCGTTAGGGCTACCAGACTACACCAAACCGTTTCAGCTTATGGCTGCAGAAGTTGATTCCCATGCTACAGGAGTTCTTACCCAGAAGCATGCAGGGAAACAAAGACCAATTGCATATCTTTCAGCAAGGTTAGATCCCGTAGCTAGAGCAGCGCCAACCTGTGTACGTGTAGTTGTTGCTGTCTCACTATTGTTGGACAAAGCATCAGAAATTGTTCTAGAGTATCCACTCACAGTTCAAACTACACATGATGTTTATGGGATATTAAACCAGGTCCAACCAAAACACATTTCCATGGCCAGACATTTGCGGCTACAGTGTTCTTTGTTGCTCCCCTCTACTATCACATTTGCTAGGCTTCAGACTCTCAATATAGCTACACTGCTACCTCTCGAGTCTGAAGGGGGGAATAAGGACACTGATCCACACGCAAATTTTTTCCCTACAGACACACATGATTGTACAGAGCTCATTTTACAAGAAACGGTAGGCTTACCCAATGTATCCGAAACACCACTTCAAAATCCAGATTTAGAGCTGTTTATAGATGGTAGTAGGTTTGCAGATGACACAGGTAACTTCCATACAGGGTATGCAGTTGTGTCAGAATCTGAAACTCTCAAAGCAGAACCACTTCCACCGAAACAGTCTGCACAAGAAGCAGAACTAACAGCATTGATTGAAGCTCTTAAAATAGCTGAGAACCAGACAGCTAATATATACACTGATTCTAGGTATGCACATGGTATTGTGTTTGATTTTGGAGTAATCTGGAGAGCTAGAGGTTACATGACAGCGTCAGGACAACCTGTAAAACATGCTTCTCTGATCAAACAGATCTTAGAGGCTGCACAAGAAACAAAAGAAGTAGCAGTAATCAAGGTAGCTGCACATGTGAGACTCGACACTAGGGAATCTAGGGGAAATGATAGGGCTGATAAAGCAGCCAAAGCAGCAGCTGTCAAACCCTTACAACAGGTTCATACTGTAAACCCCACAGAAAATACTGAAGATAGACTGAGACAAGCACAGGAAGATGCAGGAGAAGAGGAGAGGGACAGGTGGAAAAAGGAAGGGGCAGAAGAACAAGCGGGAATTTGGAAGAAAGATGGACTAATATGTCTACCTAGAGCCTGGTATCCGATTGTAGTTGGTGGACTGCACCACCCTACTCATGTGTCTGCAAATGCAATGACACTACTGGCAAAGCAAGTCTGGTTGGCTCCAGGTTTTGGCAACTATGCAAGAGACTATTGTGCTGCATGCGCTATATGCCTGGCACATAATCCCGGACAGACAACAAAGACCCCTATGAAGCACCACGTCCGACCTCTCTACCCGTTTCAGCGATTACAAATAGACTTTATCCAGCTGCCAAAAAGTAATGGGTATGAGTATGTGTTGGTATGTGTGGACATGTTCTCGGGGTGGCCAGAGGCCTATCCAGTTCGGAAGGCTTCAGCTAAAAACACTGCTGTAAAGCTAGTTGCCGAACTGATACCCCGTTACGGTCTCCCTGAAGTGATCGAGTCAGATAGGGGTACTCATTTCACTGGAGAAATATTTCAAAATGTACTGAAAATGTTGGGTGTTGAAAGTCAGTTACACACTCCGTACCATCCTCAAAGTTCTGGTAAGGTGGAACGCATGAATGGAACTTTAAAATTAAAAATACAGAAAGCCATGGCTGAAACAGGAAAGCCTTGGACAGAATGCCTTCCACTGGCCCTTTACTCAATACGCAATACCCCAAGGGGTAAGACTAAACTGTCTCCATATGAAATTTTGTTTGGCAGGACTGCCAATTTAGGATGTTATTTTCCACAGCAACTTGTGTTAAATATTGAGTCATTGACTTCTTATGTGCAAAATCTTCAGAAACAATTAACTAAGGTGCATGCACAAGTTTTTGCTTCCCTTCCAGATCCTGACAACACAGAAGGAAGTCACAAGTTGGAACCAGGTGATCAAGTCTATGTAAAAAGACACACCAGAAAGGCTCTAGAACCAAGGTTTGACGGACCCTTCCAAGTCCTGTTGACAACACCTACATCAGTCAAGCTTGAAGGAAAGGCATCATGGATACATGCAAGCCATTGCAAGAAAAGCAGTATAAACTCATGATATTGATGTTAATAATGATAACCTCAACGGAGGCGTGGGATAGACTGAATTCTCTAGCCCCTTTGAACAATAGATTCGTACAACATCATAGAAAATTAGTGCATGACTTGTTAAACAATACACAAACCCTGACAGATTGTTGGATCTGTACCCATTCGCCGGTATCAGCCACAAGTATACCTTTTCTAGCAGTTCCCGTATTAGCAGAAGAAATATTCGCTTGGCCTAATTGTTCAGACAACCTGGCCAACAACCAAATTGGTAATGCTAGGCTGTGGAATACTACAATCGCCATACCAATTGTGGGATGGGTAGAATTTCCTTGGTGGCAGGGTAATCTCTCAGGGAGTAACACACATCTACAATATTTAGCATTTAGGGGAGGAAAATGGGTACCTAGAAATAAGACTGGATTAACTAATTTAGGACAGGTCCCCACAGAAAATCTACAGCTTAGTTTCAGTACAACCGTCCCCCCCTCTGATGCTTTCAAACCTGTAGTATTGGAAAGATACATACATAATAGAAAATGGAAACATTCTAAATTGTTCCCCCAAGGTGATGCAAACAGTTGTACAAGTAAGCTGGGGAACCTGGTTTGTAATGAATCCAATGAGTATATCAAAGGAATGCCTGTATGTGGGAATCCCGCAGCCGGGTACTGTAGCCCCTTGGGACAAAAACCCTCTTGGTGTATGCTTCAGAATGTATCTAGATTTGTGGACTTGGCTCACAGATTGGTATTGCAGCACTCAGCTCTATGGGATCTGCCTGAAGGTACATTTTGGATATGCGGAGAAGGAGCATATAAATGGCTTCCCGTAGGTATAAAGGGTACTTGTACATTAGGACGCCTAACCCCGGCTACATTCATAATTTCAAATAAACAAGTGAATATGCAAGCCGTGCCCAAGCACACACTGTATAAAAGAGCTGCAGATAACTCACCACGTCCCTCGGGGAGGCCACATATAGTACAAATGGGAATTCCTAACAAAATTGCTAGTACCATTTTTATTTATCCTATGTTAACACAGATGTGGGATAAATTAGTTAGAGCCACGGATTATCTAGATGATCAGATCTGGGATATATTGGATATACTAAACACTAGTATAGCTGTACAGAATCAGCTTATAATAGTCACTAACCAACATACCCTGGTATTGGATTACCTAACTGCCTCACAAGGGGGTATGTGTCAAATCATCGGACCCACCTGCTGTCATTATATAGACCCGAATAGTACTATGAGTATGACATTTAAATTAAAGGACGTACAACGACTCAGAGATCAGTATGACAAAGACAATGACCAGAATAAGGATAGCTGGTGGTCAGATACCTTTTCTTTTCTTAACCCAGCCAACTGGTTCAGAGGAATCGGTGGGTGGGTTGCTGGGATTATGCAGAGCATAATACATATAGTTATGATTATTGTAGTCATATACGTACTATTCCAGATTGTGCTCAAGAGTATCTCAGTATGCACAGATAAACTTTGTGTAATAGATGCAAGAGTATAAAGTTTTTTTTCCTTCTTCTCTTATGTTATCCTTTGCTAATACTGATTATTGCGCTTATTTTGCTATCCCTTTGTAATATCTGTACTTATTGCAAAACAAAGAAAAGGTTGCGAGAGTTAAACGGAAGAATTAATACTAGATTTGATTCTCTTATTGAATACAAGCATGTACATGTGTAATACCAAATAAAGGCTTTGTCTTTGGCCCTGTGGTAATAAAATAAATAAAAGAAAATGTCAAAGGGGGGAATTGTGGAGATCAGACTGAACTAAAGGAATCCATCTTGTCTTCTTCCTGAGAAATCTCGCTTACAACAAGATACATTTCTGCTGACTTGACATTTCCTTTTATGGAAGTAATCATGTGTGCATTCCTTCTTTCAATAGCAGCCTTTCATTCACCTTCCAGATGATGTAACTTTCTACTGATAAAGACTGGTATAGATTGTTTATGTAAGAGATAGTGAAATATGAGCGCTTGTGCGCATGTCTGTAAAAGAATAATTCTTTTCTATATAAAGGAAGGGCAAAGCCCAGAGAGAGAGATGTGCTCCTGGGCTTCCCCTGTATATGATCACACAATACCTTGTTTGCGTGTCATTTACTCAGGATCCCTACCTCTAGTAAGCCAGGGACTGAGAAGGACTTAACAGACCTGCTGCGATTAAAACACCTATGGCTAAGAGGCGGAGTGCTCGGTCAGAAAACTAGTAAATACAAATTTCAAAAAACTGACCGTCACATCCAAACATAGATCAAATGTGAACAGGTGCTGGACCTAGAGTCACCAACTTGTACACAGTCAAACAAACAAGGCAGCACACTGTAGCGCCAAAACATGCTGTTAGGGTTGGCTGAACACACCGAATATATATTTATTAGAGGAAATTGGTGCATTCGCAACCCGGGATTCACCGTGCAGGAAAGCACCTGCAGCTAGATATGGCGGTACTATATAGTGGTATAAACAGACTCTGTTACTTCACAGAGTCTGTTAGCAAAGATAACGCTGTGCCCTGTTTGGCTCACAGAGGCACACAGCTACTTAGTAGAGCAGATGGTGGTCATGCAGTCAAATGCAAACATGAAACTCCTCGCCGGAGGTGCCAGCATTCTAGGGGCTTATTTCAGCCAGGTGCCTGAATACACACACACAAAACTCCTCGCCGGAGGTGCCAGCATTCGAGGGGCTTATTTCTCCTGGGTCCCTGAGTGCATACAAAACATGACCACACTGGCGCTGAGCTCATACATAAATTGACACTAGCGCATGGCCGTGCGCCATGAGAACCCTTTATAGCTGTAGCATCTACAGGACCTTCCAAGAAGGACCAATGGAAGGCTGCCACAGAACTTGGGACAGCAGCTTACTGTAGCGCTGCTTCCCGGCGAACGTCTGTGCGGTCCTTATCCTGTCGCATGTGTGCCACGCGGATGTACCATGTGAGCACACAGACATCTCCTGTACCGATTTTTCCGGTACCAGTAATATCTGGATGTGTGAAACTGCCCTTAATCTGTTTAGAAGTTTTTTTGGGCTCTTTTGATACCATTCATATTATCCATCTCTGTGAATTGTCATCAATTTTCCTCTTTTGGCCACGTCCAGGGAGGTTGTCTACAGTCCCAAGGATCTTAAATTTCTGAATAATATGTGCAACTGTAATCACAGGAACATCAAACTGCTTGGAGAAGGTCTTATAACTTTTGCATTTAACATGTTTGTCCATAATTTTCTTTCTAATCTACTGAGACTACTCTTTCCTTTGCTTCTTCTGGTCCATGTTGAGTGTGATACACACCATGTCACCAAACAGCACAGTGAGTTTCTATAGCCCTATACACAGGCCCACTCACTAATTCCAAGATTGTAGGCACTTGTGATGCTAGTTAGTGGACACACCTTGATTTAACATGTCCCTTTTGTACCATAATTTCTGTCCAGGCCTATTTTATGAGTTTTTTTTTTTATTCTGTTGAAGATTGGTTGAGAAGCAATATCTAACTTTCATTTGTTCATTTTCATAGATCTTTTATTTATTATTACTTTTATCAGATTCAAATTATTTCTGTGATCATTGTGGGTTTTTCAGTCAGGGGTACTAACAATTTTGACCACGTGTGTAGCAGAATCGCTGACTTGCTGTGAGCGCTGACCACCGGGTGGCGCTCATAGCAGTCCAGCAGTGACAACCATAGAGGTCTGCTGGAGACCACTAGTTGTCATGCCAACCCATCTGTGAGCCGCGATCACGTGATAGGTAGTGATGAGTGAGCACTTTTTAGAGCGCCAATGAATATGCAGGGATTGTCTGCCATGCACTGTAATGCCGCAGCCATCTTTGTTGTAGTATTACAGTGATTGGCTGGCCTCACAATGTCATCAGGTCTATAAGAGATCTGGCACTGCCCTGCTTGGCGCATTCTGCTCCGCACTCAGATAGTGTAGGGAGAGCTGCTGCTGAGATAGGGTCAGATTCGTTCTATTATTAGTTAGTGTGGGTCTACTATTGTTCAATCCACAAATCCTAATAAACCAACAGTCCTTTTAAGGGCTAATTCAGGGGTATATAGATTGCAGTGCTAGGTAGGCAGGGGAGTCTATGTGCACATATCCACATCAGTGCAAGGCATGCAGGCACTATATGTGAGTATATAGATCTCACTGCATACATCAAAAGGCTCCATTACTGTCTGCTGCTGCGTATTTTATATATACCTTGCTGCAGGTATCCGTGGCTAGGATTTATTTTTTTGCACCTTATACCTGCCAAATTTATTACGAAGCAATCCATAGCCCCCTTTTTTCTACATTTATTTGCTTGGTCAAACTGCAGACTACAGCCAGGTCATTTTAATACAAGAGTGTGAAAATCTAACAATTTAAAACGGGGTTTTTTTTGTCACAGGCATTAGATGTGTGCGCGCAGAAAATTCTGGTCTTTTTTTTTGGTACTATAGTATTTTTTGGAGTGTCTAACAACATTTTTGGACACCATTTTGCTGCCCTAAAAATCTGTAGCTGGCCCAAAAATATTTAGCTACAGTTCTTATATTTATCACTGTGATTTGTAAGCCACACGCATCGCATATCATTGCGCTAAATATTTTACAATTTTAGTACTCCAATTTTTTTTTGTGTCATAGCTGTAACGCTCGCACCCAGACTGGTTGCAGGCGTGCGGGAGTGTGGCCCCACTGGACCACAGACCTGACTTCCCTGGAAGGGGCATAACTAAGTAGCTTCCTAGGTGTTTGCTGGAGCCTCTGATGGTGAGGTCAGACTTGTGCAGTAGGTAGCTACCAGGTACCACGCCAGGGTAGAGTCTGATGCTAATCCCACCGGGAGACAAGACACAGGTAGGCAGGCATGGCTGTGACACTGGCTGACGGACAGGAACAGCAGAGGCCCTGACAGGCAGACTGGCTTGACGGAGATACAGGCAGGCAGACGGGCACGGCTGGCACTCTGGCAGACAGGAGGACAGGGCTGATACTCTGGTAGGAACTGGTATACAGGCAGTTGTATGGAAACAGGTAAGAACCTATTCAGACTGGAGGGTATATGGAAACAGGTAGGAACCTGTTCAGACTGGTGAATATATAAAAGACCTGTACGGCAATTTGCTGAACAGAGGTAGTGCAAGAGCGGATGCAAAGCAGAACCGCAGGAGGTGGAGTAAGAGCAGGAAGGAGAAGACGGAGCTAAGAGCAGAGGAGGAAAATGCAGAGCTAAGAGCAGAGAAGGATAAGGCAGAGCTAAGAGCAGAGAAGGAGAAGGCAGAGCCAAGGACAAAGCTGCTGGGGGCGTGGCCAAGAATGGAGCCGCTGGAGGCAGAGCCAAGAGCGGAGACACTGGAGGGGAAGCCAAGAGCAAACCACAAGAGAAAACGCCAAGAGCCCAAACCGCAGGAGGCAAATCCAAGAGCCACAGGTTGTGGCGAGCAAAGCTGAGAGGCACAGAACCACAGGTTGTGGCAGAACCGAGCAGAGAAGCACAGAGCCACAGGTAGTGGCAAACAGAGCAGAGAGATGCAGAGCCACTGATAGTGGCAAGCAGAGCAGAGAAGTAATGCAGAGGTAAACACAGCAGAGTGGGAATGGTAAACCATCAAAGAAGGAACAGGAACGGACATAGGCCAGAATTCAGATATAGAAGTAAAGGAACACAGATTCAGATCAGGGTACAACGCCCCACTGGGTGGCATACACAGAGACACAAACAGAACACAGATAAAGGCATGCTTATTGCAGTCCTCAGAGACAGGAAACAGACATGACCTGGCAGCTCAGTAGCAAATGCTAACTGAGGAAAATAGTTTGCTCAGGCATCCTCCAATGGGTGAGAATGCCTTAAGTATCAGAGGGCTCTAGGCTATTAGCCAGGGACGCCTTAGGGAGGTGCACACAGTCTCAATAAGAATCCGGAGTTGCTGGCACCGTCCTCATATGCACACAGCAAGGAAGTGTACACAGAGTAAGCGGCCATGAAGCACACGGCATGGAGCCAGCAGCAGACAGATCTCACAGCATGGCACTGGGGGAGGGAGTTGATGTAACAGGCAGGTGGGGGATGGAAGGCCATGCAGTGATGCCGGCAGGGTTGTTAGAATAGCCTACTTATTGACACAATTTTGTCAGGCCCCAAAAAATCAAGGCCACATTTTAATCAGTCTGTTATCTCCGTCAGACACGCAGTATATCTGTGTTGTACAAATACTTGCTTTTCAGGCATACATTCCACTTTTTTGTCTTTCTGCTATCCTTGGTCTATACCGTAGTTTGGGGAAATTTTTTTTTTAAAAACTCCAGGCCACATATTGAAAAAGTCTGTTATCTCTGTCCGATGCCTGGTCTATCTGTGGTCTCCAAATATTTGCTTTTCAGGCATACATTCCACTTTTTTGAATGTCTGCTGCCTTTGGTCTATACAGTATTTTGGGGAAAAAAAATTAAAAACTCCAGCCCACATATGACAACAGTCTGCTTTCTTTGTCCGACGCCTGGTCTATCTGTGCTGTATAAATACTATCATTTCAGGCATACATTCCACTTTTTTTCTCTGTCTGCTACCCTAGGTCTATGCAGTATTTTGGGGTAACTTAAAAAAAAACTCCAGGCCACATATCCACTTATTGAAACAGTCTGTTATTTCAGTCAGACGCCCGGTCTATCTGTGGTCTCCAAATACTTGCTTTTCAGGCATACATTCCACTTTCTTGTCTGTTTTCTACCCTAAGTCTATACAGTATTTTGGGGTTAATTTTTTTTTTTTTTTTTAAACTCCAGGCCACATACTGAAACAGCCAGTTATCTCAGTCAGATGCCCGATCTATCTGTGGTCTCCAAATACTTGCTTTTCAGGCATACATTCCACTTGTTTATCTGTCTGCTACCCTTGGTATTTACAGTATTTTGGGGTTAAAAAATTAAAAAACTCCAGGCCACATATTGAAACAGTCTGTTAGCTCACTCTGTGGGCTACAAAAACTTGATTTTCAAGCATACATTCCAATTTTTTGGCGTTGTGTTAGCTTACTTCGTGACAGTAATTTGTTTTAAAAAAGGCCACATATTGAACATTTTGGTTTCTCTGTCAGATGCCTCCTCTATCTGTGGGTTAAAAAAAGTTGCATTTGAGTGCTCCTTTGAACTTGTTTTGGTGTGTCTTACCCTAGTTATTAATAAAATTTGTTAAAAACAAAGTAAAAAAATTACCAACATTCCATTGAATTAAAAATATGGTTTTTTGGCACACTGATCACATATAAGGTTTCTCAAAATAAATCCATTTGTATTGAACCTATAAAATATTTCAGTAGTCCATTTAAAATGGGCAAGGCAAGGAATGGGGGTGTGATGCTGATGGTGCATGCAGAGGACGAGGCCGTGGCCAAGATGATAGTGGGCCACAACAAAGACCCACATCTTCTCGCTCGACTTTCCTCTCCCAGTTTCTAGGGGACCGCAGCACACCACTATTGAAGCCAGAGCAGTGTGAAACGGTTGTTGGTTGGATAGAG
Organism: Ranitomeya imitator; assembly: GCF_032444005.1. Classification (NCBI taxonomy): domain Eukaryota; kingdom Metazoa; phylum Chordata; class Amphibia; order Anura; family Dendrobatidae; genus Ranitomeya; species Ranitomeya imitator. The sequence continues at coordinate 441,261,392 of NC_091284.1, forward strand.
GATAATGCTTCCAGTCACTTTGCCACCACCAACACCATGTCTTCCACACAGTCAAGTCTGAGTAGCTGTGAGTCTGGACCGCATATTACTCACCCTGATCCTCCTTCCTCCCACCATGGCGAGTGCTCTGAGACATCTGATCCCACACTTGGACACTTCGAAGAGCTGTTCACTTTTCCCTTTAAAGATTACGGGCTCTCGGCTGGTCAACTTGAAGTGGAGCAAGATGAGATCGCATGTAGCAATGCCAAAGATTTGAGCAGCCACGGTCACATGAAGACGATGGTGGGAAAGTGTCACAAGAGGTGGACGATGTTGAGACACAATTGCCAGAAAGTCAGGAGTATGAGTAGGGTTTGAATGTGGAAGATGAGGTGGTGGATGATGTAGTTGCCATTCTAACTTTTAGATCTTCCCGAGTCTGGTTATTTATTTAAAGACTCTGACGATAACCCCAAATAGGCCATTTGCAGCACCTGCCATGCCTGCATCAGCAGGGGTAGAAAAACTACCAGCCTGACCACCACGAGCATAAATAGGCACATGGCAGCAAAGCACCCGACTTTGTGGGCCGAACCCCAGGCTCCAGGAACACTGTCTGCAGGTGACACCACTGCTTCCTCCACTGTTTTGCATAGAAGCCAATTCCCAGTTCACCATGCTTGTGAAGATGCCTCCGGCCCTGCACCTGTTGTTGCCCACAGTCAACCAGCATCATCATCAAACCCGTCCACGTCCTTGTCCCAGCGCAGCCTTCAGTTGTCTATACCCCTGTCATTGGATCGCAAGCGGAAATACCCAGCCAACACCTTAGAGGCCAGATGACTAAAATTCTAACATTTCTCGTCTGCTTGCGCTCGAAATGTTGCCTTTTAGGCTCGTTGAGATGGAAGCTTTCAGAAACTTGATGGCGGTGGCCATCCCAAGGTACTCGGTCCCCAGTCACCACTATTTCTCCCAGTGTTCCGAAACGGCATTACACCAGCACATGTCCCACAACATTGCCCTGTCCTCAACAATGCTGTTTCGGGGAAAGTCCACCTAACCATGGACACGTGGGTAAGTGCTTGTGGGCAGGGACGGTACATCTCACTGACAGCACACTGGTTAACATAGTGGAAGCCGGGACCCAGTTGGACATTGGAATGAAACACATCCTCCCCACGCTGAGGATTGCAGATCCTACATCAATCAGGGCTGCCCCCACAGTCTACAGCTCCTGCACCTCCTCCTCTTCAGCCTCTTTCTCTGAAATGAACACATCAGTCAAATGCTGGAAGCGCTGCAGTACTGCCTCAGCCAAGCGGCAATAGGCTGTGCTGAAGCTAGTCTGCTTAGGTGACAAACCGCACAATGCTGAAGAGTTTTGGACAGCACTGAGAGAGCAGTCAGATATTTAGATGACACCGCTAAACATACAGCCAGGCATGGTCATGTGTGACAATGGCCGGAACCTGGGTGTGGCTCTGAGGCAAGGTGAGCTCACACACGTACTGTTAAGGACCGGCGGAACGCACCAAGTATAGATAATATGAAACTAGGTGCGTTCGCAGTCCGAGGTCCACCGTGCAGGTAAAAGACCCTGCTGCTAGTAAGACGGACTATATGGCGGTACTAAGTATACACACATGGGTTAACTTCACCCTGCGTGAAGGAAGCGATCCTGTTGCGTCACAGGACCGCAGTACTGCACATAGAGCGCGAGCAAGAAGTCAGCGAACTCAACCCCTACACAGGATTGAAGTCCGATTAGACACTTGCTGGCACAACACCGCAACTGGGTGTGTAAGGAAACTTATTAAATAGAATCTATAGGCACGAGAGTGCGTGCGGTGCTGCACTGACGGACGCCACTAACCACCCAGGCTTGGGTAAGGAAAGCGCAGAGGAAGCGCACGGCGCCGTACTGGCGGGCACAGCAACAGGACGCTGTGATGTGTGTTACGTGCAGATGGCTAGTCGGGCGCTAGATAGCTACCATCATCTGCGAGCAGTCAACAACTCTAGGGAGGGATACTTAGGAGCTTTCATCCATCGACATACATCCATCTACACATACACATAATATCAAGACAATACTAGCGCATGGCCGTGCGGTCATGCGCAGTTTATATAGCTGCAGCACAGGAAACAGCTACAGAAGTTTTGCCCTTTCAGGACCTGCCAAAAGGACCAATGGGATGTGCTGCAGTACCTGAGCATGTGACCCTCGATCTCCAACGGGAGATCTTGCCCTGGGCATGCTCAGTGTGTGCAAATAAGGACTTTGTCCCAGAGAAGCCCGCTCGCCGCAGATCAGTGCAGGGTACAACAGGAGAGCCAGAAAAGGCAGCAGTAACCCTTTGCACAGAATCAGTCCCAGCAAGACGCTGGGAGCGACGCCTCCGCTGAGCAGAGCCCACTGCGGCCGAAGCAGAATGGGAGACCGCAGCAGACACCGATCGAGATTCCCCCTGTGCAGCAGAGGAAACTCGACTCCTAACATTACCCCCCCTCCTGGGGCCCCCCCTCCTTGGGCCTCGCTACGTTCGAAGGCAGCAATAAGCTGCGGAGCCCGAATGTGCTCAGCAGGCTCCCGGGACCTATCCTCAGGACCGTAACCCTTCCAGTCCACCCAAAAAATTTTTTTGCCACGTACCACCTTGCACCCCAAGATAGCGTTCACCTCGAAATCGTCCGTAGACGAACCCGATGTCTCGGCAGATGACTCAGAAAACCGGGACATGTATACGGGCTTAAGGAGGGACACATGAAAGGTGTCGGTGATACCAAGGCGTGGAGGAAGGGCCAGACGGTAGACCACAGGATTAACCTGTTCGAGGACCTTGAAGGGACCCAAGTAGCGAGGAGCAAACTTAGTGGACTCAACTCGCAGCCTGATGTTACGGGCGGAGAGCCACACCAAGTCGCCAGGAGCAAAGGTCGGAGCGGGGCGCCGATGAGCATCGGCGGAGGACCTCATTCTCTCCTTAGAGGCTCGAATGGCATCCTGAGTGCGGTCCCAAATATCCTGTGCCTCCACAGCCCAGTCTGCCACCCTGGAGTCTGCGGAAGACACGGGCATAGGCACAGGTACCCGTGGATGCTGACCATAGTTGAGGAGGAATGGGGTTTGTCCAGTGGAGTCGGCTACATCATTGTTCAACGCAAACTCTGCCCATGATAGCAAGGATGCCCAGTCATCCTGCCTGGCTGAAACAAAATGTCGCAGGTATGTGACCAAGGTCTGGTTGGCCCTCTCTACCAACCCATTCATCTCGGGATAAGCGGAAGAGAGATTCAACTCAATACTGAGAAGACGACAAAGCTCTCTCCAGAACCGAGACGCAAACTGGGGACCCCGGTCACTGACAATTTTGTCAGGCATACCATGTAGGCGGAAGATGTGTTTAATGAACAACGCTGCCAAGGCCCGTGCGGAAGGTAACCGTGGTAGCGGCACCAAATGCACCATTTTTGAGAAATGATCGGTGATGACCCAAATGATGGTACAGCCGCGAGACTTGGGTAAACCCACGACAAAGTCCATCCCGACCATCTCCCAGGGTCTATCTGCCACCGGCAAGGGATAGAGCAACCCAGCTGGCCTTTGACGCGGAGATTTATTTTTGGCGCAGGAGACACACGCCAGAATATAATCCCTGACATCCCGGACCATATGCGGCCACCAGTACGTCCTCGCCAGTAGCTCAGATGTCCTTTTTGTCCCAAAGTGTCCACCCACCCTGGACGAATGAGCCCAAGAGAGAACCTCCGGTCGCAAATTAATGGGCACAAAAGTCTTGCCCGGAGGCACAGACTCTAGCGAAACCGGCGCGACGGTTCTCAGGCTCTGAGAAGGGACAATAAGCCGAGGCTCCTGTTCCTCAGTTGACATAAGGGAGCGAGAGAGAGCGTCGGCACGAATATTCTTCTCCCCGGCGAGATAATGCAGAGTAAAATGGAACCGGGAGAAAAATAAGGACCATCTGGCCTGACGAGAATTCAGCCGCTGGGCAGTGTGTAAATACACCAAATTTTTGTGGTCCGTGAAAACCTGGAAGGGAAACCGTGCACCTTCCAGAAGATGTCTCCACTCTGAAAAGGCCAACTTCATTGCTAGCAACTCCCTATCCCCAATGGAGTAATTTCTCTCCGCTGATGTGAAGGTCTTAGAGAAGAAGAAGCATGGATGCTTCCGACCTTGAGCGTCCTTTTGATAGAGGACTGCTCCAGCACCAACGGATGAGGCATCCAGCTCCATTAGGAATGGCTTATCCACATCAGGGCGATGTAAGATGGGAGCGCTAGCAAAATGAGACTTAACAGAAGTGAAGGCCTTGGAGACCTCTTCCGACCTCAATTTGGGATTCGCTCCCTTCTTGGTGAGGGCCACCAAGGGAGCTACCAGAGTTGAGAAGTGGGGAATGAACTGGCGGTAATAATTAATGAACCCCATAAAGCGCTGCACCGCCTTAAGAGAATGGGGCTCTTGCCAGTCCATCACAGCCTGTAGTTTGGCAGGATCCATAGCCAATCCCTGGGCGGAGATGATATAGCCCAGGAACGGTGAAGACTCCTGCTCAAACATACACTTCTCCAACTTTGCATAGAAAGAGTTTGCCCGTAAGAGGTCGAAGACTCTGCCAACATCTCTCCGGTGGGAGTCAATATCTGGAGAAAAGATGAGAATATCATCCAGATAGACTACAACCGAGGTGGAAAGCATATCCCGGAAGATGTCGTTGACAAAGTCTTGGAAAACGGCTGGGGCATTACAGAGCCCGAAGGGCATCACCAGATACTCATAGTGCCCATCTCTGGTGTTAAACGCCGTTTTCCATTCATCCCCCTCACGGATGCGAATCAGGTTGTAAGCACCCCGCAGATCTAATTTAGTAAACACTCTAGCTCCCCGAAGCCTATCAAAGAGCTCGGATATCAAGGGCAAAGGATACTTGTTCTTAACGGTGATAGCGTTAAGACCCCTGTAGTCTATGCATGGACGTAGTTCCCCATTCTTCTTCTGCACAAAGAAGAACCCTGCCCCAGCAGGTGACACTGACTTCCTGATGAACCCTCTTGCCAGATTCTCTTGAATGTACTGAGACATGGCCTCCGTCTCCGGGAGAGATAATGGATAAACTCAACCCCAGGGAGGCTCTGCACCAGGCAAGAGATCGATAGGACAGTCATAAGGGCGATGGGGCGGAAGGGTCTCCACCGCCTTTTTGGAGAACACGTCTGCATAAGACCAGTATTGCTTGGGGAGAGAGGAAAGATCTGCTGGTACCTCAGTAGTAGCAACCTGAACACACTCTCGGTAACACCTACCCCCACATGATTCACCCCATCCCAGAATTCTGCCTGAGGACCACTCGATGTGAGGAGAGTGGAACCGTAACCAAGGTATCCCCAACAGGACCTCATCAATCCCCTCGGGAATGATGAGCAGAGATATAATCTCCTGATGGGATGGTGACATAGACAGAGTAAAAGGGATGGTCTGATGTGTTATCTGTGCAGGGAGTGTCGACCCATTCACCACTCATACCATTACTGGCTGAGGTAGCATAACCAGGGGTATTGCGTGATGTTGGGCGAAGGCAGAAGACATGAAATTGCCTTCCGCCCCAGAATCCACGCAGAGCTCTACCGAGTGGGAGGATGAGCCAAAAGTTATTGTCCCCTTAAAGGACAATTTGGAGGCAAACTCCGCCGTGTCTAGTGCACCTCCACCTACTACCACTAGACGCTGACGTTTCCTCGACCGCTGGTGACATCTGGTGACAAGATGTCCTGACTGTTGGCAAACATGGCAAACCTGGAGTGCACGAGCGGTCCGGGACTTAGATCCCGCTCGAGACACTACCTTAGGTTCATGGGACTCAGGAGCCTGGACTGGAGATTCCAAAGGTTTGGCGAAGGTGGGAGCCAGCCGAAACCTCTGCCTACACTGGGCTCGCTCTAACCTCCGCTCGTGAAAACGGAGGTCAATACGAGTAGACACTGTTATTAATTCTTCCAGTGTGGCAGGAATCTCCCTAGTGGCCAGGGCGTCCTTAACGTGGTCAGCCAGCCCCCTCCAAAATATAGGAATAAGAGCTTTATCCGACCACTCCAGCTCAGATGCTAGAGTGCGGAAGCGGACGGCAAAATGGCTGACCAAGGACGAGCCCTGAGTCAATGCCAACAGTTGGAGCACCGTATCATGGGTGATACGAGGTCCTAAAAAGACCTGTTTCAGAGTGCTCAGGAATAACGGAGCACTCTGCACCACATGATCGCCACGCTCCCACAGCGGCGTAGCCCACTGCAACGCCCTGTCCGACAGTAAAGATATGATAAAGCCCACCTTAGCCCCGCTCTGTAGGGAAACGAGAGGCCAGAAGCTCAAGATGTATTGAGCACTGACTCACGAAACCCCTACAGGACTTACTGTCACCAGAAAATTTCTCTGGTAGCGGGAGGCGAGATAGCGTCAGGGGCGGCAGTGGACAAGGTAGCTGCAGCCACACTTGCAGCCTGAACAGCGACAGCAGTAACATCCACAGCTGAGGTTGAACGCTCAAGAGCCGCCAACCTTCCCTCCAGCTGCTGGATGTACCGCTGTAAACGCTGATCGTCCGTCATTACTAGCCAGACCTTGGCGCTAGTATTATGTTAAGGCCCGGTGGAACGCACCAAGTATAGATAATATGAAACTAGGTGCGTTCGCAGTCCGAGGTCCACCGTGCAGGTAAAAGACCCTGCTGCTAGTAAGACGGACTATATGGCGGTACTAAGTATACACACATGGGTTAACTTCACCCTGCGTGAAGGAAGCGATCCTGTTGCGTCACAGGACCGCAGTACCGCACATAGAGCGCGAGCAAGAAGTCAGCGAACTGAACCCCTACACAGGATTGAAGTCCGATTAGACACTTGCTGGCACAACACCGCAACTGGGTGTGTAAGGAAACTTATTAAATAGAATCTATAGGCACGAGAGTGCGTGCGGTGCCGCATTGACGGACGCCACTAACCACCCCGTCTTGGGTAAGGAAAGCGCAGAGGAAGCGCACGGCGCCGTACTGGCGGGCACAGCAACAGGACGCTGTGATGTGTGTTACGTGCAGATGGCTAGTCGGGCGCTAGATAGCTACCATCATCCACGAGCAGTCAACAACTCTAGGGAGGGATACTTAGGAGCTTTCATCCATCGACATACATCCATCTACACACACACATAATATCAAGACAATACTAGCGCATGGCCGTGCGGTCATGCGCAGTTTATATAGCTGCAGCACAGGAAACAGCTACAGAAGTTTTGCCCTTTCAGGACCTGCCAAAAGGACCAATGGGATGTGCTGCAGTACCTGAGCATGTGACCCTCGATCTCCAACGGGAGATCTTGCCCTGGGCATGCTCAGTGTGTGCAAATAAGGACTTAGTCCCAGAGAAGCCCGCTCGCCGCAGATCAGTGCAGGGTACAACAGGAGAGCCAGAAAAGGCAGCAGTAACCCCTTGCACAGAATCAGTCCCAGCAAGACGCTGGGAGCGACGCCTCCGCTGAGCAGAGCCCACTGCAGCCGAAGCAGAATGGGAGACCGCAGCAGACACGGACCGAGATTCCCCCTGTGCAGCAGAGGAAACTCAACTCCTAACACGTACCTTGCCTGGCCCATGTGCTTAACCTCTTCATTCAACTTTTTCTCAAAAGCTACCCAGAGCTGCTGGATCTGCTAGTGAAAGTATGCCATCTGTCTGCCCATTTTAGAAAATCAGCTACAGCTTCAGCTGCCCTTGCTGTGCTTCAGCAGCGTTTGCAGCTACCGGCTCACCGACTGGTATGTGATGTCCCCACACGTTAGAACTCTACACTGCATATGTTGGAAAGGATTTGTGAGCAGAAGAGGGCAGTTGTTGACTACCAGCTTTAACAAGGCCATCGATATTCAGATCAGACTCCAGATGTAAGACCTCAGAAGTGGACATGGATGTCAGACATATGTACATCCTACAAAACTTTGAGGACTGCACCAAGATAGTAAGCGGCGATGATGCCAAAATTAGCATCACCATCCCGCTTCTCTTCATTCTGAAAACCTCTCTGCTCACAATTAAAGAGGATGGATTGCAGGCAGAGCACGAGGACATGGAGCAAGGAACCATACAGGATGATTACACTCAGCCCAGCCTCAAGTCGTCCCAACGTGGATTGGTAGACAATAAGGAGGAGGAGGAGAAAGAACAGGAGCTACTTTAATGCGCTATAGACGGTACTACAAGCACAGCTGTCATTCCGTCTGTTCAGCAATGATAGCCTGAGGCCAGGGAGGAGTAGGACAGCATGGTCATCCTGTTGCATGGTCATCCTGTTGGTGAGGACATGGACGCCTTGCTTATTAGCAGTCTGGCACGCATGGCTGACTTTATGTTGCGCTGCGTTTCCCATGACCCTCGCATTATTAAAATTTTAGGGGACAATCATTACTGAATGGTGACACTTCTAGACCCATGCTACAAGGGAAACTTTCCATCTCTTTTCCAGAGGCAGACAGGTGTACTAAAATGGTGCAGTACCAGAGGGCCCTTGTAGCGGAATTACTTGGCAGCAGGCATCAGTGTTTGTTGTACAACCAAGGAGTCCAAGCGAGAGAGACACAAGGACAATCCAGCTCAGGCAGGGGAACAATGGCAAAGTTCTGGGACAGTTTTCTCAGATCCTCTCATCATGCCGACACAGAGGCAAGGGGTGCTGTCACAAGAAGTGCAATGTTTGGGAAGATGCTGAGGGAGTACCTTCCATATCGTTCAAACATCCTCCAGGATTCATTTGTGCCATTTAATTATTGGATATCCAAGCTGGACACATGGCATGAACTGGCCCTCTATGCCTTTTAGGTCCTGGCCTGCCCTGCTGCTAGCGTTCTGTCAGAGCGGGTTTTTAGTGCCGCTGGTGGAATTATAACAGATAAGTGCCTCCGACTGTCAACTGAAAATGCTAACAAGCTGACTCTTATAAAAATGAACAAGGTCTGGATTGGGCAAGACTTCCGTACACCACCAATTGAAAACAGCGAAACATAACCTCAAATACATTGCATTCTCATGCACCTCTTCACAACCACACATGGGTATCCGCTTCCTGATTTGGTCTGTTTGGTGTTATCCTCCTTCTTATCCTCATCCTCATCATCCACCAGTACAACACCAGGGTGAACGTACAGTATTCCGTGATGCAAAAGTCACCCAATTTTTGCGCAAGGATGTTTTATGATGCCCATTACTAATTAGAAACCAAAACAAATGTTACTCCCCCAGGGGAAACTGTCATCAAAATGAGATGTACAAATATTCTTCCCATTTATTTTTTGATTTTCCATTTTTACTATCTCGGGACCATCCTCTTATGACATAATGTATACCTCTGTAATAGAAAAATATTGAAATGCCATTATATTAAATTTTTATTTATATCCCTGTCTCTTAGCTGTTGCTAGGGACCAACGTATCTTGTTGGCCACATTCTGGCTTCATATCTATGAACTTGTGTTCACCCCTCCCTTTTGTTATTTACTTTCATAGGTGGATTCACATCCTTTATTTATTTGTTTGATATCAGTATGATTTATCTTTATGTCTCCTCATTCTCCGCCACTAGATCTCCAGGGTTAATTTGTTATTGAAGCCAGATCAGTGTGAAATGGTTGTTGGTTGGATAGCGGATAATGCTTCCAGTCACTTAGCCTCCACCACCACCATGTATTCCACACAGTCTTTCCATATTTCCTATCTGTGGACCTCCTCTTATGATCTAGTTTATACCTCTCCAATCTAAAATATTGGAATACTATTATATGATATTTTTATTTATATCCCTGTCTCTGAGCTGATGCTAGGGATCAACATATCTTGTTGGACACATTCTGGCTTCATACGTATGAACCTGTGTTCACCCCTCCCTTTTGCTATTTTCTTTCATAGGTGGATTCACATCCTTTATTCATTTTTTTATTTCAATATGATTGATCTTTCATTATGTCTCCTCATTCTCCGCCACTAGATCACCAGGGTGAATTTGTTTCGTGCTGCTACAGCCAGTCCAATTTTTGGCAAGGGTGTCTATGATGCCCATAAAATATTTTTAACAATTTTACTCCCCCAGAGGGAAATGTTTGTCAGCCAATGCACTTAGTGTATGGGCATTGCGAGTTTAGAAGACCCAATCCTTTAAATTGGGCCTAGTTTTTAATGAAGCCTTCCTCAAGGTCTCATCATCCACCGCCACTAGATCACCAGGGTTAACGTGTTCCGTGCTGCGACAGCCAGTCCAACTTTGGACAAGGCTGTCTATGATCCCCATAAAATATTTTTTTTAAATGTACCTCCCATGGGGAAATGTTTGTTAGCCCACACACTTAGTGTATGGACATTATGAGTCTTTGAAACCCACTCTTTTGTAATGGGACAGGGTTTTTTAGGAGGCCCTCCTCCTTTTTTCTTCCAAGGTGGAATTGGGGAGCGTGCAAATTTGGGTCAAGGCGGCCCTTGCATTCAATACATAAGGAAACTGTATAGCAGGAGCAACTGAAGACTGTGAAGTGGGTTTTCCTGTGGCCTTCCAGTATCTGGGTTCAAAGGCTTATTGGGGTGCATATGACTTGATAGCAGGGCAGGCCTTGCATTCAATGCAACATGTTTTCAGTAGGCCCTCCTTTACCTCTCGTGAACGGGGTATTGGGGTATTGTAAATCTTGGCAGCCCAGCCACTCACTGCATAGGCAATAACAGCATAGGAGACCCACTATTTAATAATGGCTCTTTAACCCCTTTACCCCCAAGGGTGGTTTGCACGTTAATGACCGGGCCAATTTTTACAATTCTGACCACTGTCCCTTTATGAGGTTATAACTCTGGAACGCTTCAACGGATCCCAGTGATTCTGACATTGTTTTCTCGTGACATATTGTACTTCATGACAATGGTAAAAATTCTTTGATAGTACCTGCGTTTATTTGTGAAAAAAATGGAAATTTGGCAAAAATTTGGAAATTTCGCAATTTTCCAACTTTGAATTTTTATGCAATTAAATCACAGAGATATGTCACATAAAATACTTAATAAGTAACATTTCCCACATGTCTACTTTACATCAGCACAATTTTGGAACCAAAATTTTTTTTTGTTAGGGAGTTATAAGGGTTAAAAGTTGACCAGCAATTTCTCATTTTTACAACACCATTTTTTTTTACGGACCACATCTCATTTGAAGTCATTTTGAGCGGTCTATATGATAGAAAATACCCAAGTGTGACACCATTCTAAAAACTACACCCCTCAAGGTGCTCAAAACCATATACAAGAAGTTTATTAACCCTTCTGGTGCTTCACAGGAATTGTTTGAATGTTTAAATAAAAATGAACATTTAACTTTTTTTCACAAAAAATTTAATTCAGCTCCAATTTGTTTTATTTTACCAAGGGTAACAGGAGAAAATGGACCCCAAACATTGTTGTACAATTTGTCCTGAGTATGCCCATACCCCACATGTGGGGGTAAACCACTGTTTGGGCGCATGGCAGAGCTCGGAAGCGAAGGAGCGCCATTTGACTTTTCAATGCAAAATTGAATGGAATCGAGATGGGACACCATGTTGCATTTGGAGAGCCACTGATGTGCCTAAACATTGAAACCCCCCACAAGTGACACCATTTTGGAAAGTAGACCCCATAAGGAACTTATCTAGAGGTGTGGTGAGCACTTTGACCCACCAAGTGCTTCACAGAAGTTTATAATGCAGAGCCGTAAAAATAAAAAATCATATTTTTTCACAAAAATTATATTTTCGCCCCCAATTTTTTATTTTCCCAAGGGTAAGAGAAGAAATTGGACACCAAAAGTTGTTGTACAATTTGTCCTGAGTACGCTGATACCCCATATGTGGGGGTAAACCACTATTTGGGCGCATGGGAGAGCTCGGAAGTGAAGGCGCGCCATTTGACTTTTCAATGCAAAATTGACAGGAATTGAGATGGGACGCCATGTTGCGTTTGGAGAGCCACTGATGTGCCTAAACATTGAAACCTCCCACAAGTGACACCATTTTGGAAAGAAGATCCCCTAAGGAACATATCTAGAGGTGTGGTGAGCACTTTGACCCACCAAGTGCTTCACAGAAGTTTATAAAGCAGAGCCGTAAAAATAAAACAAAAATTTTTTCCCACAAAAATAATTTTTTTAGCCCCCAGTTTTGTATTTTCCCGAGGGTAACAGGAGAAATTGGACCCCAAAATTTGTTGCCCAATTTGTCCTGAGTGCGATGATACACCATATGTGGGGGGAACCACTGTTTGGGCGCATGGGAGGGCTCGGAAGGGAAGGAGGGCCATTTGAATGCAGACTTAGATGGAATGGTCTGCAGGTGTCACATTGCGTTTGCAGAGCCCCGAATGAACCTAAACAGTAGAAACCCCCCACAAGTGACACCATTTTGGAAACTAGGCCCCCTAAGGAACTTATCTAGATGTGTGGTGAGCGCTTTGACCCACCAAGGGCTTCACAGAAGTTTATAATGCAGAGCCGTAAAACTAAAACAAAAATTTTTTCCCACAAAAATTATTTTTTAACCCCCAGTTTTGTATTTTCCCGAGGGTAACAAGAGAAATTCGACCCCAAAAGTTGTTGTCCAATTTGTCCTGAGTACGCTGATACCCCATATGCGGTGGGAACCACCATTTGGGCGCATGGGAGGGCTCGGAAGGGAAGGAATGCCAGTTGGAATGCAGACTTAGATGGAATGGTCTGCAGGCGTCACATTGCGTTTGCAGAACCCCTAATGTACCTAAACAGTAGAAACCCCCCACAAGTGACCCCATATTGGAAACTAGACCCCCCAGGGAACTTATCTAGATGTGTTGTGAGAACTTTGAACCCCCAAGTGTTTCACTACAGTTTATAACGCAGAGCCGTGAAAATAAAAAATCTTTTTTTTCCCCACAAAAATAATTTTTTAGCCCCCAGTTTTGTATTTTCCCAAGGGTAGCAGGAGAAATTGGACCCCAAAAGTTGTTGTCTTATTTGTCCTGAGTACGCTGATACCCCATATGTTGGGGTAAACCCCTGTTTGGGCACACGGGAGAGCTCGGAAGGGAAGAAGCACTGTTTTACTTTTTCAACGCAGAATTGGCTGGAATTGAGATCGGACGCCATGTCGCGTTTGGAGAGCCCCTGATGTGCCTAAACAGTGGAAACCCCCCAATTATAACTGAAACCCTAATCCAAACACACCCCTAACCCTAATCCCAACAGTAACCCTAACCACACCTCTAACCCTGACACACCCCTAACCCTAATCCCAACCCTATTCCCAACTGTAAATGTAATCTAAACCCTAACTGTAACTTTAGCCCCAACCCTAACTTTAGCCCCAACCCAAACTGTAGCCCTAACCCTAACCCTAGCCCTAACCCTAGCCCTAACCCTAACCCTAGCCCTAACCCTAACCCTAGCCTTAACTCTAGCCCTAACCCTAGCCCTAACCCTAGCCCTAATCCTAGCCCTAACAGTAGCCCTAACCTTAACCCTAGCCCTAACCCTAACCCTAGCCCTAGCCTTAATGGAAGAATGGAAATAAATACATTTTTAAAATTTTTTAATTTTTCCCTAACTAAGGGGGTGAGGAAGGGGGGGGTTTGATTTACTTTTATAGTGGGTTTTTTAGCGGATTTTTATGATTGGCAGCCGTCACACACTGAAAGACGATTTTTATTGCAAAAAATATTTTTTGCATTACCACATTTTGAGAGCTATAATTTTTCCATATTTTAGTTCACAGAGTCATGTGAGGTCTTGTTTTTTGCGGGATGAGTTGATGTTTTTATTGGTAACATTTTCGGGCACGTGACATTTTTTGATCGCTTTTTATTCCGATTTTTGTGAGGCAGAATGACCAAAAACCAGCTATTCATGAATTTCTTTTGGGGGAGGCGTTTATACCGTTCCGCGTTTGGTAAAATTGATAAAGCAGTTTTATTCTTCGGGTCAGTACGATTACAGCGACACCTCATTTATATCATTTTTTTATGTTTTGGCGCTTTTATACGATAAAAACTATTTTATAGAAAAAATAATTATTTTTGCATCGCTTTATTCTCAGGACTATAACTTTTTTATTTTTTTGTTAATGATGCTGTATTGTGGCTCATTTTTTGCGGGACAAGATTACGTTTTCAGCGGTGCCATGGTTATTTATATCTGTCTTTTTGATCGCGTGTTATTTCACTTTTTGTTCGGCGGTATGATAATAAAGCGTTGTTTTTTGCCTCTTTTTTTTTTCTTACGGTGTTTACTGAAGGAGTTAACTAGTGGGCCAGATTTATAGGTCGGGCCGTTACGGACGCGGCGATACTACATATGCGTACTTTTATTGTTTTTTTTTATTTAGATAAAGAAATGCATTTATGGGAATAATATTTTTTTTTCTTTATTTAGGAATATTTTTTTTAATTTTTTTTTACACATTTGGAAATTTTTTTTTTTACTTTTTTACTTTGCCCCAGGGGGGACATCACAGATCAATGACCGATCTGACTTGCAGCACTGCAGGCTTCACAGTGCCTGCTCTGAGCAGGCTCTGTGAAGCCACCTCCCTCCCTCCAGGACCTGGATGCCGCGGCCATCTTGGATCCGGGCTTGGAGCAGGGAGGGAGGTGAGCAGACCCTCGCAGCAACGCGATCACATCGTGTTGCTGCGGGGGGCTCAGGGAAGCCCGCAGGGAGCCCCCTCCCTGCGCGATGCTTCCCTGCACCGCCGGCACATCGCGATCATGTTTGATCGCGGTGTGCCAGGGGTTAATGTGCCGGATGCGGACTGTGACCGACCCTGGCACATAGTGCCGGATGTCAGCTGCGATAGGCAGCTGACACCCGGCCGCGATAGGCTGCGCTCCCCCCATGAGCGCCGCCGATCGCGCTGGACGTACTATCCCGTTGGTGGTCATAGGGGCCCACCCCACCTCGACGGGATAGTACGTCCGATGTCAGAAGGGGGTTAAGAATATTAATGCCGCCTGATGCCCCTCTAAAAATAGGCTCCCTCCTTCATAAAATAAACAAGATCTGTCTCCTTATGTGTCACACACCACATGGACAGCTAGGGTTGTTAAATATTACAATGACATTTCCCAGTGAATGCATTTGTAATTTTTGAAAGCAATGTTAAAGTTTAAAAACTCATCAAAGACCAAAAACGCTGCATGTGAAAATAGCAAAAGTGTTGGAGGAACATTTCAATCTGAAGTTAATTATTTTGCCTTATATACAAGTCCTTACCTTGGAAAGGATGTACCTTAATATATTTCCCAACAAAATCCATTTTTGTTTTGTTTTTGTATGTTTTTTGATGCACCTGTAAAAATGGTGTGAAACTCTGACAACATTGCTTACAGCTGGGACCTAGAAGTCAGAAATGCTTCCAGGGGCGAACCCCATGATGCTCTCTTGTCATTTGAGCAGTTTCCATCATTTTCAGATGTTTTTAGACGTTAAAAGGACCCCCAGGGGATCGCGTAAAAATACTCAGGTTTCCCATAGACTTACATTGGGCTCGTTGCTCGGGTTGAGTACCCGAGTATTCCAATTTTCTCGACCCGAGCAACGATCACTACCCATCACTACTACCTACCCATAAAATCAGACTTTGAAGAGAGGTAGTCACATCTACCCAGTAATTCATACTTCAGCCTTAAGGAGGTATCCATAGTAGACACGTTAGTACTCAGCAGACTTGAGACCAAGTTGTCATTGGCTGCTGAGCATCCATAAATTGGCCAAATTATGTGCTAAGCATCTCATTTTTTTTCCTAGTATCCAGAAGCAGTATTGCTAGTCATATTTCATATATTTCATATTGACATGCTTTAGCACTACAGAGTGCAATTTTTTTTTGTTTATTGCATATGGAGATGGCTGCTCCTAGTATGCACCTGTTTGCGCTAGCTTGGTGTTGCATAGTTCGGTTGCAGAAGAAACTTGTTAGAGTAGATTAAATGGGGTAATTCAAATTTTATCCTCACAGAACATGAGGTACATGCACCAGATTCTTAACACAGCATAACAGAAAGTCTGAAGGACCTTTTACCAGAGAGAAAGTGAAACCAAAGTACAAGTATATGCATTATATTCAACTAAATATATACCAGTAACAACATCACCATTTACTGTTAGAAAAGTGTAAACTCACACAAATAAGTCTGTATCTGTTGCATATCTGCCAACCCCTTTTCTCAGCGGTAAGGACTTATTCAGTTAAGCGTAATTTCTTCATCAGTTTCTGATGTCTCTCAGCATTCAATGCCTTTGAGAAAATATCTGCTGTCATATCTTCAGTTGGGCAGTACTCTAATTTTAGGATTTCTTGTTCCTGGTGATCTCTCAAGAAGTGAAACTTCACATCTATATGTTTAGTTCTTGCATTAACTCTTTCCATCTAAACAAGAACTAGACATCCTTGATTGTCCTCATACATCTTTGTTGGTCCCAATTGTTGTTGTCCTAAGTCTGTTAGCAGTTGGCTTAACCATAAAACTTCTTGAATGGCATGTGCTGCAGTGACATATTCTGCTTCTGTCGACAACAATGTTACTATAGATCAGTGGTTCTCAACCTTTCTAATGCCGTGACCCCGCAATACAGTTCCTCATGTTGCGGTGACCCCCAACCCAAAAAATAATTTTGGTGGCTACTTTAAAACTGTAATTTTATTAGTTATGATTCGGAATGTAAATATCTGATATGCATTATGTATTGTATTCTCATTGCTACAAATCAAACATAATAAATAATCACAAAAACAATTACCTTATATACTCGAGGAGGCTGCGGCACCACTATACCAAGACCAATAATATCACACAGGAAGAAACACCACCACACCATGACCAGACCACATAGGGACCAAATAATACTATATACAAGGGACAAATACCGCCTCACCATGACCAGATCACATATTACCACCACTTGGTGACCAAATAGCACATACAAGGGACAAATACCACAACACCATTTCCAGACCACATATTATCACCACATAGTGACTGAATACTACAATACTGATCAGTAATAAAAAAAAACACAATACTATCACCATAAGTGCCATTATACACAGGAGATCTGTACTTAGTATGCAGTGTCTGTGTAGAAAGGTAATACAGAGATCACTGGTGACA
Source organism: Ranitomeya imitator (assembly GCF_032444005.1). Classification (NCBI taxonomy): domain Eukaryota; kingdom Metazoa; phylum Chordata; class Amphibia; order Anura; family Dendrobatidae; genus Ranitomeya; species Ranitomeya imitator. The sequence goes on from NC_091284.1 coordinate 441,278,588, forward strand.
TTATACACAGGACCTCTATATAGTATACAGTGTATAGTGTCAGTGTATAGGTAACACTGACTCACCAGTGATGTCTCTAGGTGAAGTCCTTCATCTTTCATCCAGCACAGACCGCCATCATTTCTTCTAGCCAGGACTCGTTTCTGCAGGAAATAACACAGTTATCTCGAGCTCCGCTTGTAGAACACATTACTTAATTTTTAACAACTTCTACATTACACCACGAAGAAAAAAAGGCGATATAGTGTCACTCTGCACAGTAACAGGACCGCCCCCCATTTAAAACAGTATACTCAAAAAATAAAATAAATACATCACTGCAGTAATAATATCCCTTAATTAGCCCCTATGGTAATAATATTCCCCACCCTGGCCCCGTTTATCTCATTCCTGGCTCCAGCCATATGTTCTCGCATCCTGCCCTCATGAGTATCCATTCTACCCCATATGATCTCCCCATCCTGCCCCATCAGTCTCCATCGTATCCATCCTGCTCCATGTCTTTCATTCTGCCCCGTGTCTCCAATCATGCCCCGTATCTACATTCTGCCCATGCCTCAAGTCCTGCCCCCAGTGTGTCCAGCAATCTGCCCCAGTGTGTCCAGCAATCTGCCCCAGTGTGTCCAGCATATTACCCCCAGGATGTCCAGCAATCTGCCCCAGCTGTGTCCAGCATATTACCCCCAGTGTGTCCAGCAATCTGCCCCAGTATGTCCAGCATTGCCCCAGTGTGTCCAGAAATCTGCCCCAGGGTCTTCAGCATTGCCCCAGTGTGTCCAGCATTGCCCCAGTGTGTCCAGCATTGCCCCAGTGTGTCCAGCATTGCCGCCAGTGTGTCCAGCAATCTGCCCCAGTGTCCAGCATTGCCCCAGCGTGTCCAGCAAATTGCCCCAGTGTCCAGCATTGCCCCAGTGTCCAGAAATCTGCCCCAGTGTCCAGAAATCTGCCCCAGTCTGTCCAGAAATCTGCCCCAGTGTCCAGCATTGCCCCAGTGTCCAGAAATCTGTCCCAGGGTCTCCAGCGTTGCCCAGTGTGTCCAGAAATCTGCCCCCAGTGTGCCGAGCAATCTGCCCCAGGGTCTCCAGCATTGCCCAGTGTGTCCAGCACTCTGCCCCCAGTGTGCCCAGCAATCTGCCCCAGGGTCTCCAGCATTGCCCCAGTGTCCAGCATTGCCCCAGTGTGTCCAGCATTGCCCCAGTGTGTCCAGCATTGCCGCCAGTGTGTCCAGCAATCTGCCCCTGTGTCCAGCATTGCCCCAGCGTGTCCAGCAATCTGCCCCAGTGTCCAGCATTGCCCCAGTGTCCAGAAATCTGCCCCAGTGTCCAGCATTGCCCAGTGTGTCCAGAAATCTGCCCGTCTGTCCAGAAATCTGCCCCAGTCTGTCCAGAAATCTGCCCCAGTCTGTCCAGAAATCTGCCCCAGTGTCCAGCATTGCCCAGTGTGTCCAGAAATCTGCCCCAGTCTGTCCAGAAATCTGCCCCAGTGTCCAGCATTGCCCCAGTGTCCAGAAATCTGTCCCAGGGTCTCCAGCATTGCCCAGTGTGTCCAGAAATCTGCCCCAGGGTCTCCAGCATTGCCCAGTGTGTCCAGCACTCTGCCCCCAGTGTGCCGAGCAATCTGCCCCAGGGTCTCCAGCATTGCCCAGTGTGTCCAGCACTCTGCCCCCAGTGTGCCCAGCAATCTGCCCCAGGGTCTCCAGCATTGCCCCAGTGTCCAGCATTGCCCCAGTGTGTCCAGCATTGCCCCAGTGTGTCCAGCATTGCCGCCAGTGTGTCCAGCAATCTGCCCCTGTGTCCAGCATTGCCCCAGCGTGTCCAGCAATCTGCCCCAGTGTCCAGCATTGCCCCAGTGTCCAGAAATCTGCCCCAGTGTCCAGCATTGCCCAGTGTGTCCAGAAATCTGCCTGTCTGTCCAGAAATCTGCCCCAGTCTGTCCAGAAATCTGCCCCAGTGTCCAGCATTGCCCAGTGTGTCCAGAAATCTGCCCCAGTCTGTCCAGAAATCTGCCCCAGTGTCCAGCATTGCCCAGTGTGTCCAGAAATCTGCCCCAGTCTGTCCAGAAATCTGCCCCAGTCTGTCCAGAAATCTGCCCCAGTCTGTCCAGAAATCTGCCCCAGGGTCTCCAGCATTGCCCAGTGTGTCCAGCACTCTGCCCCCAGTGTGCCCAGCAATCTGCCCCAGGGTCTCCAGCATTGCCCCAGTGTGTCCAGCATTGCCCCAGTGTGTCCAGCATTGCCGCCAGTGTGTCCAGCAATCTGCCCGTGTCCAGCATTGCCCCAGCGTGTCCAGCAATCTGCCCCAGTGTCCAGCATTGCCCAGTGTGTCCAGAAATCTGCCCGTCTGTCCAGAAATCTGCCCCAGTCTGTTCAGAAATCTGCCCCAGTGTCCAGCATTGCCCAGTGTGTCCAGAAATCTGCCCCAGTCTGTCCAGAAATCTGCCCCAGTGTCCAGCATTGCCCAGAGTGTCCAGAAATCTGCCCCAGTCTGTCCAGAAATCTGCCCCAGTCTGTCCAGAAATCTGCCCCAGTCTGTCCAGAAATCTGCCCCAGGGTCTCCAGCATTGCCCAGTGTGTCCAGCACTCTGCCCCCAGTGTGCCAAGCAATCTGCCCCAGGGTCTCCAGCATTGCCCCAGTGTGTCCAGCATGGCCCCAGTGTGTCCAGCATTGCCGCCAGTGTGTCCAGCAATCTGCCCCTGTGTCCAGCATTGCCCCAGCGTGTCCAGCAATCTGCCCCAGTGTCCAGCATTGCCCCAGTGTCCAGAAATCTGCCCCAGTGTCCAGCATTGCCCAGTGTGTCCAGAAATCTGCCCGTCTGTCCAGAAATCTGCCCCAGTCTGTCCAGAAATCTGCCCCAGTGTCCAGCATTGCCCAGTGTGTCCAGAAATCTGCCCCAGTCTGTCCAGAAATCTGCCCCAGTGTCCAGCATTGCCCAGTGTGTCCAGAAATCTGCCCCAGTCTGTCCAGAAATCTGCCCCAGTCTGTCCAGAAATCTGCCCCAGGTTCTCCAGCATTGCCCCCAGACAGACATAAAGAAAAAAAAAAAAAAAAAGTAAAATCCTCACCTCTCCCGTTCCCAGTGCAGGTCCGGTGCAGTCAGCGTCTCTCCGGCTCTGCAACGCTCAGGACAGAGAGGCAGAGCGCGCAGTGATGACGTCATCGCACCCTCTGCCCTGAGACATCGCAGAGTCAGAGGGCGCTGAAGACGCTGGCTGCAGCTACCGCGCAGCCGCAGGAACCAGGAGAGGTGAGTATTAGCGCTGGCATCGGGGGAAGGGGGCGGGCGCCCGAAGACTTAAAGGGCCCACAGTTTTTTTTTTTTTCTCCTCCTTCTGCAGCGCCGGCCGACCCGCCCCCCGCAGTGTGCCGCCCGGGGCGGCCCGCCCCCCCCGCACCCTCCTTCCTACGCCACTGGGAAGGTGGATGGGGAGGTGAGAGAGGTGGCGACCCCTGTGGTTTGGTCGTTCGACCCCCCTCGGGGTCGCGACCCCCAGGTTGAGAACCGCTGCTATAGATTGTTTCTTACTAGTCCAACTAATTGGTCCGCCTGAGAGCAAGAAAAGATAGCCACTTGTAGATTTCCTGCCAATCAGATTTCCAGCCAGTCTGCATCAACGTATCCGCTGGTTAAAATGCATTTCTCACTTGCAGGTAGTTTCAGTTAACACTGCTATCCCTTTCAAATAATGGATTACTCTCTTCACTGCTTTTCAATCCAATTTCTTTTGGCTTTGACACCTTCCTGCTCAAAATTCCCACTGCTGCTGCAATGTCTAGTTTTGTAACAGTCGCAAGATGTAATAATTTTCCCATTGCCTTACTATATTGTTCATTTTTCAGTAACAGCTTCTGTTCACTATTTATTTCCTTCAGATAGTTGGTTTCCACTGGAAACTTTACTGGCTTTTCATCTTTCAATCCAAATGTTTCGATTATGTCTTGAATCATGTGATTTTGAGTAAGAAAGAAACTCCCGTTTTCTTCTCTTTCGATATGTATTCCTGGGTACTATTTCATATTTCCCAGATCTTTGATCTCAAAGTGCTGATCCAAAGTTTTCACTATCTCCACTTCATCCCTTTCTTTTTGAAAACAAACTAAAATATCGTCCACATACAGTATATCAGCACACAGATCCATCTGTCTGTCAGTCTCTTTGTATATAGACATGGATCCGCTTTGCTTCTTTGAAAATGTTCATTTATGAGTACTTCTGTGATTTTATCATTCCATGCTTTAGTGGCTTGTTTTAAACCATATATACTTCTCTGTAGCTTACAAACCATGTTTGGGTTCCTTTTATCATTGAATTCTGGGGTTGTTCCATGTAAGTGTCTTCTGTTAAGTCTCCATTCAGAAATGCTGTTTTTACATCCAGATGTTTCAACTGCATTTGTTTTGTTGCTGCAACTGCAAACATAGTCCTGATTGTGGTGTGTTTGACAACTGGAGCAAATATTTCATCATAGTCTTCTCCATATTTCTGAGAGCAGCCTTTAGCTACGAGTCTTGCTTGGTATTAATCAGCTGTGCCGTCTGCTTGGTATTTAACTTTAAAAACCATTCACATAATATAGCCTTTTTTTCTTTTGGTAGTTCTGTGAATGTCCATGTCTTTGAATCATGCATTGATTTTATTTCTGTTTCTGCGGCCTTTATACATTTGTTGGCCTCTTCTTCTGAAAGCTGAGAAATGGCCTCCCAAGATGTAGTTTCATAAATTTTATTTGTACTTGCCTTGTATGAAAGATGTTGAGGTGGTCTTCCCTTGATTTCTCTTATTGAGCGTCTTGGTTCTGTGTCTGTATGGAGCTGTATCTCTTGACTTTCCGTTTTTTTTGATTGTCATCAATTTCCACTTCTTTCTCATCAGATGTTCCTGCACTCATCAGCTCTTAGAGTGGGTACGGAAAGTATTCAGACCCCTTTAAATTTTTTGCTCTCTGTTTCATTGCAGCCATTTGGTAATTTCAAAAAAGTTCATTTTTTTTCTCATTAATGTACACTCTGCACCCCATCTTGATTGGAAAAAAACAGAAATGTAGACATTTTTGGAAATTTATTAAAAAAGAAATACTGAAATATCACATGGTCATAACTAGTGTTGAGCGATACCGTCCGATACTTGAAAGTATCGGTATCGGATAGTATCGGCCGACACCCGAAAAATATCGGATATCGCCGATACCGATATCCGATACCAATACAAGTCAATGGGACACCAAGTATCGGAAGGTATCCTGATGGTTCCCAGGGTTTGAAGGAGAGGAAACTCTCCTTCAGGCCCTGGGATCCATATTAATGTGTAAAATAAAGAATTAAAATAAAAAATATTGATATATTCACCTCTCCGGCGGCCCCTGGACATCACGCTGGTAACCGGCAGGCTTCTTTGTTTAAAATGAGCGCCTTTAGGACCTGCGAATGACGTCGCGGCTTCTGATTGGTCGCGTGCCGCTCATGTGACCGCCACGCGACCAATCAGAAGCCGCGACGTCATTCACAGGTCCTAAATTCCTAGAATTAGGAGTTTGGTGAATGAGAATGACGTCGCGACTTCTGATTGGTCGCGTGCCACTCATGTGACCGCAACGCGACCAATCAGAAGCCACGACGTCATTCTCATGCACTAAACTCCTAATTCTAGGAATTTAGGACCTGCGAATGACGTCGCGGCTTCTGATTGGTCGCGTGGCGGTCACATGAGCGGCACCCGACCAATCAGAAGCCGCGACGTCATTCGCAGGTCCTAAACGCGCTCATTTTAAACAAAGAAGCCTGCCGGTTACCAGCGTGATGTCCAGGGGCCGCCAGAGAGGTGAATATATCAATATTTTTTATTTTAATTCTTTAATTTACACATCCCTATGGATCCGATACCGATACCCGATACCACAAAAGTATCGGATCTCGGTATCGGAATTCCGATATCGCAAGTATCGGCCGATACCCGATACTTGCGGTATCGGAATGCTCAACACTAGTCATAACTATTCAGACTCTTTGCTCGGTATTGAGTAGAAGCACCCTTTTAAGCTAGTACAGCCATGAGTCTTCTTGGGAATGATGCAACAAGTTTTTCACACCTGGATTTGGAGATCCTCTGCCATTTTTCCTTGCAGATCCTGTCCAGTTCCGTCAGGTTGGATGGTGAATGTTAATGGACAGCCATTTTCAGGTCTCTCCAGAGATGCTCAATTGAGTTTAGGTCAGGGCTCTGACTGGGCCAGTGAAGAATGGTTACAGAGTTGTTCTGAAGCCACTTCTTAGCTATTTTAGCTGTGTGCTTAGGGTCATTGTCTTGTTGGAAGGTGAACCTTCGGCCAAGTCTGAGGTCCAGAGTAGACTGGAAGAGGTTTTCATCCATGATATCTCTGTTCTTGGCCGCATTCACGTTTCCTTCAATTGCAACCAGCCATCCTGTCCCTGCAGCTGAAAACACCCCCATTACATGATGCTGCCACCACCCACCATATTTCACTGTTGGGATTGTATTGGGAAGGTGATGAGCAGTGCCTGGTTTTCCCCACACATACCACTTAGAATTATCACCATAAAGTTCTATCTTTGTCTCATCAGACAATAGAATCTTATTTCTCATAGTCTGGGAGTCCTTCATGTGTTTTGTAGCAAACTCTTTTAGGGCTTTCATATGTTTTGCACTGAGTAGGGGCTTCCATTGGGCCACTCTGCCATAAAGGCCCGACTGATGGAGGGCTGCAGTGATAATTAACTTTGTGAAACTTTATCCCATCTGCCTACTGCATCTGTGGAGCTCAACCACAGTGATATTGGGTTCTTCTTTACCTCTCTCACCAAGGCTCTTCTACCACGATCGTTCAGTTTGGTTGGATGCCCAGGTCTAGGAAGACTTCTGGTGGTTCTAAACTTCTTCCATTTAAGGATTATGGAGGCCACTGTGCTCTTAGGAACCTTGAGTACTGCAGAAATTCTTTTGTAACCTTGGCCAGATCAGAGCCTTGCCACAATTCTGTCTCTGAGCTCCTTTGCCAGTTCCTTTGACCTCATGATTCTCATTTGGTCTGACATGCACTGAGAGCTGTGAGGTCTTATATAGACAGGTATGTACCTTAACAAATCAAGTCCTATCAGTTTAATTTAACACAGCTCAACTCCAATGAAGGAGTAGAACCATTTCAAGGAGGATCACAAGGAAATGGACAGCATTTGACTTAAATATGAGTGTCTAAGCAATGGGTCTGAATACTTATGACTATGTGATATTTCATGTTTTCTTTTTTAAGAATTTTGCAAAAATTTCTACATTTCAGTTTTTTTCAGTCAAGATGGGGTGCAGAGTGTACATGAATGAGAAAACAATGAACTTTTTTCAATTTATCAAATGACTTCAATGAAACAAAGAGTGAAAAATTTAAAGGGTTCTGAATACTTTCGGTACCCACTGAAAAAGCTGATTAGTGAGCATGGATATCTGACATCTGTGCGGTTCTCCAAAATTTTGTGGACTCAACCAAGATGGTGAACGGCGATGATGCCATAATCAGTATCACCATCTCGCTTTCTCTGTTTGCTGAAATGCTCGCTGCTCACAATTAAAGAGGAGGTTTTGCAAGTGGAGCAAGTTGAGATGGAGCAAGAAACTATACTGGGTGATGCTACACAGCCCAGCCTCATCTCATCTTCTCAATGCGGAATGTGTGATAATGAGGAGGAGGAATAGGAGCTGGATGACTGCGCTACAGATAGTACTAACCACAAAACCTTTATCTTGTCTGTTCTGCATGAATGGCCTGAGGATGAGGAGTAGTTGGAGAAGGAGGCAGACAAGGAGGAGAACATGGACAGTCGTACTCTTGGTGGGACAAGGCTGGCACACGTGGCTGAGTTTATGTTCTGCTGCCTTTTCCGTGATGGTCACCTTGTTTGCATTTTGGCCAACACTAAATTCTGGTTGGTCACCCTTCCAGACCCATGCTATAAGGAGAACTTTACATCTCTCCTTCCAGTGGCAGAGAGGTTTAATAAAACATTGCAATACCAGAAGAATTATTATAAACATTCCCATCTGACAATGCTGGCGGCAGAGGTCACAGTTCCTTGGACAAACAAGGAGTAAACACGAGGGAGACATAAACCAGATGCATCAGAGTTAGGAAAACAATCTCAAAGACTTTGGACAGTGTTGTCAGACCCTCCAAGCTACCAGGCCCTGATACACAGAGTACTCTGACAGGGAGGGAAAAGTTTTGTAAGAAGCTGAAGGTGTACCTTGCCAGCTGTACCAGCATTCTCCATGATTCCTCTGTGCCTTACAACTATTGGGTGTCCAAGCTAGACACATGGCATGAGCTGTCTCTCTACGCCTTGAAGATCCAGACCTGCCCTACCACTAGTATTTTGTCAGAGCAGGTTTTTAGTACCCGCCAGGGGTATTATAACTGATATTCGCATCTGCCTAACAGTTGAAAATGCTGACAGTCTGACTCTTATCAAAATGAACAATGGCTGGACTGGGCCAGACTTCTCTACACCATCAGATGACGGCAATGGAACATAAGCTCAAATCCAGTGAGTTTTTTTCTCTGTTCTCATCTATTTACATATGCTGCTTCACACCCAAACATGGGTATACATTTCTGGATTTCATCTTTTTTGTGTTCTCCTCTTATTCTTCCACACCCACCATATCAACAGGGTTATGATCATACTACCCTCGCCATAAATTATTTAACCCCTTCATGACCCAGCCTATTTTGACCTTAAAGACCTTGCCGTTTTTTGCAATTCTGACCAGTGTCCCTTTATGAGGTAATAACTCAGGAACGCTTCAATGGATCCTAGCGGTTCTGAGATTGTTTTTTCGTGACATATTGGGCTTCGTGTTAGTGGTAAATTTAGGTCAATAAATTCTGTGTTTATTTGTGATAAAAATGGAAATTTGGCGAAAATTTTGAAAATTTCGCAATTTTCACATTTTGAATTTTTATTCTGTTAAACCAGAGAGTTATGTGACACAAAATAGTTAATAAATAACATTTCCCACATGTCTACTTTACATCAGCACAATTTTGGAAACAAAATTTTTTTGGGGGGCAGCACGGTGGCGAAGTGGTTAGCACTACAGCCTTGCAGCGCTGGGGTCCTGGGTTCTAATCCCACCCAGGACAACATCTGCAAAGAGTTTGTATGTTCTCTCCGTGTTTGCGTGGGTTTCCTCCGGGCACTCCGGTTTCCTCCCACATTCCAAAGACATACTGATAGGAATTCTAGATTGTGAGCCCAATCGGGGACAGTGATGATAATGTGTGCAAAACTGTAAAGCGCTGCGGAATATGTTAGCGCTATATAAAAATAAAGATTATTATTATTATTTGCTATAAGGGTTAAAATTTGACCAGCGATTTCTCATTTTTACAACGAAATTTACAAAACCATTTTTTTTAGGGACCACCTCACATTTGAAGTCAGTTTGAGGGGTCTATATGGCTGAAAATACCCAAAAGTGACACCATTCTAAAAACTGCACCCCTCAAGGTGCACAAAACCACATTCAAGAAGTTTATTAACCCTTCAGGTGCTTCACAGCAGCAGAAGCAATATGGAAGGAAAAAATGAACATTTAACTTTTTAGTCACAAAAATTATTTTTCAGCAACAATTTTTTTATTTTCCCAATGGTAAAAGGAGAAACTAAACAACGAAAGTTGTTGTCCAATTCGTCCTGAGTACGCTGATACCTCATATGTGGGGGTAAACCACTGTTTGGGCGCACGGCAGGGCTTGGAAGGGAAGGAGCGCCATTTGACTTTTTGAATGAAAAATTGGCTGCACTCTTTAGCGGACACCATGTCACGTTTGGAGAGCACCCGTGTGCCTAAAAATTGGAGCTCCCCCACAAGTGACCCCATTTTGGAAACTAGACGCCCCAAGGAACTTATCTAGATGCATAGTGAGCCCTTTAAACCCCCAGGTGCTTCACAAATTGATCCGTAAAAATGAAAAAGTACTTTTTTTTCACAAAAAAATTATTTTCGCCTCAATTTTTTCATTTTCACATGGACAACAGGATAAAATGGATCCTAAAATTTGTTGGGCAATTTCTCCTGAGTACACCGATACCTCACATGTGGGGGTAAACCACTGTTTGGGCACATGGTAAGGCTCGGAAGGGAAGGAGCGCCATTTGACTTTTTGAATGAAAAATTATCTCCATCGTTAGCGGACACCATGTCGCGTTTGGAGAGACCCTGTGTGCCTAAACATTGGAGCTCCCCCACAAGTGACCCCATTTTGGAAACTAGCTGCCCCAAGGAACTTATCTAGATGCATAGTGAGCCCTTTAAACCCCCAAGTGCTTCACAAATTGATCCGTAAAAATGAAAAAGTACTTTTTTTTCACAAAAAAATTATTTTCGCCTCAATTTTTTCATTTTCAAATGGGCAATAAGATAAAATGGATCCTAAAATTTGTTGAGCAATTTCTCCCGAGTACGCCGATACCTCATATGTGGGGGTAAACCACTGTGTGGGCACACGGCAGGGCTCAGAATGGAAGGCGCGCCTTTTGACTTTTTGAATGGAAAATTAGCTCCAATTGTTAGCGGACACCATGTCGCGTTTGGAGAGCCCCTGTGAGCCTAAACATTGGAGATCCCCCACAAATTACCCCATTTTGGAAACTAGACCCCGAAAGGAACTAATCTAGATGTGTGGTGAGGACTTTGAACCCCCAAGTGCTTCACAGAAGTTTATAACGCAGAGCCATGAAAATAAAAAAAAAAATTATTTTCTCAAAAATGATTTTTTAGCCCTCAATTTTTTATTTTCCCAAGGGTAACAGGAGAAATTTGACCCCAAAAGTTGTTGTCCAGTTTCTCCTGAGTACGCTGATACCCCATATGTGGGGGTAAACCACTGTTTAGGCACATGCTGGGGCTCGGAAGTGAAGTAGTGACGTTTTGGAATGCAGACTTTGATGGAATGCTCTGCGGGCGTCACATTGCGTTTGCAGAGCCCCTGATGTGGCTAAACAGTAGAAAACCCCCACAAGTGACCCCATTTTGGAAACTAGACCCCGAAATGAACTTATCTAGATGTGAGGTGAGCACTTTGAACCCCCAAGTGCTTCACAGAAGTTTATAACGCAGAGCCGTGAAAATAATAAATATGTTTTCTTTCCTCAAAAATAATTTTTTAGCCCAGAATTTTTTATTTTCCCAAGGGTTACAGGAGAAATTGGACCCCAAAAGTTGTTGTCCAGTTTCTCCTGAGTGAGCTGATACCCCATGTGTGGGGGTAAACCACTGTTTGGGCACACGTCGGGGCTCAGAAGAGAAGTAGTGACTTTTGAAATGCAGACTTTGATGGAATGGTCTGCGGGCGTCACGTTGCGTTTGCAGAGTCCCTGGTGTGCCTAAACACTAGAAACCCCCCACAAGTGACCCCATTTTGGAAACTAGACCCCCAAAGGAACTTATCTAGATATGTGGTGAGCACTTTCAACCCCCAAGTGCTTTACAGAAGTTTATAACGCAGAGCCGTGAAAATAATAAATACGTTTTCTTTCCTCAAAAATAATTTTTTAGCCCAGAATTTTTTATTTTCCCAAGGGTTACAGGAGAAATTGGACCCCAAAAGTTGTTGTCCAGTTTCTCCTGAGTACGCAGATACCCCATGTGTGGGGGTAAACCACTGTTAGGGCACACGTCGGGGCTCAGAAGGGAAGTAGTGACTTTTGAAATGCAGACTTTGATGGAATGGTCTGCGGACGTCACGTTGCGATTGCAGAGCCCCTGGTGTGCCTAAACAGTAGAAACCCCCACAAGTGACCCCATTTTGGAAACTAGACCCCCAAAGGAACTTATCTAGATATGTGGTGAGCACTTTGAACCCCCAAGTGCTTCACAGACGTTTACTACGCATAGCCATGAAAATAAAAAATCATTTTTCTTTCCTCAAAAATGATGTTTTAGTAAGCAATTTTTTATTTTCTCAAGGGTAACAGGAGAAATTGGACCCCAATAATTGTTGTGCCGTTTGTCCTGAGTATGCTGGTACTCCATATGTGGGGGTAAACCACTGTTTGGGCACACGTCGGTGCTCGGAAGTGAGGGAGCACCATTTGACTTTTTGAATACAAGATTGGCTGGAATCAATGGTGGCGCCATGTTGCGTTTGGAGACCCCTGATGTGCCTAAACAGTGGAAACCCCTCAATTCTAACTCCAACACTAACCCCAACACACCCCTAACCCTAATCCCAACTGTAGCCATAACCCTAATCCCAACCCTAACCCCAACACACCCCTAACCACAACCCTAACCCCAACACACCCCTAACCCTAACCACAACCCTAATTCCAACACACCCCTAACCCTAAGGCTATGTGCCAACGTTGCGGATTCGTATGAGATTTTTCAGCATCATTTTTGAAAAATCCGCGGGTAAAGGGCACTGTGTTTTACCTGCGGATTTACCGCGGATTGCCAGTGTTTTTTTGTGCGGATTTGACCTGTGGATTCCTATTGAGGAACAGGTGTAAAACGCTGCGGAATCCGCACAAAGAATTGACATGCTGCGGAAAATACAACGCAGCGTTTCCGCGTGGTATTTTCCGCACCATGGGCACAGCGGATTTGGTTTTCCATATGTTTACATGGTACTGTAAACCTGATGGAACACTGCTGCGAATTCGCAGCGGCCAATCCGCTGCGGATCTGCAGCCAAATCCGTACCGTGTGCACATAGCCTAATTCTAAAGGTATGTGCACATGCTGCGGAAAACGCTGCGGATCCGCAGCAGTTTCCCATGAGTTTACAGTTCAATGTAAACCTATGGGAAACAAAAATCGCTGTACACATGCTGCAGAAAAACTGCACGGAAACGCAGCGGTTTACATTCCGCAGCATGTCACTTCTTTGTGCGGATTCCGCAGCGGTTTTACAACTGCTCCAATAGAAAATCGCAGTTGTAAAACCGCAGTGAAATGCGCAGAAAAACCGCGGTAAATCCGCGATAAATCCACAGCGGTTTAGCACTGCGGATTTATCAAATCCTCTGCGGAAAAAATCCGCAGAGGACCAGAATACGTGTGCACATCCCGAACCCTAACCCTAACCCTACCCCTACCCCTAACCCTAACCCTACCCCTACCCCTACCCCTAACCCTAACCCTACCCCTAACCCGGCCGGCAGATTCGGCGGGCGCACTGCACATGCGCCCGCCATTTTGGAAGATGGCGGCGCCCGGGAAAGAAGACGGACGGACCCCGGGAGGCCGGGTAAGTATAAGGGGGGGAGATCAGGGCACGGGGGGACGTCGGAGCACGGGGGGTGGATCGGAGCACGGGGGGGTGGATCGGAACACGGGGGGTGGATTGGAGCACGGGGTGGGGGATCGCTGTGCAGGGGGGGGATCGCTGTGCAGGGGGGTGGATCGGAGCACGGGGGGGATCGCTGTGCGGGGGGGTGATCGGAGTGCGGGGGGGGTTTGATTGGAGCACGGGGGTGTGATTGGAGCACGGGGGAGCGGACAGGAGGACGGGGGAGTGGAGCACAGGACGGAGGGGAGCGGAGCACAGATCGGGGGGCTGGGGGGGCGATCGGTGGGGTGGGGTGGGTGCACATAAGTGTTTCCAGCCATGGCCGATGATATTGCAGCATCGGCCATGGCTGGATTGTAATATTTCACCAGTTTTTTAGGTGAAATATTACAAATCGCTCTGATTGGCAGTTTCACTTTCAACAGCCAATCAGAGCGATCGTAGCCACGGGGGGGGGGTGAAGCCACCCCCCCTGGGCTAAACAACCACTCCCCCTGTCCCTGCAGATCGGGTGAAATGGGAGTTAACCCTTTCACCCGATCTACAGGGACGCGATCTTTCTGTGACACAGCATATGCGTCACAGGTCGGATTGGCACCGACTTTCATGACGCATACGCTGTGTCACAGGTCGGGAAGGGGTTAAAGGTGTTTATGATGCCCTCATTAACAATTTTTAGAGGCCTACCTCAAACATTCTTTGATTTCTGTGTATACCCCCCAGGGTTAAGTGTTTTTCAGCCTATGCACTTTGAGTGCCTCCTCTAACTTATGGCATCCCTTGCACTTAGTGCATATGCTTTACTAGTGTAGGAGACTCACCCCTTAGTAATGGGAAAAAAATGCAATTCCAACCTTCTAGTTGAGGGAAATTTTTCTTAATCTAAAAATGCCAGTGGGTTCTATTTACATATGATCCAGTGCCTTGTTATGGGCTCTCAGATGGTCGTCACATAAGGAGTTCTCACACAACTGGGACAGGAGAACTTGTACAGTAAGTACAGAAAATCCTGGTCTCCTTCATATCAGACTAAGTAGATGCAAAACTCTCTACTATATTCCCCATCAGTGTTGATGAAATAACAGTCTTTGATACTGCTATGTTGAACTAATCGTTTTTTCAGGGCTAATTCATATATTAAATATTATAAATTATAATCTTTGTTGTTGCTTTTTTCCATGCACTCATTGACAGAGTCATTTTTTTAAGGGGATCTATACTCTGAAATTCATCAAAGCTAGCAGTGGTGCTTTTGTTCCTCCAAAGTTTGTTGATGCCATGTACAACAAAAAATCTTTTCAGGGCTAGTTGACATCCCTTCCATGTTCTACAATAATACCACTCTTATCTGCACTTTGTCTATGGTGAGTTGTGGCACTGGCTATAGCATATGACAGGCATCTACTCAGGAATTATTGCTTTATAAATTCAAAGCCTTGCTGCTTTTTTTCCATGCACTCATTGAGCGTTTCTTGTTTTTTTTACAGTGATTTGTACTGAGAAATTAATCAAAGCAGGTAAAATTGACTGATTTAATTTGCCCATTTGCAATTTCTCAGAAATATCTGTGTGTAAGAGGCAGTGGTGGTTAAATTTACACTACTAGAGCTGGAATTACCACTTTTGAACTCTCCAATGTTTTGTTTCCATTTATTTCTGGGTGCTTCTTGAGATATGCTTGGTGTCATTGTCCTGCTCAAAGACCGTGACCTAGGATGCAAACTCAGCATTCTGACCCCGGACACTACATTGTGACACAAAATCCTTTGGGAATCTTCACATTTCATAATACCTTGTATACAGTCAAGGCATCCAGGGCCAGAGGCAGCAAAGCAACCCTAAAAATATAATTGAACCTCCACCATATTTGTCTGTAACTACTGTGTTCTTTTATTTGCAGACCTCATTCCATTCCATAAGCAGCAAAACCACTATGTGTGAACATAGCCCAAGGTGTGGAGGAGCATTTTTTTCTCTTATTTATTTTGCCTTATTTACAAGTCATTATCCTGGAAAAAAATTGTTATTAATATTGTTTCTAGTAAAAATCCATTTTTAACTTCTGTTTTGTTTCTTTATTGTTAGTCTGGAAAAGTGGCATAATACTCTGACAACATTGTTCCCAGCAGTGACCTGTGATTCAGAAATGCTTCCAGGGGTCTTCCCCATGCTCTTTCCATGCCATTTCAGTGCTGTTCCCATCAATTTAAGCAATTTTTAGACCCCCTTCAGACCCTGTGGGGGCCGCTGAAAACATGCTTGAGTTTCCTATTGACTTATATTATACTTATTTCTCCGGTCGAGCAATACGATTTGCTCAACTCGAGTAACGAGTAACGAAGCATTTTAGTGCTTGCTTATCACTCATGTCTATATGTACATCTTTTTGATATATGACAAGCAATTATCTAAAGCAGCAAGGAAAGTTCTTGTGATATGTGTTTTTTCAAACCAATGGCTGAAGAGTAGTGGGAAATCTTTAACATCCATCCCATGCCT